>NW_025401006.1:2804333-3046030 GCF_015345945.1 Tribolium madens
GGCCCGTTCTCCTTTATATACGCTTTGAAGTCAACATTCCTATAGCAACAAAACAAACACTTTGTTTCCACTTTGGATCCATTTATCTGGGCGTACCTCTCATTGGTCTATTTTTGGCGGTTATTTTAAATAAAACACCGACACATCATAACGTTTATTCAATGAATTTTTACACTTTATAACTGACTAATTGTTTGGAAAATATGCTACACATATTTCTAATACCAAACAAATACTAAATCTAAAATTTTATTACAAGACAATTAATATAAATTCAATGTATCCATTTGTTAACGACTCCGTATAAATTGAAATTAATCATTATTGCCAAATTTGCTACTGTGAATTTGGAAAATATGGTAAATTCATATTTTAAAAGTTGCATAAAACCGACAACAGTAAATTTTGAAATTAAAAAAGTTGGTGAAAGCAAAATAATTATTTCAGGAGATATTTTTTTTTCAATCAATAGTTAATTGAAAAGAATTTGTTTTTTATTGACATTCAACAGTCCAATTACCGTATCTGTTTTTTAAACCACTGAAATTTGTTAAATACCACCGTGAAAATAATAAATATAATATCACTTCACCAACGTTAATAATAATTTAACGTTGTTCGTTTAATTAATTAATTAAAAAAGTAGCATTGTAATTTTTTCCATAAACATATAAAATATAATTTTTGGCCTCCTGACATGTATAAATAACTATTTTATGTTTTTATTTCTGAACATGCGCTTTACATAACTAATTCGGCGAAGCGCACATTCCCACACAAAAACCATTTTATTGGAGTTATGTTCCTGTCACATTCACTCTTGTAAAAAGAGGTTATGTTGCAAGTCATAAGGAAATTAATCCCTTTTTATTCCGCCTCGCCCGAATTGCCTTCTTTGCCAACAAAAATGAGCGAGGTGAAAATCGTCCGGAAGCCCCGCTATGACGGTCGTGTCAAAAAACGCCAATGGGAAGAAAGAAGAAGTGATAAAGGTGAAGGTTTGGACTCCCAAAAGTCCAAAATAGTTAAAAAAGAAACAGATGTGACTGGGGAATTAATAGAAAAGATCAAGAGAAAAAAATTTGCGGTATTGTTGGGTTATTCAGGGACGAATTACTATGGAATGCAACGAAATCCCAATACGCCGACTATTGAAGAAGAATTATTAAATTCTCTTTACAAAAATAAGTATATTACTGAGGAAAATTTTACACAAGTGCAGACGATGCAGTTTCAAAGGGCTGCGAGGACTGATAAGGGAGTCTCCGCAGCGCGGCAAGTGGTGTCTTTGAAGTTACCAGAAAATGTGGAAATTGCAAAAATTAATGAACAGTTACCGGAAATGATTCGGGTTTTTGGGATCAGAAGGGTCACAAAAGGGTTCAACAGTAAGGTGCAGTGTGACAGTCGTTCCTACATCTATTTACTCCCCACTGTATCGTTTATTCCCCATGACCAAATAATGGTACAAAAAGGGTTTAGACTTAATGAAGCAACATTAAATCGAGTTAATGATCTTTTACAAAAATATGTCGGCACGAAAAATTTCCACAACTTTACTTCCAAGAAACAAGCTACTGATCCTAGTGCTAAAAGATACATGAGGAATTTAATGTGTGATAAACCTTTTATTAAGGATGACGTTGAATTTGCTTTGATTAAAATAAGGGGCCAGAGCTTTATGTTGCATCAAATACGGAAAATGGTGGGACTGCTGGTTGCTGTGGTTAAGGGGTACACATCTGAGGAAACCTTGGACTTGGCTTTTGGGATGGAGAAGGTTAATATACCGAAAGCTCCAGGATTGGGACTGCTTTTGGACTATGTCCATTATGAGAGATATAACAACAGATATGGCGAAGATGGGGTTCATGAAAAATTGATTTGGGATGATGTTGAAAAAGAAGTAGTGGAATTTAGAGAAAAATATATTTTTCCCACAATTATTAATACGGAAATTAAGGAAGAGGCAATGGTGGATTGGATTGTAAGGCGACTGTCGACTCACAAATATGATGATGTTGATGCTGATGACGACAAGAGTGATAGTGAACAAATTGTTACTTCAAATACTACATAATTACATAAACTTTATTTTTTTATTTACATAATTTTTATTACTTGTACGATATATTAGTTACAATAAACGATTGCATACTTACTAGTTTTTGAGTGTATTGTGAACATCCACAAAAATCTATCAGATTTCAAATTTTAGATACAAAAAATGCAGACGTGAACAAATCCGTACGAAAGGAACGCACGGCTTTCACAAAAAATCAAATCAAGGAATTGGAAAATGAATTCGCCCATTCTAATTATTTAACACGTTTGAGGCGTTACGAAATTGCTGTTGCATTGGATTTGACTGAACGACAAGTAAGTTGCTAATTTCATGCAAAAACTTGCGATAATTTGATGTTTTTTAGATAAAAGTTTGGTTCCAAAATAGACGAATGAAGTGGAAAAGAACAAAAGGAGGTGATCCAAACACTTTTAGAGGAAAGTCCAAAAGAAGAATGTAACAAAATTGCTTTCATCTCATACTTTTATTTGTAGTTTTTTAATAAATACGCAAATTTTTAATGTGAAACTTTTTTATTTACACCCTTGGGTACATCAACTGGCTTTAAGTCATAATTTATTCCGAACTTATTGATTTTTTGTAACCTTTTTTGTAGTCTAGTTAATCTGGATCTACACTGATTTAAATGTGTTTCATCATCAATTTCTTTATTCTTAGTTTTTTCGTTTTTAAGACGTTGCCGCTGTTTGGAGAATTTCTGAGGCATGCTTTGTTTACCGTGAAACAATGATTTGGGTCTTTTTTCATATGGAACGTATTCAGCTAAAATATTACAAGTTACAAGACACATGGAACACTCTTAAAATTCTGTACATACCAACAATTCGTTTCTTGAACATTATATAATTATTCATCGTTTCCGCCGCTATTTTGGCAACATCAGGGTGTGCAAATTCCACATATCCAAACCCTTTGCTATTCCCGTTACTCCTGGAACGGCATACTTTGATGTTCGTCACTCTTCCAAATTGTTTGAAATATTTTTTGATTTCCTCTTCATAAAAACCATGCGGTAAATGTGCGATATAGATTAAACCTCGTGCCTTTTCTGCATTGAGTCTTCTTTCTTTACGGTCTTCTCTTATTGATATTTTACCAGACTTATAAACAATAAAAAATTAAGGTTAAAAGAGTGTTGAGACTTACTTTAATTGCCTTTTTCAGTTTCTTGGTTTTGGCCGCTACGCTTCGTTGCTTGTTTTTATCGAGTGATATTGTTTCCGACGTTTTCATTTTAATTTCTTTTACTAAAAAACTACAGAATGAACCTACACGTGCAACAATTTAACAAAGAGGTTAAAGTGAAAATAGTTCAATAATAATAGTACGAAACTACGTACCAAACGAACTACGATGTATTAGTCCGAATGTTCATTCTAGTGATAAGGATTGAAATCATAAATGATATTGTAAAGATAAAAATTTAAAACATATTTCAGAGACTATACCAATTTTTTTTACTTCTCTACAAGTTGATATGGCTGTGGGATCTGGTAAACATAAATTAATGGTTGATTTTGAATCAGGAATTCTCGAACGCTTAATTCTCGAGATTTTAGATTCTCCACTGCGCAATAGACCAAAAATGTGCCTAAAACTGAGTGCATCGATTAAAGGGTGATCTCGTCTCGTTGCCATTTGAACAAAAAAGTTAATGACAAAGTGACTGTGGTAACGTAAGAATTTTATGTTTACAAAATGTGCGGGGGATTTACGTGTTCAAAAAATGCATTAATTGCATTAAACGTCTTGTATATAGTGAGTTAAAAAAATAAGAAAAAACATCCCATTTTATGGTCCATTTTATAGGTAGTGGCTTTTATCCTTATTGGAGTCGCGGTTTACGGTCGTGCAGCGTCTTTGGTCACAAATTTACCGATCATAGGAGGAATCCTAGCATGTGGCATTATCCTATTTTTAATTTCAGTATTGGGGCTTTTGGGCGCCGTCAAACACCACCAAGTGATGCTATTTTTCGTATCCTTTTTAATAATAAAGTGACATTTCCTGTCACGTACAATGTGGGACGTTTAAACCGCAAATTATAGCTTCCTTAACACGCGTCTAGTATATGGTTATCTTATTTTTGCTGTTTCTTATCCAGTTCTCAGTTGCTTGCGCTTGTTTGGGGGTTAACATTGCGCAACAAGAGCAACTAGCTGAGCAAGGATGGAGCCGTGTTGATAATAATACGAGAATGAAAGTACAAGACGTGTTCACTTGTTGTGGATTTGCCGAATCTATTGATAAGACTATCTCACCCCCTAGTTGTGAAAATGTTAACACGAGATGTTGTTTCAGTTCTAACGAAAAAAATTGCGTATGTCCACAGTGTATGCAAAAATTGCAGGATACCATCAATTACGCGTTTAAACTGTGTGGGTGGATCGGACTCTTCTTTAGTTTGACTGAGGTAAAGAAATAAAATACATAATTTCTACATAAAAATTACTTTTAAAAAAGAGGGAATGTGTATGACGTAAAAGATAATGATAATGATTAATATTAATATTATTGATCTTCGGACTAATGGTTTTGGTGCATGTTTCAGTTTATGGGAGTACTACTAACAGTGCGTTATCGTAATCAGAAAGACCCTCGAGCTAACCCTAGCGCTTTCCTCTAGTCACTTAACAATCAGCATTAGGGTGGGTGGTTGACGGAATTTAGAATATGAAATGTAATTTTTTGTTTCTTCTTATAGATAGCAGGAGTAGTTCTGACAAGAAGATACCGTAATTTGACAGATCCGGACGAAAAGCTAGCCACAGCAATTTTTCCTCGCCATAATTTTACATATTAATCTAGTCACTCCGTGCAAATTTTATTAAAAAAAAATATATTTTTATCTATACCATACCAAAGACAACTCTTATCTCTATATTCCATTTTTTAATAAAGGCTGCGGTAATTGTACCATTTGTGATTGTTTTGTTTGTAATTTTTTACTTAGTTGTGTAAATGCATCATTCTGTCGTAATTATTTTATATACTAGTCTACATTTTTTACTCCATTTAACGAAAAAGTGCACTCCCTATTTAGGTTAGTTGGGGGTAGTAAAATTTAAGTAAATTTTAAGTAACTGATTGTGTAGGGAGTCCACTTTTGCTGCTCCGGCAAAAGTTTTGTCGCACGAAACTAGCTTATTTTTAACTGTGGAACCAGTGTTTTAAGGCTGTTATTAGGAGCATATATTTTACTAAGGACATTTCCTAAATGTGTTTCTAAATCTAGCTCTAAGACATAACTGTAAAATGTGCTAATAAAATAAATCTTTTAGTTAGTGCTTAAGACGATTTACTTACCTTATATATGTAAAATTTCTGTTTATTTGGGTCAGTTGTGTATTTATAGGGCATGAAATTTATCGAATATTGTAAATAATTGACGTGCCTTGTAATTCTAAAATGGGCATAAACTGAAATGGATGTAATAGGATCATAGACATTTTTTTTTATTGTTACGCAACTGGCCTGAAAATCGTAAATTGTATTGATGTACAAAAACTTTCTTTTATTTTAGAAGTAGTGTATATGTATTTATCATTGTGTTAGTGAATAATTGCTCAGTGCATAAATTTGCTCATTTCTTAAACCTCCAATTTCCTATTTATTGCATTTCGTTGTTCTTGTAGGTATATTGTTTATAGCTTGGTCTTGTAGATGCTAAAAATACGAAATAAATTATGTGATCTAAACTGTTTATTATATTTCGTTGTCTTAAATTGTCCTACTTTGTAATAACTATAAGCAAATTTTCTGCAAGTTTAAAGAAGAGAAATTGTGCTAAACAGCACAAATAAAATTACTGCCGAAATTTGCGTTCGATTCGCTATTGACCAGTAAAATATCGGAGTTGAACCTAGTTGTACATAGTTATACCTAAAGACGCTTTTAAACTTGTACATTTAAAAAATCATAAATTCCCAAACTGTAGCTGTATAGATCCTACATTAAAACTGTTTACACAGTTGAATTTTTTGCGCAACTACATTTAAATCGACGATTCCGAGGCACAGCGCACTGTGAATGATTTCTGGACACCCAAAAGGACGATGTATTAATTCAAGGAAAACTGCTCGGCGTAGAGCATTTTACGTATTCGACGCGTGATTTTACGTCCAGAAAACCATTATTTAAGTATAAAGTTTTTGCGATATAAAGCTGCTCGACCATTTGTTCAATTTTTCAGGGATTCTAATTTCAAAAAATTCGATTTCTTTTAATATCAACACAGCAACCGTTTAAGTTATTTTCCGAGTGTTTAGGCTTTCAGGAGTGAAAAAGGCAATTAAACCGATTCTGAAGTTTACAATTTTTCAAAATTTTGATCGATTCCAGTACCTGGAGCGGAGATACGCTATCATCTCGATAAGTTATGTGTTGCACTGTTTGAGAGCATTGTAAATTTTCCACCTTAAAAATATTGCTGAAATAGGCAAAGATTGGGAATTTCTAAATTTGATGATAATATCTACATTATCGTATACTCGGAATTTTTACACTGATTGCATCAGTGTTTGGCGTTTTGCAATATTAATATCTCCTTTGATTTCGTATTAACTACCGTTTGAATGTCGGATTTTTTTTTGAGATATCCGTATGAATCCTGCCTTCTATGTATCTATATTCTTTCATGGTGATACAGTATATTATAGTTTTATGGCGATAATCCTGATAGTATTGTCGCTTGAAACAATCAAAATTTCATTTTTTCAAAAACTTCAAATGTATTTTTCTCAAAAACTATATCTAACGGAAAAAAAATCAATAAGAGTTATAGTTTCGATTAAACAAAGGTGTTTTAGTTTTTTGACCTTTAAAAATAAAGAAAAATAATAATGTAAAATGATTTGGGCAGATTAGTTCTTCGGACGATCTTACATAGAATATTGTCGATTCCATATGGTGCTCTAGGATGAATTTTAGACACCCAAAAATACCATGTATTATTTTACGAGCAGCACTCGGAAACGCTCAAAATAGCTTGATATCTCATAAACTATAATATTCGTCATAGAATATTTCACGTTTTTTTTTTTCTTGCACTTTTCCTAAGATTCCTAAGATCCTTGGCAGTGCTGCAAAAAACGTTATTTTGTCAAATTTATGTTTAAACATTTTATATTTTAAGTCTACCAAAAAACTTTGCTTTTAATAAAAATCGTTTTTCACTGCTTCAAGTATATATTATATACAATATACAAATAATACATAAGTATCGTAAAAAGAACATTAGACCAAGTCATGGCATTCGTTATAAAAGAGACAAGACAATAATAATCTATGGTAACATACAATAAATATTTACGATCTAGGTACCAGTTTCTAAAATCAATAGAAAGGCACATGGTGTGGGAAGTGTTTGTAGATCTTGCTGTTTTCTTGGTGTCCCAACAAACTATGTTGGTCAATACCATTATTAACACCATAAACAGACCCGCTACCTCCATATTTCTTCTCCCCGTAATTTCCATGTCCAGCATTGCTGTTATCAACAAAGTGTTCGTTGTCGAAATGACCGGCTTTCTTGGCTGCTCCTTCGGCAAATTCACCATTTTCATGCCCTCCTTTAAAGGATGAAGCACCCTTTTCGCCGAAGCTTCCAGCTTCTCCGTTGAAGTTGAGTTTCGCACCTTCGTCGTTCTCTTCATCGTAGAATTCTTCGGTTTTGCCGGTTTCGTCCTTATGGTGCGAAGACTTGAATCCTTTGATGACATGGCCCTTTTTGTGTCCTTTCTTCTCATTGAATTGACCACCATGTTTACCTTTAGGAAATCAATAAATTATAATCCCTGCAAGAAAATAGAATTTGCTTCAGTTACCTTCTTTGTCGAAATGTTGTCCTCCGTAGTAAGTCTTGCCATCTTCAGCGATTTTCTTCGCCCCTTTGGCGTCATTGAAATAAGCCGATTCGCCTTTGTTGTTCTTTGCTGCAGCAACTCCTTTAGTGAACCCTTCTTTCCCAGCATTGAACTCTTCGCCTTTCTTTCCGCTAGCTTTCTCGAAGGCTTCATCATTTAAATTCTTCTTTTCGCCACTGTAGACATTCTTGTCGATGAATTCTCCTCCGTATCCATGGTGGAGTAAAGGTCCAGCAACGAGTCCAGCACCCCCAAGTCCTGCTCCTCCTCCGATGAGTCCAGCTCCTCCGAGTCCTGCACCACCTCCGATGAGTCCAGCGCCGCCTCCAATGAATTTACCGGCCCCTAAACCAAGTCCGGCTCCTCCTAAGCCGATTCCGCCCCCGTAACCTCCATATCCAAGCCCGATTCCTCCAGCTCCCATGCCGATTTCTCCGGGATAGTAGCCACCCTCGACGACGTGATATCCTCGGATTGGGATGGTAGAAGCGGCGGTGTTCATCATATCTTCCGTTTCGTAACGGTATTTGTAGACGGGTTTGCGGGCGGCGAGTTCGTCCTGGGCAAGGACTGCGAGGGTTACGCTAAGCAGGACGATCAACTTGCCCATGATGGTGATTTGACTAAACAATGCTTGGAACGTTTCTGACTGATTGGTGGACGTTCGGCCGTATATATAGTAAAATTATTTAAAGCGTGAAGATTTGCTTGATTGATTTTCTTAGCAGTGTTGTGGAATTTTAGCGGCTTTTGGGGTGGGGAAACCGCTGCGGTGCGACCTTAAGGTGTTGGGATTGTCTGTGTTGACAATTCGACAACCTTGATTCAGATTATTAGCTTGAGTCACGGGAAGTATACTTCGGTTTCGAGATATCGTAATTAATTACGTTGCGAATGGTGTTAAGCGTACGTCCGTTGACTGGATCTACTAGTTTACGAAAAAATCGAAACGCTAATTAATTAGATAATTCAGAATTTTATGGGACGTTAACCTTCTTTCAAGGGGAGTTAATAGGTTTGTAACCTCATTATAACAACATCTTCCACTAGAATGTCAAAACCCTTTACTTTACAACTTTCTGCATTCATTTCAAAGGGCTAAAAAGAGAAAAGAATGATCCAATATCATGTCCACCTGGTGGAAAATAGGAACCGCAAAAATTGCATTGCGGAAACGTTCAGTAGCTTTGAAGAAATTGTAGATTCGGTCGAGGAACGTCCTAGAATAGGTCGTCTGACAATTACCACCCACAAACGAAATTGCTGTGAATGTAGCGTATCTCCCAACTACTAATAACTAAACCAAAAATAAGATAATTTCAGGTAGTAAAATTGTGTTGAAAAACTTTTTATTTTAATTTGCTTCTTTTTAAGGCTTTACTTTTTATTTTGTACTAAATGTTAAAGAGTGCTTTTATCTAACTAATTTCAGTAGATAAAGTAGTCTTTTATCGTCTAGTAAAATAAAGTATTTTTTATTTACTGTTTGTATTTTATCAACTAATTTCAGTAGATCAAGTAATCTTTTATCGTCTAGTGAAATGAAATAATTTTTATCTACTGTTTATATTCAAGAAATTATTATAAGTTCGTATAAAATAAAACGAAATATTATACGCGACAATAAAGATTGATTATCTACCTAGGTACTCGTGAAAAAGTCCACTCGTTCGTAAACTTAACCTTTTCATTCGTAGATAAACAATTTCTTTATCGACTTGTATAATAATAGTTATTTATTATACAAGACTATAAAATTGAATTTTATCTTTGAGAGCAATTTAGCGTCCAGGCGTCATCCGAGACGCTAATATGTTCGAAAAGATAATGAAAATTTTATCGTCCTGTACAATATAAAATTTTATTCAATCCTCACTAATTTTGTAGTCAATTTGGTCGATATTTATAAATGTCAATGTAAAATTCAACAATGAAATCTAATGTCAAAGATCGTTAGCAACTAACAACCGCAGATAGGTATACAACAACGGATGTATTTTTTATCATCTAGATTCTAGACGATGATAAAATTTCATTTTAACATGAAGAAAAGAGTAGATAAAATTCAATTTTAACATAAAGGATTGAATAAATAACTATTGTTAATACTACATAAGAAGTGCTCTACTCAAGTAGATTTTGTAGTAACAGAGTCATACTCTCTCCATCCTGAAACTCCTGAAATTAGTTCTGAGTGATGACCACAAGAGTAAAATGATTTTACGGACAGTGGCACCCAAGTACACTATTGTAAGTAGATTAGTCTCCTTACAGGAATATAATAATACACTTTCTACTCTGTTTTGGAGGAAAGTATAAGAATAGAAAAAGAAAAACAAATTTATTAAATGAAATTCCAACGAATAACAGAAAGGAAATTTTTGTATTAATTAAATTAAAATCTTCCTCTTCAGGGTGAATTTTGAAGTTTTTAAATAATGATTTTCTATATTTGAAAATTGAATATCCTAAAGAATAAATAAAATAACTACAAACATATAAATTCTAGAAGTGAATAACAAGAAACTGGAATATTGCTGAAAACCACAGAAGAAAAAGTTAAATTAATAAGTATAATCTTATCAATGAGTGTCTAGAACATAAGAATTGAGAATGAGATTAGAATTTTTATGAATAGATAAAATAATGTTTATTTTTTAATTTATAAAATAATAACAATAAAAAGAATAAATACAAAACAAAAATTTAGTAGGTATTCATCTTAATAATACCTAAAAATGATTACCAATTGATAAACTAGAGTTTAATTAATTTTAATTTTCATTGCAAATTGCCAAGGAAAAGGTAGTGGTTGCCAGTGACTGTGCAGTTGTGAAAAAGGCTTCTTGAGCAACATATTCTGCATGTCAAAGGAATATTACAGAATTCGCTGATCTAATTTTGTATAACTAACTGTAACAGAAAAATATGTCTGGTAAACAAGCAAGAACGCCATTACTTGCAGATTTTTTTGGGCCAATTATTCGCCTTAAACGTGCGTAAACGTAATTAATTTGATGAGATCAATTCTCGTTGGTAAAAAATTTGAATATGTATGAAAGAATCGAAAGAGGTGTGTGCTTGCGACCAGGCTCGCATAAGTATTATCCTGCAACAGGATAGCGAACCGTTTGTGCGCCCTCACTCTGCGGTGGTCGATCTTGTAACTGTAAAGTGACGCACCCTTTCTCTTAATTTCTTAGTGTTTTAGTGATGTTTACGTTACTTTAACAAAACAATTTTATATTAAAACCCATCCTTGTATATAGTTTAGTGTCAAAAACGTATAAATTCTGACAATGTCGGACGAAGAAAGGGATGAGTAAGTTTGATCGTTGGATTTTACTTATATTGATTATAAGCGAAAACAGGTGTTCTCAATTTTTAGGAGAACTATGTAAATTCGCTCGTGCTATTTTTTAATCAATGGTTTCACGGTTCTTTGCGCTCCGTGGTCACGGCCGGAGTGGTAATTAGAAGGGACAAGGACTAGTTCGGTAAATTCATAAATTTCATTTTTTATCACGAAATTGCTCGATTAGTTGCCGAGTTTGAAAAAAAACTCTTACATAATGAAGCGAGAAACCATTGTACGGTTTGCGCGATGATTTTTTCTAACAGGAAGTCACCTGCTTCGGGTATTAGCACGCGCCCTTCTTTGGTAAAAGGCACACCCTTCACGCATAATTGCCATGACGATGGTTATTAACAACAGCTAGTTAAAAAATTGACAAATTCTGTGGACCCTTGTCCAGTAGTTGCACTCAATTCGGGATTTTTTGATCAATAACGTATCTACGACCCTGATGTATACAAATATTGATCTAAACAAAAGTTAATTGGATGATAAATTGAGGAAGAAAAATGATACAATTTTGTGTACGTTTTGTAGTGGAAAACGTGTTGGCTCGTAGGTAACCACAAACCACAATGTTGTTTCCCTATTCTTCAGACAATTGGTATACGAGTATGTTATTGAAGCTCGAAAACCGCAAAAGTAACAGTAATTATTGGACCACATGTTGTAAGAATAATTTCATTGTGAATTTTGCAAATCATACTCATGACGACTTACTTAGGAATTTTAAGTCCAGGCGTACCATTTATTTGTGCAAATACATTCAAAATGACAATAAATAACAATAAATTCCATTATCTTGAAAAAACATTTGGAGGAAAAGCTCTATAAGTATTATGAGTACTAATAATTTAATATTATCTGCATTGCAGGTACTTGTAGCACAAATTCTTTTAATCTTTTATTTGGATCAATAATAATTCTACATTATTTGCTGTTTGACTAAGAGATTATGAAAATAGATTTTCCTAAAATTTTGTAGGTAGGTAATTCACCTAATATTTCAAAGGATTTAATCAAAAGAGTATTATCTTTATTTAGGGTTTTTCCAATTTTGTAAACTGTTGTTTATTCCAGTAAACTTATAATTACTGCTGATGACTAATTAATTAATGGAGAATTCAGGTCTTCATGGACTAATTTATTGTTTTTTGTTCTCTTTGCTAAATGAGCAAAATAAAGTAAGAACGTAGGCCAGAGTTAGATTGAAATCTGGGTCTTTTTGAGTTAGACCGCGTCAGTTTAGAAGAAAACGTCGACGTTTCGCCCGCTCTTGTAAGGGGATCTTCAGGACAAGGAAAGGAAAAAAAGGGAGGTTATGGCACGGTAACTCAATATAGCGGGTGTCCCAGGCAGGCTTGGATATAGGAAATTAACATGGAAAATTAGTTTTTATTTTTTTCCGATCGCAGGTGTAACGTAAATCAAAATCTGATTAATGGAGCTTGTAGTGCTCGAAAAGGGCTATCTTATGGACATTTTTGTCGATTCTCCAATTAACTCCATTTGGGCGAAAACGGCTCTCGAAAAATCGAAATGTGAATTTGCCGGGTTAGCGTTTCTAAGAAACAAACTATCAAGTCATAGCAAGGGCTTTTAGTTGACAAATTCTCTTTTGGCAACAATGACTTAATAGTTCGTTTCTTAGTAACGCTAACCCGGCAAATTTAAATTTCGATTTTTCGAGGGCCGTTTTCGCTCAAATGGATTAAATTGGAGAATCGACAAACATGTCGATAAGATAGTCCTTTTCGAGCACTACAAGCTCCATTAATCCTGGGACACCCGGTATAATATCTGGTCGCTACCAGAGGCGATATCTTAACTGTATTATAATCAGTGTCATAATATCCATTTTCTCCTTTTTCTTGTCCTGAAGATGACCCTTACAAGGCAAAACGTCGACTTTTTCTTCTAAATTGACGCGGTCTATCTCAAAAAGACCCAGATTTCAAGCAAAATAAAGTTTTTATTCATTTACCAAAAAAATGACAAAGATTTAAAACACTGTATGTTTTGGATTTACTTTTGGTTTTCGTTGGGCCATTAATCCAATAGGTAATGCGTAGATGACGCGTTGATGAGATCAACAACCCGATTTAAAAATAGGTTTAATTAGTGAGCTGTCACTTTAAAGGCGATTAAATTTACCATCAGCATAAAACCGAATTGCAAAAATTGTTTGTGAAAACTAAAATAATTGTCAAGAGCCATGAAATTCTAAAAGGATCATCAAACAATTACCAGGTGTCCCTTTTTGGGGTTATCAGAAAATATTAGCAACGTGTCAACACATACCTCTTTATCTGTTATAATGTTTCGTGTTACAACAAACATAATGTGTGTATTTCATTCATGAGTAAGTTGAATTACATAATTTATGATAATGAGATATATGTTAAATAAATTGTGATAAACCTTGTGCGAAAATATTTGTTACTGATGAGAAAGACACAGATTATTATAACGTTTGAGACGTCAGACGATCTCTTTTGTCGGTAATAAATGCCATCACAGAGCAATCATCTTGGAATCTTTCTCGGGGGCTCGTTATCAATTCGCTGACCTTCTGAAGAAATTTATGCATTGAACAGTTAGTAGTGTTGTAGCTAGAGCAAGGAATACACCATGAGTACAGTAACTGAGAACCTTATTCATTCAAAAATTGAAAACGGGGAGGAACACGATAATTTTTACCACTGCGATGATTACGAAAATAACGAAACGTGTAAAAATCCCAACTGCCAAGTAACCAAGTTCAGGTAAAAACTAAAAATAGTGCAAACACAATAATGTAAAATCCTTGAATGGCATTTGTACAAAACAGTTTTTATTAAAACTCGTACAATAAAGCTCGTGAAAGTTACATTAACAAAGGACAAAGGTTTGCGATCGATGCACAGAAGGGTTTATTTTCAGACAAGGTAAGAATTCTTTCTTGATGTCCTACTATTCCAGATATCCTGATGGCACCGTACGGCTCAGAAATCCTCATATTGAACTCATGGATCAGGATATACTCTATCACTTGGCCCTAGGAAGCGGCTCACACGATCTTGTCGAAATGTTCGGAGACGTAAAAGTAAGAATTGCTACAATTATGTTTTTTTTTACAAATTCAACCTTGCAGTTTTCTTGACTATTTCAAAATATCGCGATTTGACTCAGTTTACTTTTTGCCTGTTTTTCAGCTTTAAAATGTTTAACGTTTTGTCTATAACATCACTATCCTTGGCTTTTTTGTGTGTTTTGTACGCTTTGTTTTGATATTGATTTGTGTCTATCCATAGGTAAAATTAGGTAAAAGGTCAAATTGACTTCCCCGGTAATAAATCAAGGTCCTTGAATAGATTTTTGGGTCACAAACACGATACAATATCTTCCGATATTTTACAATCAACAATTTTTGCAATAATAAATAACAATCAACTGTCACATGAAAAATATTACAACCATGCTATAAACAAATGATTTCCTTTTACGTTCAACCTACGTGTTGCCCAATTTTCTTGTTTTGCTCAAGATAAATATTCGTAATGGAAAACCAATAATTATGCAATAAATGTTTGTGTTTTTTTATAAGGTTTTAGAAAAGATTTTTTAGTTTGTCTGCATGGGGGGGACCCCAAAGCGCATGGAGGCTTTCGCCTACTACATAATGAAGGAAATTGGTCACAAACTACCAACAGGAACAACCTTGCAAGATATCAGTCAATACTCATACCGTTACAGTATGTTTAAAGTCGGTCCCGTTTTGTCCGTTAGCGTAAGTAAAAAAAACATTTAAAAACGAAAATGACTATGGACGAAATTACAGCACGGTATGGGTATACCATCTATTGGAATCTTACTTCACGAAATAATCAAACTCATGTACCACTCGAAAGCGCGCGATCCGATTTTTTTCCGCATCGGTACTTGCGGAGGAGTCGGTCTCGAAGGTGGTACTGTCGTAATTTCCGACGACGCAGTAGATGAAATGGGAAACCATTATTATCAAGTGGTAAGTATCCAACTTTGAGAGGTATTTTCCCCAAAAACAATTTCGCAGCCAATGTTAGGAAAACCAGTGAGAAGACCAGCAAAATTAGATAAACGTTTAGTTAGAGAACTAAAAGCTTTATCCGATCCTGAAGACCCTTACGATACGGTTATTGGAACCACAATGTGTGCTAACGATTTCTACGAAGGTGACTAAAAATTGTCAATTTTGAGATGTCTATGAGGGTTTTTAGGACAGGGACGGACCGACGGGGCATTTTGTGACTACACCGAGTCTGAAAAAATGGAATATTTGACAGGATTGCAAAGCAACGGGGTGAAAAATATTGAAATGGAAGTTATACCATTTGCTGCATTGACTCATCATGCTGGAATAAGGGCGGCAGTAGTCTGTGTTGCTTTGTTAGACCGGTTGAAAGGAGATCAGGTTTGTGCTGTTTGTAATTTTGGGTTTATTAATGATTTTGATAGGTTTGCGCTCCCAAAGAAGTGCTAGATGAGTGGCAAATAAGACCTCAGAAGCTTGTCGCAAAGTACATTAGACGTTATTTGCAAACAAAAGGAAGAATATCGTTCGATGGTCATGGATCCATGGCTGTTAAAAGTCCGCGACGTTTCAAACTAGTCCAGCAAGAGTCTGAGACTTTTGATTAAATTAATTGCACAAGTTGCTTTGTTAATTTATTAATTTATTATCGACAAGTCTAAGTGTGTGAATTCGAGGATAGTGAATTTGACATATTTGATTTTTTACATTATTAATAAGAAAAGAAGATGAAAATGGTGTAGGGGTATAGGAGCTTTTAAAGTTGAGTCGTCAGATGCACAGTCCTATACTGTTACATTATCTAGTTGTTCGTATTTGTAATAAAATGAATTGTAAAAGCACAGACTATACTTCTTAAATGGCAAAAATAATCTGGATATTGGTTATAGTGGTCGGAAATTATATTTCATCCTAAACATATCAGAGCATAAGACTCGTGACATTTCTTTGAGAATCTTCCAACACACAATTTGACCAGGAAAATACCATTAAGCGGCTTTGCATTTAAATGTTATGTAATTTTAACAGTCGGTAGTCATTTGCAACCTATAAAGCATGGTGTTTTAATGTTGTGACGTTGTAGCTATATACTGGACAATACATTTGTTACAATTTACACATTTTATGGTAGACAACGACGTAGTCATGTGATTAAAATCTGCCTAATTTGTTGGTTACATCGTTATTGTTGAATTTGCTCACAGTTATAGGGGTTGTTCGTATTAAAATTTTATATAAGCATTAGAAAAAAATACAGCATCTCTATACAGGCTTCTTCTTTCAACACAGAATCTTCAAATCTTCGGAAAACCCTAGACTTTTTCATTTATATAATTCCATTACTGTTGATCGATGTTCATTCTAGAGTAGTCTGTTTTATGTCGCCTATAAACAATAAATATTTGCCAGTTACTAAACATTTTTTATTTCATCCCATGACCGATAACTTAGCAATCTTAAAATCAACTTTATTATTTTTATAAATAAATAACACCTATTTATGTGAATTTTATTAGAAAAATATTTATTTAGTTTCACGCCATAGTTTTTTGTTTCTAAGTATAAGGCATTTTTCTGTGCCTTATCATAAATAAATTGAAATAGGAATATTCATCCCATGACCGATAACTTAGCAATCTTAAAATCAATTTTATCATTTTTATAAATAAATAACACCTATTTATTCTGAGATGTGAATTTTATTAAAAAAATATTTATTTAGTTTCACGCCATAGTTTATCGTTTCTAAGTATAAGGCATTTTTCTGTGCCTTATCATGGGTCATAAATAAATTGAAATAGGAATATTCATGTCGTTCTCACAGCAAAGTGCATCCGTGTTTAGTAAGTTTGTTCGTTTCGAAGTAATTTTTTGTTACCAAATGCAGAAAAGATAAAAAAGATATTTTTTGATAACAGTATCAATAAAATAGCACTGAAATTATTACGAAGTGTTAGTAGACGTGAGTATCTTCACAATTAAATATGGGAAGTAAAAATAAAAACGGAGAAATCGAAGAAAACAGGTAATTAGAATTTGATTTCGTGTTCTTAGGGGTTGATATTTGTAGAATTTCGTGGAATAAAAGACAAATGAACAAAAATATTAGTGTTTATATCAACGGCAGTTATCGAAACGTTGTCTTGAAATAAACACTAGTATTTTTCTTCAATTGTCCGTTATTCTACAAAATACTACAATTTAAAAAGCAGCTAATTTTTTATAACGTTTTTAAATTTCTCATTTTATTGTAGTTGTAGAAATCCAGATGGAACTCTTCGCTTACGAAATCGTAATATTGAACATTTGCAAGAGGATATTTTGTATCACCTAGCATTAGGAACAGAGTCTCACGATCTTGTCAAAATGTTTGGTGATGTAAAAGTAAGTCCCATTTTGCATTCTCTGTTGTATTTAAAAAATAGTTTGTTTGCATGGGGGGTACCGCAAATCGCATGAAACACCTCGCTCAATATTTAAAAACGGAAATGAATTTCGAGTTACCCACTGGAACATCTTTATGTGATTTAACTGAAAATTCCCACAGATTTTCCATGTACAAAGTTGGTCCCATTCTATGTGTTAATGTGAGTTACTTATGGTTTTAAAAGTCCCATCAATACCATAAAAATTTCAGCATGGAATGGGAGTTCCGTCAATTGGGATTTTACTCCACGAAATTACCAAACTTATGTACCATGCGAAAGCTAAAAATCCGATATTTTTTAGGATTGGTACATGTGGAGGAATTGGGCTTAAAGAAGGCACAGTTATTGTAAGCAAAAGTGCTGTAGATGAAATGGGGAATGCTTATCACACTCAAGTTAGTAAATTGTGTTTTGAAGTTTGTGTTGAAACAAAGTTTGTAGAAAATTTGCGGAAAAGTGGTCCAAAGGCCGGCAAAATTGGATCACCAGTTGGTCAAAGATTTGATTAGTTTGAAAAAATCCGATGATAAATTTAATGTTGTTGAAGGGATTACAATGTGTGCTGATGATTTTTACGAAGGTAAGTAGCAAAGGTAACAAATAGAATTATTTACAGTTCTGCATAGGTCAAGGAAGAACTGACGGAGCGTTTTGTGATCACACAGAAGAAGATAAATTCAATTACTTAAAGGAATTGCAAAATCGAGGAGTTACAAATATAGAAATGGAAGCGGTTGCTTTCGCTGCATTTACACACTATGCAGGTATTAAAGCAGCTTTAATAAATGTCGCTTTAGTTAATCGTCTAAATGGAGACCAAGTTACTACTCCTAAGGAAGTTTTGCTAGAATGGCAAAACCATCCACAGATTATTGTGGGACGGTATATTAAACAAATTTTATGCAAAAACTAAATTATTATACTAATGTCAAGTATCTAATAATAAAATAAAACGTAAGTTTACTTGAGTCTTTTCAATTAAATAAAAAAAGATTGAAAACAATAATTTTCAGCATTTTTATTGGTAGAAAAATAACTATACAATTTAAAATCACAGACATTCAGGTATACAAAAACTAATTTTAAGCAGCGCTCGCATTTTTTGATTTAGTCAACTTATTAAACATCATTTTTGTAAGTAAAATACTGGGTGATTCAATTAACACTGACATAAAGAATGCCAGAAAGTAAGTAGACATAGCGACTCCTTGAGTTGTGACACCCTAAAAAATGACTATGAAGCTTGACGTTACTTGCATTACAATTTCTTACGAAAGAAGCTTTCGAGGCATTTAAACTACTATTAGATCCCATGTATATCATATTAGCCAGAAGAGGATTTAACAAATATGCACAGTATGTTAAACGACTTAGAGGAATCCAGCCCCGAAATGAAAGAAATTTCTCTAAAGCTCCTACAATATAATTTTTCAAAATTTTTCCACTGACAGGTTCGCGGTTTGACTTACGTGCATTTCCTGTAGAACAAGCTATGATAAGCCATCCCAACCCAATCCCCCATAGAGTCCTTGATACTCCCATGTAAATTGCTGAAAACTCGACTGATAAATTCCTAGTGTACAAAGTAAACAAAATCCATAAATTGAGGAGAGGAAACAAAATCCATAACATAATTCTGGTTCTCTGAAACAATTATTATAACATTTGAAAAAAAAAGTAAAATACTAACTTCTTTCAAAATTAATTTTTGTTTTAATTTAATTACGTAAATGTAAGCCGTAATAACTCCAATTAAATATGGTCCAATTCTGTTCCAGGGCAAGTCATAAATTGCGTCAAGTTCAGTCAGTTGCTCATCCATTCTAAAAATAATTAACAGTTAATTAATTGCACAAAAAAATTAAGACTTACGTTGGAATGTATCTAATAGTGTAAGACTTGTAAGTCGTAGCCAACACATTTCCAATGATTAACAGAACTGTTAAAGCAGCTGAAATTTTAAATTTGCTAAAAGAGAAAAATGTGTTTAATTGCATTTCGTTTTAAAATATTTCACCTCGTTGATAAGATAAGTAAGAATGTAACAATTGTAAAAAATTGGGTGTCGACGGATAGATACCATGACCAGCTTAGGCACATTTCTGATCTTGGATATAAATTATTAATGTACAACAAATTTCTCCACCAATATTTCGGGCAAAGCTCTTCATTATGTTCGCTAGAATAAAGAACCGAAGCTTTGCGGTAGTAAGTATACATCACATCCGTCATCAAAATTATAAATACGTAAGGTGGTGTTAATCTGCAAGATAATAATTTTCGTCCTTTAAAAAACTTTCAATAAAACAAACCTTAAAAATCTGTTGAGAAACATCATAAAAAATTGGGAAATTTTTCGAAAAATCGGTTCAGGTTTTTTCTGATCTGTCTCATATTTCGTTCTCGATTTAAAAAATAAGTAGGCCAATAAAAATCCACTAAAAAAATAAATAAACCATTACAAACCCAACAAAGATAATATTGATACCTCAAAAATAAATACGTGTCCACAGAGTATGTAGAATTGCTCAATATTTGAGCAAAAATATCTTCCGATAATCTGTATGCGGTTGGAACGTTATTCAAATAATCCGATTGATAAAAAACTGCGTGTACCATGATCACCCATAGCATCCCGAAAAATTTGAGACCATGAATGACCGAAACAGAATCAGGTGGCAAGTCGGTTTTTACCAGATTTTTCACGTTTGAATACATTGAGAAACATTTCAAAATTGTGGCAAAGGTGCTTATATTCTCGACTTCTGAGGACGAATTGGAAACAAGTTCAACTTCTGAAGCTAAAATTTGTTCTACTGACTCATTTGTTGTTTTCCAAATTGTTGAAATACCATTCGAGCTTTGTTTTCCTGTGAGAGTTCCTCGATGTCCTGTAATTAAATTTTTTGCCAGTTTGTGCCTCCTGACGTCGTAGCATGTGCCAATGATTGTCAAAATTAGCATCACAAAGACCATTGATCTGTTTATTTAATTATTGTCTTATTTTCGATTTGAAAAATGGAATAAGGCACTTACAGTAAAATTATAGTTTTTGGTAACTTAAGTAACCAAAATCCGACCGGTTCTAATGATCTAACCATTGTGAGATTTAAATTCAGATTATATAAGTTTTGCACCGTTAAATATCGTTGATTAACATAATTCTCGAGTAAGGGTTGTATATCATCAGATGAGCAAATTTGGGGGATACACAGTCCAAGTTGTAATGTAAACTAAAACAAAAATATTGGGATCATCAATCTATTACAATGTCAGAAACAGAAGGTAAATATTTCCTTATGTTTGCTAAGTGTTGACTTAACATAACTTGAAATATTCTGCAAATCAAATAAAATCTCTTCGTGTGTGCATACGTTATGTAGACAGTTTTCGAGTTCTAATTTATTTCAACGTACGTTTTATGCATTACAAAATAATTGGCATATTGAATATAAAGGACGTAAGAGTGAATTTTTGCAATAATTCGTCCCTAATGCCTAATTGCCGACTCTTAATAGTAACTTATTATTTGTTTACATAATCTAAAGAATTAAGAAATATTGCAGACATCTAAAAGAAGGGCAAAACAGTGATTATAACCACTTATATAACACATTGCATCGTCCAAGTCTGCGTTATAAAACCACTTAAACAATTACCATACTTTCCTCGCCAATAACTTTCACATAACGAGGACATAATTTTTCCGACAAAGTTCAAGTTCAAAATCTTACCTCCAAAGGTAGTTGAGTATGGTGCTGCATCGTGCTGTTATGTTCGAAATAAGCCACGACGAAACCTAAATTAAATGGAGGAAAGTCGTAAGGGGTGACATTGAGGCGTTTAACACTCTCGTAACTTATTTCAAAGGGTTTGGTGTTTGATAAGTCCTCACATTGGGCATAAGAGCCCAACCATAAGTTATTTCCGTAGAAGAAACCAGACCCGGGGCTACCGCTAGCATCGAGAGCTACAAAATAATGGTCCTTAAAAATTTAGATTTTATTTTTGATTAGAATGAAAGTAAAAACTATTTTGTTACGATAAGTGACACGGTTTTTGATCAAAACAATATTTTTATGCGGAAATTCCAATGTATAGACACATGTTTTGCAATTGCATGAGCATTCATCAGTTTGGATTTAGGTTAATTGAGTTAATAAAAAGAAGCAAAAACATAACAAATTTATAAATAAAATTAGGTTGTGCAGGTCCGATTCTATGAATTTAATTAGACTGTTTTCTGATTTTTACTATTCGCGTTAGTAGGTAAGTAGTTAATGCAATATCAAATACAAGACTTTTTAATGGCATATATACGTAATATAAAGTAATTTTAAGATTGAAAGTACAATAATAATAATAATAGGTATGTTAACATACCACACAATTGTGGTTATCTTAAAAAACACAACCTACTAGTTGGTGTGTTTTTTTAAGTAGCACAAAAAACTAAAAAAAAACTAAAAACGTAAAAAAACATGTTTTTCTTTTAAAGGAAAGCATGACCGCTTCATTTAAGTGCATTCCAACTCCCAAGTTAAAAAATTAAAAAAATTGTTAAGAGTTAAATAGGTACTATATATCTTAAAAAAATAATAAAATGTCCTGTTTTACTTAATTTGTAACAAAAAAAGAGGGTTTACCTTTCAAGGCCCAGGTTTTCTGGGCTTCCACTGCATCGTAAAAATTCGACAATTCTTTATGACAGACCGAAAAATTGCCATTTTCTTTCGCTAGATATAATATTCCATAAAGCACAGACTGCCCTACAAGGGCTTGATTAAAACATGTAACTATCACTAATACATTTAACACAAAAAGTATTTTAATCAACATTGTCGTATCATTTGAGACTCTTTCACCCGAAAGCTTTAAAATTATTGAAGACTAGTTGAGGCAAAATGTTTTAAAACACATCTGAGTGGGGACGTTTAGTTATAGTGGGGTAGTTTTACTATAAAAGTGAACGTCATTGACGGGATCGTCTGTTTTGAAAAAATATTTATAAACATAACGGGGTCACACGTGTCAAATAGTCGTTTTTATCATTGCCATTTATAGTAAAATTTTACATCTCTTGTACGTGATGTTACCTAAGAAAAGGTGAAAGTATCCGCCAAATTCAAACTTGTTACAGAATGGGATATTTATTCGATTTTATGTAATGGGTGACTGCATAAGCTGATATTTTCGATCTAATTTCGTTTATTAATCATATGTAGTGACATAATAATCCATTGGATTACAACTCAAGTGATATTATATGAAAGTATAATATGCATAATGTGTAAAATAATCCACGTATGTGGATTACCCACGTTTACGTCCACAGTTAATTATATGGAGGAACGGTGACATTGCATAATAGCGTAATGTTTTGTTATTATTAATTTGAAATTGAACTCTAGTTTATTATAAAAAGCATTACTCATTAGGTACTTATGTAAGAGAAAATTCCCCAGGATTTCCAATAATAACAATTTCCTGAGTGGGCGCTGTGAAAATATTATACCAGGTGAATAAAAAGTATGGAACCAAACGTTTTTTCCTTAAATTATTTATTCTTTAAAAAAACTAATTGATGAGTTATAAAGTACTATAAAAATGTGATAATTTAACAAGAATAATTTTTTTTTGGAAATTTCTTTTTTATTTTTGAGTTCTACAAAAAAAATATTTTTTTTAAATGGCAACCCACTATAAAATCATTTTTCTCATAAAAGCTATACTTTAAGGATTACAACTATCTGCTTTATATTTAATTTTTTCAAAAAAATTTTTTCACATAAATTGCAATTTTGTCAAAAAAAATCGCATAACTCAAAAACAAAACAAAATTTCGTTCTGAAAATACGATCACATTTTTTATATTACTTTAATTTATATTAATTATTATTTTCTGGAGGCAAATGATTAAAAATAAAACCGCTTGGTTCCATACTTTATATTCACCCTGTATGTAGTACATACAGAGTGCGCCAGAACTCGCGCCCCAGAGAAAAATGCCATATAAGGTAAGATCCTAAATTGTAACTCTGTTCAATGTTATTTGTGGCTTTTGTAGGCAAAATTTTTGTCCCTTTACTAAATAATTGTAAAAAAACATATACAAGATCATCAGTATCCTTAAATAGATATAAAAAATGTCAAATGTCAAAAAAGAAATGTCAAAAATTTTTGACAGATAGAATTTTTTAAACATTTTTTTCATGTTTCTGGTATCTTACCTTACTTGAAAATTTTCTCTGGGGCGCGAGTTCTGGCGCATCCTGTATGTTGTATTTTATCTAAAAATTTTATCACTTCGAAATCAAAAGGTATTAAGTGTGTTTTAACTTTAAACTTGACACATTTTTTAAAGTAGGACAAAATTATCTCAAACACAAATAGTTACCTATTTATTATATAAGACGATAAAATTGAATTTTATCTTTAAGAGGAATTTAGAATCGCTAATATGCTCGAAAAGATAATGAAAATTTTATCGTCGTGTACAATATAAAATTTTATTCAATCCTCACTAATTTTGTAGTCAATTTGGTCGATATTTATAAATGTCGATGTAAAATTCAACAATAAAATCTAATGTCAAAGATCGTTAGCAACTATCAACCGCAGATATACAACAATGGATGTATTTTTTATCATCGAGACGATAAAATTTTATTTTAACATGAAGAAAAGATAGATAAAATTCAATTTTAACATAGAGGATTGAATATAATAAATTCCTGTAGTAGGTAGGAACCGTTAAAATAATTATACAGGCTGCGCCAGATCTCGCGCCCCAGAGAAAAATTTGAAGTAAGATAAGATACCAGGAACATGGAAAAAATTCTATCTGTCAAAAAAATATGACATATGTTTTTGATATTGGACATTTTTTATGTCTATTTAATGATACTGATGATCTTGTATATGTTTTTTTTTTACAATTATTTAGAAAAGGTTCAAAATTTTGCCAATAAAAGCCACAAATAACATTGAACAGAGTTACAATTTTATTAATTTTCTCTGGGGCCCGAGTTCTGGCGCAACCGGAATTTTAATTAATTTTTAAAAATCCGCACAAAAAGTTAGGGGTATTTATAAAACATTGGGTGCGCCAGAACTCGCGCCCCAGAGAAGAATGTCATATAAGGTAAGAAGATACCAGGAACATGAAAAAAATGTTAAAAAAATTCTATCTGTCAAAAAAATTTTACATATAGTTTTTGACATTTGACATTCTTGTATGTCTATTTAATGATCCTGATGATCTTGTATATGTTTTTTTACAATTATTTAGTAAAGGTACCAAAATTTTCCTAATAGAAGCGACAAATAACATTGAACAGAGTTACAATTTAGGTTAGAGCTTCCTTGTTTCCTCTTATAATAGTCTGTAGCAAAAAAATTAGAAAATTATTTTTCCAACAGAAATAAATAGAGTCAAAGTCCAAAGTTTAAACTCTCATAACTTCGAAATTTTTATAGATAAAATTTTTTTAACATTTTTTCGATGTTCCTGGTATCTTACTTTATATGGCATTTTTATCTGGGGCGCGAGTTCTGGCGCAACCTGTATTAATTAAAATTTTGCACATACCTAGACATATTTTTGAAATCAAAAACAAATCGGCTAAATCTTACTAAAAAAACTCTATCTAAATAAACATTTGATTAAAATTTGATTGATTTTTTTTTTGAAAATTCTCAATATCCCTATAACTGTGTCCGCATTATACTACGTACAACACATACTACATATAAAAAGTAAAAAGGTAAAACAATGTGGTAAAAAAGATCAAAGATCTGCTTCCATTTGTTTTGAAATATTTACGAGTACATACCTAATTTAATGTATATATGTAATGTACTAAATTATAAAAGTTTATGTAGACAAATACCATTATGGATTAGGTGTTTTGTTAATTGCATATACGTTTTACTCTACGCTTTGTCTTTGTCTTCCTTCCATTTTCGTCTAATTTTTAATGCTTTTGAATCTCTCATTCATTTAATGGCTGTGGTCTTATATACCTACTACGTTTACCAATTTACGCAATGAATTTTATGCACCTGTTGTGTACATGTTAAATATGTACAGTTGGAGACAAAATACTTTGGTCGTCAGTGTCACTTGAGTGACATTAAATTGTACAGCATGCTTTAGGACATATTTTTGATAGCAATATAATATGTCATTAATTTGAAATTGTCATTCATCTTAACTTTAAAGCTTGAATTACATTAAACTGTCAGAAAAGTGACGACCAGAATATTTTGTCTCCAACTGTACCTACTTTTTCTTCCAGTTCTCAAGTTCTGTAATTAATAATATTTTACGTTGTGACTAACTTTCTGTCAAAAATTTCTTTCCTTTCATACAGATATCAAATTTTTTTGTCTAAAATCCAAATAAACTTATACTAACGTCATCTCGGTCTAATATTCTAAGCACTTCACTACAATTTTATGAGTCATAAAACGAAAATACTGATTGTTGTTTAAACAAATATTGGTAGTTACGTCCACACAAAAAAAAAATAAGAATATACAAAATAAAAATAAAAGCCGAATAAAAAGTGTTTTTAGGTCTAAGTTTTTATTCATGTATGTATTTATGTACATTTTAAAACGATTTTATACAGTGTACTAATAATTTAAAAATCAATAATAAATAATATACATTTAACACAAAAATAATTTACAATAAATAATGTCAATTCAACTTAAATAAGAGTTTCAATAACGTTTACTACCGCTGTTATATCACAAAAATTGGCAACACTGTCTAGTAAAACCGTACTATTGACATAAAAAATCCATAGCTGAGATGTCACTTTGCTTTCATTTCTCCGCCAAACTTAAAGGAGCTTCTAAATTGCAACACACACCACACATATCAACTACCTGTTGTCATCCATGACAACTTGTTTAAAAACTTGCACCCCCGTTGACATCTGCGATTTGACTTCATGATTACCTAGAGCGGCAGTACCATCTTTGGCAATAAACAATTGAAGACCTGAAGCTATACCAACAATAAATTAAAAACTATTTCAAATTGTTTAAACTCACTTTCAGCCGAATCATCGGCCTGTTCTAAATTCGTATCTTTTAAAATCTCCGCTATTAACCGATTGGCATTCACCCGAGTATTTTCCACCCTTCCGGATACCACCCCCGTGTCGGAATCTTGAATTTGAGTCTTTTTACGACGCTCATAAGCTGCCTTCGCACGATCCAGTGAACCGGTTTCCGACAGGACTAAACTGCTTGAGCTGGGATTTCTACAACACAAACAAATTTGAATTATTTGAGGGCATTCTCTTCTCGATAACACGGATGTGGGGAATTGCTGACGTCAATTACATGCCAGGGATAAGCAATTATTACATCGATTTCACTCTCAATCCATTTGACTGAATTTAAATTAGTTTGGGGTTACAATCAAATTTGTGGGAAAACAGCGATCATCATGCGCAAAAACAAAAAATTACCAAATTTGCATCTGAAGGAAAATCACGTCGGTGAACAAAAATTGTTAAACAAGCAATAGAAAAACGAAAGTGTTACGACAATGAGATGAAAATTCAGTTGTTGTTAACGGCTGATTAGGTAGTATACCATCTCATTGATATTCCAACCTTGTTACTTCTGAAGGCTAATGCAGCAAATACACCTGATAACGGACACGATTACGTAAAGTTATTGAAATTACTCAACGTTGAGTTTTTAAAAAGTTTAATTAAAAGCAAATATTTCTTCAAATTGAGTTACTGGATTATCCGTGTGGCAATTCCAAAGATCTTTAATCCTCTTTTCAATCAAATGCAATGAAAATCAGAGAATGCAAGATGCATGTTATAAGCGAGCTAAAAACAAAAACAGCCGAAGAGGAGAAACTAGTGCTTTTATAGTGCCATAAAACCAGGAATGTGTACAATAAACTAAAATTGATCACATGTTGAAAATAAAGCAAAAACTCGAAGAAAAGCAAGACAACGATTAGAAACACACTAACGTTGTGACGCTGGGACGTCGAATTGTGAGGTTTTGTGAGCAATCAGACGATACAGTGGTAGGCGTTTCATCAGGACTGATGGCCAACGGAGCTAGCTTACCTCCTGATGCACCCTCCAACAATTTGCGATGTGGCAAGCCCCTGTAAATGAACACCCAACACCCTTCATTGCACTGAACAGAAATCAATTAGAAATGAGACACAAGCACTAACACCGATTACCTCTTTGTGACGAAGTCCAATGCCGCGACTGAAAATCTCCGAAAACAACAAAAAACGCGACGAGTTAATCAAGCGTTGATTAGTAATGCATGGAAAGAGAAAACGAAAAAACTACCACCGCCCAAGTCTTACCTTGGTTGGGTACTCAAATGGTCACTCCCGGTCGTCCCCGATCGAAGCGAGTTGAGGGATGTGGTGCGTGTGTCGGAATTGGGAATTTTGGGTGTTGACTGATTGGTTACCGCATTTTTCCGCTTAAGAATTGGTGTTAAAAATGCCGGTAAATTTTCCGATCGGAAAAAACCGCCGCGAAAACGACTTTTTTGAATCGGACTGACTCTCGGGATTTCAAAGTCGCTTTTCGATTTCAATACACCATCCGATTTTTTCACTTTAATTGCATTATCTGCACTTAAGCGATTGTTGTCTAGCAACAAATCGGATTCGTTTGATTGCGCGTTCAGTTCGATTAAACTTGTCGATGAGGATTTTTGCAGTTCGTTGAATTTCTGCGAAAATAAATCAGTTCGCATCTCTAAAGATTCATCGGGAGTTTTGTAATCGTCAGTACTCGAACCGCTAACGTTACTCAATTGTTTTTGGTAGTTATCGGGAGTGTAGTAACGCGAAGTCTCTTCTGTAGTCAATGAACTGTTTTCCGGTGATTTAATAGGAGTTAACGTTTCTAATGTGCTATTAAATACGTCTTCGTGGATAATTGTGTTAGGGATTCGGATTCGGTTAGGAAATGTGTTTACACGAATAAAATTTGAAGAGTTGAGGAAGGGGTTACCATTTTGTTTCCGATTTTGTCTGTGTGACAGAGCCCTATATAAACAAAAATTAAGTATGGCATGCACCCCTAAATAATATGTACATTTCTTCCCATTACAACAAAATTTGTGACTATATTCTAACCTGATATGTCCAGAATCACCCGAACTCGATTGTCTACTGTGACTATGGGAATGGATACTACTATAACCGGAAGCTTTCGATAATTGGCTCGTATTAGATGAGTTCCGGGAATGGCCAGTTTCACACACAACTTCCTCGTGATCTGAAGGTTGTACTTGATCCGTTGCACCTTCCACAGCGACCGTCACCGGAACGCTATTTTCGACCAAAGTGTGACCAATCACCAATTCTAAAAAAACACTAAATACATTCAAAACTTGACCAAAACCGGGTTCAATCACCTGACGACAAAAGTGCCGGTCTTTTCTTGGGCAAACTCCCAAATCCTGAACTGCCACTAGCAATCGACCCTCCTCCCAATGATTCACTCGAAAGCTCATCAGTCCGAGACTCAGTCGCTGGATCTTCGGAAGCAATAGATTTATGTTTGAGGGAAGGAGACGGTCTGCAAAAAAGAACCCTCAAAAACTGGCCAACTCTGCAATTTCATCGCTTACACTTTGAACAAAATATCACCCGATAACATATGCATAGCAATGGAAAACTTGAGCATGCTGTTGTCTTGACGATGTCTGGCGTCATATCCTTCTAATAAAGCTTTCTTGAATGTAACACCCGCCCCTGCATATTCTGCCAGATTCAAGTCGACGAAACCTAGTTTGGTAAAAGAACGGCCGCCTTTACATTCCTTTCGCACGGATATTCGTAAAATACAACGCTCGAGGACACCGGTGGATGCGTTCGCCGACATTTTACAAGGAAAAGAAAAGTTTGCGCCCCATTTCACTTTGTGGTCGCGCACCTCCTCTCTGGAACAGTAAAACGTAAAGTCCAATTTGACCCAATTTCATTAAAGTTCGATGTGTTTTTCAAACGGAAAACATCTGGAGAACAACTGTTTACTCCAAGCCATTTCAATAAAATTCTCTTTAGCAAGAAAATAAGATTTATTTATTCTGCTACTTATTGTGTATTCAAAGAAATAACAAAATTATTATTCGTGATATGACAAAATTAAACAAGCGAAATTCATATTTATGTAAAGTTTTGCTACTTCCGTTTATGGTTATTAATTGGCTATTTCCCAAGCGGAAAGCGTTAGACCATATTTGCAATTTAATGAAAAAAATGATCAAAGAAGCAATATTTTTAAAATAATTACTTTTGGCCCCAATTTTGGTCCACTCTCATATGTTATGTACCCTAACGATTATTAAATCCCCTGATTTCATTAAAAAAGCCCATCAACGAAATTATTTGATTAGATATTAATTCCCGGAATGAATTCATGAGGAGTCTAATCCCGGAACAACGTCATTCAACAAGAAGGAATTTATTTCATTCCGACCACTCGCACACGTAAAATTCGTCCCGAATAAAACAACTTCCCTACATTTTAGACCTAAATTCCGGTTTGTTGCGATTAGAGCAACGATACGTTTGAATTTAGTGTGTGCGAACACCCATAAAATTTAATGTAGGACGAAAGTTCAAGTGTAGGAAGCAAAAACGATGTGTTAAATTCCAGATGTTTGATGTCTGCCCTTTGTAGCGTGAAAAAAGGTGAACAAAAAACAAGCTGTAAATTAATTACTAGTGGGAGCTTGCATGGAAAGCTCTTGAAGCAATCGCATGCAACAATTAAATTGTGCTTTAAAATAAGTTTACACGATTGTGCAAAAATCGACAAGTTCTTTAAAAAAATCAATAGAAATGAGAGCTATTTCTGCTAGAGTTTGTTGAAATAAACCAAAAGCGATAATTTGATGAAGAACACGTTAGTATTACTATTAAATCAAGCAAATTACAATAACATGAACTTTGAACAACGTACAATATTCTCGATAAAAAACAGGTAGGTACTTTCTTTCAATGTGTTTTCATATTGGATTGCTGTAATTTTGCGTTAATTAGTCTTACGTCAACATTTACACAGTACTTTGTTAAATATATACATTTAAGATTATTTTCATTTTCTTTATGTAATGCACCTTTATAACCTGTTCAATGCGGAATTTTGTACCAGAAATTAACTTCTAAATATAGATCATGCTTAAAACAAGTGTAAAATTATTATTAGTCTGTACAAAGATTAAAATTGTGTCACTTTCTTATGTTTCTATTAAATTGTCAAAAAGATCTTAATTAGGTTATAAACATAAACGTTTCGGTAGCAGGGGAATAAAATACAAATCTCTATTTTTACAAAACAGATCATATCTGTAAGTAAGCGCTTACATCATTTTTTCCCTATAATTAATCTTTATTACCAATTCTAGATTTCAAAAATGACTCATATTGTAAAAATAAATGTTTCTAACGCCCAGCACAAATATCTCTCTTGGTTTCACTTCAAAAATTTCAATAAACGAACTTCTGTTAGAAGACCCCTCCGGAAGAGGATATTACGAGGAATTTTAATCACAAAACTTAGGTCAGTTCCGGAAAGGACGCCACAAAATGTCTGCAAAGTTAATTTAGGTCGTGTCCCTAATGGAATAAATACATCAACGCATCAATTTAAATTACATATTTCATAGATAACAGGCCTCTATAATTACACCTACCCTTTTGAAACGAAATGTGTTTCGCTCTTGAAAAAATGAGAGGTTTATTTTTCTTATTTTAGAGGAAAACAAAGTCTATTTATTATTGTAGTGGTCGTTAAACTTCCTACAACAATCTTTTTTCCAGGCTCTTAAAATGACATACAAATGAACGCGAATTATATTCGAACCAAATGAGTTTCATTTCCTCATTACAGATGTGTTCTCAGGACTTATTAAATAGTCGAATTAAATTCGATTTATCCTTGAGCAAGTTTGTAATGAATCATTGTACTCAACTCTCAAAGTGGTAAACATGCTGTTCGCTGTTTGTATAATGTATGTATACTTCATTAAAATAAGTTAATTAACGTCGTCAGTGACACGTTTATGATTGACTTTAATACAGGGCAGACAACCTTAGAAGGTCATTTAATCATATCGTCTGCAATATGTGGGAACTAATAAAACCATCGATTGCTATGTTTACGTAGGCAGCATGAACGTGCACATCTTCAACGAGGTGCACAGGCCACAACCTTGCCGTTAGCAACGATTCGACCTACACATTGTGAGATCTAGATTTCGCATCTTTTGCTGAAACAAAACCGAAAGAAAATTTCTTTACGAGACCTAAATTTGGACAAACCCTGATTTCAAGAACGCAACTTAAAAAATCAGGTCAACTCAATTCCGGACGGAGAATCCAACATTGAGGAAACAAGGACGTTCATGGGTAACATTCCATGTCGGGTCACCGAGTGAGAGTGTTATTATGTTTTCATTGAAATTATTTTTATTTGAGAGTGTAAATAGACAAAAACTAGACCAAAAGGAGTAATTAATGAGAAATTTCTTATTAGACGTAATTACAAGAAAACTTATCGTTTTTTTTTATAAAACTACAAGATAGTATACAAAACAAGTAAACAATTAATATTGTTGCAAGCTGTTTATTTTCTTTGCGTTGTTAGATTTATATTACCATCAAATTCGTATTATTTTTGTTTCAATTGTTGATTTTAGCTTCCGAAACGATAACTAATAAAGCGAAAAATAAGGAAATTGATGCTTTAAAAACAAGATTCCTCCAGTAATATTTCTGACAAGAATTTTTATTAAAGCACCAAACGAGTTCATAAATAAAAATCGTTAAAGAGAGTTCTTTTGTAATACCGTGGAGGGTAAAATGTTATTATAAATATTATTTCACCCTCCACGCGTAATAATTAAAGATCTTTGTTATTAAAAAATGTCATGTAAGTAAAAAATATGGAATTGATTAGTTCACATTTTTTTTCATACATATTAAATATGTATGACAACATCGGTTTCTGATGTGTTCATGAAAAAAACATTAGTTATCTAATTATCTGAAAACACCAAAAACAACGCTTTGCGTAATTAAATCAATTTATTTGTTTTTAATAAAAGGTAAGTAGGTTTAAAAAGAAAGTTATCAAAATTTTATTCTAGTCATTTATTTTTTTCGTTTACGTCACAGGGCAGTCAATCGGATTTATATAAGCCCCTCTTCGAGTGACCTTTTTTTACTTTTTACCATAATCGCCTCATTAATCTCTTTGTTTCCATGTTGCACACAAACTTCTCAACTTCAAAGGGAGATAGTGAAACACGAAACTTCCCAACAACTGATATTCAATTTAACAACTTGCATTATGTTACATTTTCTTGAATAAATTCATCACCAACAATTACTTTCCAAATATTAGATGTCAAAACGTCCTTTCAGTATTGTTGGTGCAGAAACTGGAACGTTATTGGGTTTTGAAAGTCAGTTAATATAACAAGAAAGTCAGACTTCCTTTCTCTTCACCATGAAATTATAAACAATAACAAAAGTGAATCTTAGGGGAAAATAATTATTTAACGAACTCGAAAAGTCGAACAATCATGTTGGCAACCGACCTTTGATTCTATTACACTATTATTAAAACCTCATACTCATTACTGTGATCTGTGAACTTCGCATGTTGGAAAAGTGAATCTTTATTAACTCAACCCAAGTTTCCGCGAAACTGTAAATACATACATCCAAACGTTATGTAAATAACTCGAATCTTTTCTTTGTATAAATACTCCATTCTTCATTAGATAACGTTCCCCCACAAAAGTAATTCGTGTTAAAGGTTGGAGGCCAAAATTCATTCACAACCATTAAACGTCTATTTCTGTTCTCCTGTCAATATTAAACGCGAACATTCTCATTGTCCCACCGCTTATTTAAATAGGTACTCATCTTACCTGCTGCTGTGATCTTGAAAATTTCCTCCATCTAAGAGTCTTATCTTGGCAAATAGGACGGCAGAAACGAAAGGCACTTCCAGCAGTTCTTCCAAACACAGACTTACTTGAAATTTGTACTTCTTCTTTTTCGTCATGAAGGACGCCATTCCGGCGCCTCGTCCGTTTGTCATGCAGAAAACTCGCTCAAGACATCGTTTCCGAAACAGCGATATCAAACGATCGCTTTAAATATGTTGAAAGTAGATTCGGACAAAGACAACTTCCGCTTTCAATCGTGCCTCATAATGAACTGAAACAGAATTAAAGAGACTGTCAAAGCACTGAACGAATTCTGATACGCAAACGAGAAATATGAAAATGCATTAACACTCAAAAAGACGCGATTTTTTTGTTTTTATCTCCAAGGTGGAGTCCGGAATAATTAATAACGATTCTGAGCGGTTGCAATTTCGCATCTTGGGAGTCATAAATTACCAAGATTGTGCAACGATACGCAGCATCATTTATACACTTCGAGTGAAAACATAAGAAGTTTTCATGTATTAATATTGTTAAAAATAAAACAAAATGTTTGCAAATAAATCTGCAAGCTTCTGTGTGGAGAAGACAACTTGTAAGGGCCATGTGTGCTCCATGCGTGGGCTTTTAATGACGAGAACAGTAAAAATTATTACAAAAAATGTAATAAATAAATAAATATAAAATAAAATAAATGTAATACCTATCAATTGAAATTCATTTACTCACAAAGCTGTACATTACATGAGAAACAACTCCGTTTCCACTCTTCACCAACAGCGGAGAATCAAGCCCCAGCAGAATTTTTAAGTGTTATTTTTTATTATTTTTAAAAAGATTGCATAACTATTCTGTACCCAACGAGGAATTTCTTGAGAAACAAAGGAGCTGGCATTTTGGATTTTACATTAATGTGTTACGAGTAATAAGTAAATCACTTTTTCTAAATAGATTTTAGTTTTACTAAAAGTTTCAAGTGTAAAATTATGAACCCCGACAATTTCAGAAGCTAGTACATTTTTAAACCTACCTATGTCTACGTTTGCATGATAAGAAAACCTTCATAAAGAACTGCAATTAATTTTTTCGTATCTTATCTAAAAGCTTGATTAGAGCGAAATTTGAAACAGTAGGTACCGGGTCCAAAAATAGAAAGTCACTGCACCATAAATAAAGAAAAAATAATGAAAATGAAAGTACCACAAACTAACATATCAAAATCAAAAACTAAACCACTAACAGATAACAAGAAAACAGGAAGTTAACACCAACAAACAATTAAAGCTCCTCGCTGGTCCTACAAACGGATGTTGGAGACTGATATCATTTTACAAGTGTTATTTTGAGTTACTCTAAGAAAATCTACTCAATATTTCAACAACACTTTACTAATAGTGGAAAATACGTAAATAGGTATTCATGATTTTAAAGCGAAAATAAAAATACACTAAAAACGTTACTGTACGTAATAGACTACTTTATCTGAAGAATAATAAAGACAAGTTTGTTTATGACGTTAACTATAAGACCTGAGAGTGTATTATAAATGATTTCATGGAAAATTTATAAAACTGTTATCAGAACAATAAAAATTCGCGCTAATAGTCATAGGAAAAATATTGAAAATAATAGTTAGGATGTTATGTAAATATTTCCCATTTCTTATGTGAATTACAAAAAACAGTAACATTAAGCATATAATACAAAATGAAAAAATTAAAGAAAGTTGTAAATTAGCAAAAAATATGATAATTAATTCAGATTTTTAAACTAAAATCAGGCAATTCCGAAAGTGAATTATTTTTTACCAATTTCTCGTCTAAAATTCTTGGTATAATGCACAAGGCCACAGAGTTTCATATTTTTGTGACCAAATTTGTAACCATAATTTCAACTTCCATTCATGTAATTAACCGTGGCACCTTTTGTAACCTACGACCATAAAAATATTTTTTTACAAAAACCTTACACAAGTACAAAAATTTTGAAGTTGTTTGTTGCCGAAAAACCAAAATATTAAGAAAAAAGCCTACACAAGCGACCAAAACAATGAAAAACATCAAAATCACAACAGAAAAAAAAACTTTATGTAATTACATACACCCACTTATTTTCCAACATAGTTGTGATAGCACTCATTGGAATTCTCTAGTTTGGAATTCAAAATATTTAATAAACGATTTAACACTACACTATTACACAAACGCCATTATCGAACTGACAGACGAAAGCGATATAAATGACGGTTACGTGTCATGCGCTGGAAGTATCAAGACTGCGAAGTTTTAAAGTTATGCGAGAGAAATCCTGCAATGTAGAAAAAAAAGTAGAAACAGAAATTTTATTCTTTGGTTTCCCGTTACAAAATCGTTCAGTCTCAAAAATTATCATAACATTCAAGATAACTACACTTGGTATCAAGTTTATTGAGTACAAGAACTAGCAACTAAATTAGATTCCGATCCTTCCGCATTTTCAAACACATCCTCTTGATCTGAGGTCTCATTTGTCTCGTTTGGATGTTGAATAGGCATCGGTTGCCCCACTAGTACTAAACTATTATCATGTCGAGACTCATTAGCCACAAACATTTCGTGAACAGAATGATCATCAGCGTTTGCAAAATCAACAGATCCGCTTGATGACGATGAATCTGAACCAGAATCGTTACCCTCATCGTCTGCATCGTCGTCATTTATGGCAACAGTGGATGGGTGAACCCCTGAAAATGCAAACATTTAATCTTACATTTTTTACATGTAGTAAGATTGCATCTCAAGCGCTCACAAGCGACGTCTTACCAACTTATCATACCTAGCCCATCACCCTGACAGTAGAAATGAGGCTCATCGTGGAGGTCATCTTCAGGTGGCAGAACTTCAGCCTCATCAAAAATCTGCAACAACCAATTAGGAAAGCCGCTATCCTCAGGAGGGAAAACTGATAACGCAATATATTAACTACTGAAAGCAACTGTGGCATTCGAGTACCTGGATCATTGTTACTTTCAGCCACAATTACGCATCTGTTAGGGAACGAGACACCATTGACGACCACATCTGAAGCCTCCATTTCAAAATCTTCCAATAAGTCAACATGCGAATTCACATCATAGAGGGCTTCTCGACTCGACCAAGCCACCTCCACATCAACCGGAGGTTCAATTTCGATGTTTTCCTCATCTTCTTCCTCGGCACCAGCCTCATCTACTTCGATCTCATCAACAACTTCGTTGTTATTAACATTAATCAATTCTTGATTATCAACTATGTCATCATTTTGTTGTTCCACGTCTTCAGCCGGATAATTATTACCTTCCAAATCCCTATTATTATTCGCCAAATCCCCGTTTTCTACTATCAGAACAGGCTCAAGAACTTCCTCTTGTAAAACGAGAATTTCCTCCTGATTCTCTTCCGGTATCAACTCTTGTATCAAGTTTCCCCGTCTTTCCTCATCTTGGCACTCAATTTTATTTAAAGAATTTTCCAAAATACAAGTCGTGATCGACTTGACGTCTTCAACCGACTCGTCACTATCCGACGAGTGGGATTTTTTGGGTTGTTTGCCTTTTTTAGAATCGCGTGAAGGTCCAGCAACAGGATGTTTAGCGATTTCTTGACAAATTTTTTTCATCACTTCGCGGTGAGGAAGATTTGATGAAAAATTAAAGTACTTTTTTTCCCGGCGCACCGCATCTAACTCGTTTATTTTATCGAAATTATCAAACACAGATAATAAATGTGATAATTTGTTCGGTTTATCGTTCAAACTTTTGAAATCCAAAGCAATTGCTTGGTCTTTTGATTGAGGGGACTCGTCAGGGATAGAGGGAGATTTTTGGTAGCCGGAGTCGAATAAAGCTTGAGGATTTTTACTCTCGCTAACTTCTAAGTGTAGCTGGGTTTTGACACCTTTACTACTTACTGCTGGATCATTCTCTGATGAAAACACAAAAATTAAACACTCGAGTAATACAACAGAGAAGAAAGTACCTTTACTTGTGGAGCTGGTCCACGTTAAATCATTTTCGTCCCAATCGTTAAATTTGGCATCATCCACGTTGTATTTATTGTCTGAACCGTAGCCTGACGCTTCGGTATCACTACCGGAGCCCCCACTGTCCATATCAGCCTCATAAATTACACAAGTTTCAAGTTTTTTACTGACTGAATTCCAACATTCTTCAATTTTGTAATTAAATTTTAACAAAAGGTTTCTGAAATACGAGAATTTGAACAGTCCGAATTGACATTGTCAATGCCAAAAGTAATGATTTTTGCTACTTGATAACTGAAATTCAAAATTGCATTATTACCTTATTTCCGGTTCTGACGCAAACGGTTTGGTCGTTTGATACACAAGTCTATGAAGCGGTATGTGAAAACATCTAGTTTCCTCATTGTAAAACTCCCCATCAATGTTTTCAAAAAGGTGCATTCTGTATTTAAGCTCATCTAAGACTTTCTCGTCTTCAGTCCGCAAGTCCTTCTCGTAAGGATAATTAATTGATGCAATTAATTTGTAATCAGAACGTTTTTGAGAGTAAGAGTTATATGTACAAACACCATATGAACGCATTGGTAGACAATTTACGCAATTACAGCCCCAAAAATCGTTTGAAACATTAAATTTGCACGAAGTTTGTGTGCAAACACATGTTTCTTCATAAGTATCACAGATAACGTCTTTTCTTATGAACACAGCTAATTGAGAGCAACAACCAATGCTGTCATCACATCCAGCAGGGCCTAAACCAACACCATCAAAGTGGACTGTGTAAGAAGGGAACCGTGATGTTATATTCGTAGCCCTAGAGGAAATTCACAGAAAATGTTTATAATTAAGAGTATTCATAATTACCATGACTGAAACTGTTCCCTGGTCCATTCAAATTTGTGATCAGCGTGCCTGACTCTCGACAGTTTCGCAAATAAAACATTAAATTCGGCATTTGGGGTTGTGACTATTACTAATTTTGGTCTAATATATGAGAATATGTTATATGGAAGCGCGTCCAGTGTATCAGGATACAGGTGTTCAATGCTGAAATCATACAATATTACATCAAAAAATGTTTCAAATATAGAATGGTTTTTACATTTCTAGTGCAACTACAGCGTCTGTATTCAACAAACTTGGATCAGAATCTGCAATACTCCCTGCGTAAATATGTACAGTGAAAGGTTTTGGTCTTCCAACCAAGTGATCAGCATTTAAAGGATAAACTCTGTATATATAATCACTTAATAATAAATCATCAATATCAATCAGTACGAGTTCACTTAATGAAATCCTATTTTTCAGGAAGACAAAGAAGCCAAACTCTGCACAACCAAAATCCACCACTTTATTAATTCGATTTTTCCATTTTTCATTCAATAAAATATCGACTGTTCTTTCGTATCTCTGCTTATACACGGGAGGATCAAATTTTATATCATTTTCGGCGTCTCGTTGAGCCAACGGATGGTTTTCTGAGCTTAGTTTGGTTATGGTGAAACTATTCCACGATGAAGAAGTTCTTTGTTTCATTCGCTTTTTAAACAAACTATAAAGAAAACTTGTAAACCAGTGGAATAACAATATCATTTTTCTGTTTTTTATAATTGTTATGAAAACATTACTGTCTTGTTTATATTACAAAAAATTAAGTATGACGCTTGCGCGCCTAATTTTGACATCCATTACGCTTGCGTACTTAAAATATTAACTTCGAATTTAAAAATTCGCGCGCAACATTAATAAAAAAAATATTCATTGCAAAGTACTTTTTATAGGGAAATAACAAAGTAATAGGTACAACATTTCTGTTTTAATATCTTTATTTGCTACAAAATATTATATTGGTAATCCAAAACACTTTGCTTCTTTTAGTTATTTTCGTCTTGTCTCTTCATTCTGTAAAATATGTCAAATTTATTAAAAATAATTCATAAGAAAGCTAGATGAAATTTATTATAATAAAAGTCAGTTAGGAGCGAAAGACATTTAAACGTTGTAATCATTAAAGTTCATTTGAACTATGAATTCATCACCGATTTTTTCACGAAGTTATTAGTTATTTAAAAAATTATGCTTACCGTGCCGGTTGGATCTGATAAAAACGAGAAGACCTTGTCATTTCTGCCAAAACTGAAAAAAAAATGAAGTATTAGGAAAAAGAACAATCGGTAAACCTAATTATTAAATTAAAAAGTGATCAGTTAGGAGCGAAAGACAATAAAATGTTGTAATCACTAAATTCATTTGAACTATGAAATCATCATATTTTTTGGTAGATTAATTAGTTGCAAAAAATGAAACTTACCCATTGAGTATTGTGAAGAAATGTTGTGGAAATGCTCCAAAATCTGTAAAATGCATAATGTTAGAAAAAAATTATACTCAATGAATATTTTTTAGTAAAGTGTGATATCAGTTAGGAGCGAAAGACATTTAACTGCTGTAATCACAAAGGTCATTTGAACTATGAATTCATCACGTAGAAAATATGTTTTTATATATTTTTAAATTAATACTAACCACAAATCATATCATTTTTTTTCTGCATGAATTCCTCATGATGGTTTCTTAATTTTTGCTTGAATAAAAATTCTTGGTACATCAATGTTTTCTTTTTTATTTACCGTTTTTCTATGTACATATGAATTACTGATGACTTCAAATCCCGCTTTAAGACATAAATTTGAGAAAAACTCCACAGAAAAATAGTAACTCCTAAAACATTAAAGTAAAAATATATTTATTCAACCAAACTCAACCCACCTTGTTCCATCCTGTCTCATGTAAAAATTATTTGAAATTTTATGTCCGGCTTTAAACCTCAACTGAGCCATATCATATAAACCATAATCTCTAAAGAGTAAAATTCCTCCGGGCTTTAATACTTTGTGGATAACTTTCAAAGTGGTCACAAATTTGTCAGGATGTATTGCTGATAACACGAAGATTAGTGTTGCAATATCAACACTGTTCGCATCTACTCGATTTAAAATATCTTCTGTCGTTATATCAACTTGAAATGCCCTCATGTACTCCTCATTGTAAAGCTCATTTCTTCGCACAATTTCAATTGCTTTTGAAGATAAATCACATGCAATTATATAAAAATCTAGTTTTTCTTCAACCAAAGGGAAAATAAAGTTGCCAACACCGCAGCCAATTTCAAAAAGAACTCTTTTTGTAGTTGATTGGTTGTTTAACAATTCTGTGAATTCTCTAGTCGTCCAGTGCCGGTCTTTGAAAAAACGTGTTTCGTTGCGTTTGTAAAATAAATCCCAGTGTTTTCTAGCATCTTTCTCTAATAAGGAAGCTTTAAAGTCCGTGACTAATCGTGAATCTTGCTCTTGTAAACGTTGCTTGTCTTCTAACGATAAGGTTTTGGGTAAACATGTGAATTCTTCGATTTCTGTCATATTGGTGAAAAAATAGCATCATAAAAGTGTAACTGCGTTATCCAACTAATTGCACTGTTAAAATCGAAAAAAAATGTTGCAAGATGACCACGAAATTAATAAATTTTTTAACTTACCTTAACTCGGGCTTCTAACAACCGAGAACAGAATCAGATTAATAAATTAGGCAACACACAACACAAAAAGCATGCGCAAACCTGAGTTTTGATAACGCGCTAAAATTTTGAAATGAAAAAAACGGCAATAATGTTAAAGAAAGTTTTATTGTACAAACAAACATTAGCACAATTGAATAATACATATTATGTAATAGTGCTGTTGCTTTTTATATTTATAAAACTGATTAATTTAAAGTTAGCACAAGACTTGCAACACATTCTTCTGAAACCCCCAACTTTACAATACTTTGCCAAAATCTCCAAAGAACAGAAATCTGATTTATCCTCGAGACACGGTTTGTGCCTTCGTTTTTTGCAAGCGAGATTCGTCCATTTGGTGTGATTTTGACAATGCCGTTTCTGGCTGGGTGGAGGTGCTTCGCCACACGTGTAAAAGTGCTGGTTTTCCGGTGGAGGACAATACGACGAACGAAAAGATAATCCTTTTCCACAGCTTTCGGAACACTGAAAAAATAAACTCAAAGGAAGGACACATTTAATTAAATTGTTCAAAACCTGTGACCATTCACCGTAAGTCCAGTAGGACAAACACGGAATTCTGTTACATGGACGTTTAGACAGAGGGGTAACTCCTAGACATTTCTTCGGATTTACCATATATCGCCATGTATTATTCGAAAAATTAATTTTATTTAGCATGGCTTGAGGTACGCAATAGTTTTCTCTATGTTGAACTCCGGTTAAGCCACACGTCGCGCTACAAGGTTCCCATTTTCCGGAAACCCACTGAAAATGACAACTGAGAAAAAAATCGGTTTTGAGCAGATTTAATCGAAATGCTCACTCGAACGTATTGCATTTCTCAGTTGTCAAAGTTGGTTTCGTCATCAAAGAGCAGTGTTTTCTTCTTACTAACTTCTGATTGTGGTTATCCCAACAGGCAACGGTCTTTTGCCGGCGGCCGCCGCCACAACTCGCTGAACATGGACCCCAACCACCCAATATCCACTTAAATCTAGTCGACGAAATAGATACATCTTTGTTAATGATGTATTCTGAGCGGAGAGACACGTTCAAGCCCTCCTCAATCTCACTAATTGGAGCGTATACCTTCAGAATTAAACCAGTTATTAGATAAATCTTGAATGAGATAGCTTATTTTTCTTACGAGGATCACCATTTCGGCTAGAACTGGACCATTAGCCCAAATCTTGTGTTTGTTTTTGGTTTTCTCGTAATAGAATTTCGTGCCTTCGATGATATCTGTCCGTAATCCCGTGTTAGGGACGGTAATCGTGTATTTCTTTTTTCTGCGATTTTTCAGGATAAACGCGACGGAAGGTTCGTCCTGATTATGCATGCTGACATTGGCTTCTAATTTGATTCTTGTTGCCATTCGCGGCAAAACAGCAACTCTGCTAACTTCTGCAATAATAAATCGATTACTTTTAATAATCCTAATGGAATCATTGATGCCGGGACACCTCTCTTGAGCTTTCGCCGGAAAATCGATTCTATATTGGAACAATTGGAATTATTTCCGCCGCAAACTCCACACATATCGGTTTTCACTTTAGAGAATAATTGACCGTCGCAACCGAGAAACTGACAGATGCCCTTCAACCCAAATTCAACAATATATTCAACAGACCGGTCTGTACTCACTTGAATACAAATGTTGTCCGAGTTTTCATATGAACAAGGCGTCCCGTCGATTAAATTCTCCGAACTCTCGAACAGTTCTTTCGTATTTTCGCTGATACAAATCAGCTTACACTTCTTATCCACTGAAATCGGAGCATTTCGAAGAAAATAGACGATAATATGATGGCGAATAACACTTACGATCCTCGCTCTCGTATGGTAACCAAGTCATATTTCCTACTCGCGTTTCACTCAGATCCAATAATTTAGGCAGTCGTTTACACTGCTGAGCCCTCATATCCCCCAGCGGCTCGGGACATGGCTTATTGTTACATATTCTCCATTTTTCCGCTACTCCCTCGCAGTTATTCCCACCGTGTGAGGGACTGACAGAAAATTTTACGGAATACCGGATTTTTTTATTGATAGGAGATTTTCTTACGTGGGATTATTACATTTCCTTATTTGGAATTGAACTCCCGTACCGCAAGATCTCGAACATGGGCCCCAGGGACTCCAGTTACTCCACCCTCCGTCCTGCGGATTCAGTATTATGGGGATATGACCAGAATTTTTTTTATCCATATCTTCGCAATACCCGTTCCAACACCACTAGAATTTCATCAAATTATTGACATGGGACTAGGCAGTAAATTTACTTAATAACTACGTCAATCTAAATAAAGGTAAACAAGAACATTACACTGGAATAATTCCTTTATTGCTGTTGAAATTGTGGTGATAAGGGACAAGTGTAAATTTTACCTTATTGAATCCACATTGCGTGCCTTCTAAAGGAGATCCTTTCTTGGTCTTGCAAACTAGAGGAGCCCTTTCGTGGCCGCACCACAGATGTGAACACGGTTCTATTATATCAAATGCCCTGCACAAACTAAATCTGGAAAAGAAACAAAGGTTGGGCATACACATTTCGTATAAGTGAAACGTGTTTTCCACTGAATTTCCCCCTAATCGACTTGATCTGATACAGGGGAATAAATCAGTGGAATAAACAATTTAGGTATTCATTGTTAACGTTGAGGCAAATGCATGAATTTACCCGTCGCCGAACTCCATTCGGCATTGCTCATCCATGCTGAAAGCGTTCTGTAGAGTAGCATTTAAAACAATTTCTCCGTTTGTAGCCGGCGAATTCGATAAACACGTCCATTTCCTACAAAAAAAGGTATATTCCTAGCAGAAAACTCCGTCGCAACTCACTTGACGATTTTTTTGAACTCATTTCTCGAGCATTGCGACCAGAAAAACTGATGGAACGTGGCGGCCACCAGAGGGGCCATTACACTTCCTTTGGCCGATTCGTCTCCGCAGTGATTAGAGTGTTTCTTATCGCCGTCGTGACTTAGACCTAAGCTTTAGACAAAGTTTCATTTTCACTTGACTTGGCTTTTTAACGACTTACACATGAGCCATTTCGTGGGCTATGATGAAGGCACTTGTCAGACCTTCGTCTCGGTTCAAAGCGCAACTTCTCTTGGGATCACAAGCTCCAGCAACAGGGGCGTAGCCTGAAGGACCCCCGATGTCCAAACGAGTCAACCAGACGGCGACATCGTGATGAGGCTCCCCCGGAGCCAAGGACATGTGAAGACGATTATTCCAACTATTGGCGTTTTCGAGGGATTTCTTCGCATCGCCTGGACGCACGATTGATTGCTTCCGGTGCTCGTAAAGTAATAATCTCGTCACGACTAATCGCATGTTGGCCTCCAAGGATGGGTCCTGGTAGATAGCATTCACCTTCGGAAAGTTATAAGTACATAATCTCAACTTGCATGGATAGAACATGAAACATAATAAAATTATTTAAACTAAAGCCGACACTTGACAAGTTTTAAACTTAGAACTTACAATATTCATCAAGGCCAGGACATACTGCTCGACTTTATCCTTCCCATGAAACTGTATTAGGGTATGGTCAACAGCGAGTGCAATTTCCAGCCATCTCGGGGGCAAGCGAGATCCTCCAGATTTACGAGCTGTAACATTTTCCTTCGTAAAAACTACCGATACTTGAGAGTTTTATTTGATTTTTTTACTTTTTGGGGAGTCAGCTGTCCAAGCCGTATCATAAAAATATCCCAACTCTTCGTCTTCTAATTGTTCGCGACGCCAGCTTAAATGGGGAGACGTAGGAAATTTCTCTTCTACAATACTTTCTAGGTCATCTTCAGTTGCGTTATCTCGTATAGATCCAACGTTCCCTTCTATGTCGATCACGTCTCCCGTTAAATTAAAAAGCCACTGTTCTGGTTGGGGTGGCTCAAAGTAAATGTCGTCAGAATGGCGTTTTAGACGACTTTTACTGCACGGAACAGAAAGAAAAATTGTATTCTTTTGTGAATAAGATGGAGAAAAACTGGCTTTATTTTCTCAGGCTTGACCAATGTGATTTATTTTCAAGCAAACATTCAAGAAAAGAATTTAATTTCTCACTCGGAACGCAAAATTATTAGTCTTGCATTACCTACTCACTCTCCTAAACACAAGCCTTGGTAATTCAAATTTATGTCGCAATTTAAGCTCACTGCATCAGTCTGTAATACATTGTTTTAAGAAAAAATACATTGTGTCCCTGGATAGGTGAAACAACTTTTCTAAAATTTTGTAGCATAATTTTAGTTTTCAAAAATTAAGTATGTTTTGGAAATTTTGAAAAAAACTATTTTTCTGTAAGGTAAAGTGCCTTTTATGTGGCAAATATGACAAAAAAATTGTATAAAATTAACATACGGCCTGTATATCAAATTTCACAAATCAAAGAATTTTATTCTTAAGTGTTTAAGAATAAAAAATAGGTGCATTTAGATTATAAGTATTAAATAAATTTTTGACGTTTATGTTAATAAAAAGCAATTATCTTGAAAATAAAGAATTATAGTTGGCCGATGATTTTGAAATTTGGTATGGGGGCCTAAATGTTGATTCTAAATAACTTTTCATAACTTTTCCTTTTTACCACATTAAAGGCATTAAATTTTTTTTTTTTTGATTTCCAAGATACACTTGATTTTTCAAAACTAAAATTATGTTAAAAATTAATCTATAGCTAAGCAGGGCTGAACCCCAAAAAATTAAAATTTAAATTGAATTTTTTTTATCCTTTACAAGAGTCGTTTCACATATGCGGGGACAAACGGTAGGTATATTAAAAAAAAATGTCGTCCTAATGTTTGAAAATTAATAGATTAGAATTATTTATTTTATTATTCTGCTTTGTAAGTCTTTAAAAATCCATTCGTTTCCTTGTAAAAAGTAGGTAACTTTATCGGTTAGGAATATAAAATTTACTTAAGTGAAAATTCTGATATTGGTATTAGACGAAATATTCAGTCGGGAATGCTAAAAAGGGTCTCTTAAATTTGTGACTAACACCTGCTACTTTTATGAGGTAGGCAGGCAGCTCCAAAATCCCGGACTCTCATTATTCAAAAACCTTTCACTGTAAAGTGACTCTCTAGAAATCGTCAGTAATGCACTTAGTAGATTTAAGAGTTAAGTGACAATTTTTCATTATTCTATGAAAGGTTAATTTGGAGAATGATGGCCGTCAAGGAAACGGAAGCAATCAAAATCGTTGTAATTTCACAACTATACAAACTTTATTCTAGATTTGCGTACTTATAATTGACATTATTGCTTGCCTGTAGAGCCGATGCTCTCCTTGGGTCCCATTGGTCGGTTGCAGGAAAAACACCAAGTCACCCACAGCGATGTATCCGATTACATAACGTCCGCAAAATGTCACCGCAACCCTCGAGAACGTCTCAAGGCTACTAACTACCCCTAATTTATAATCACATTGATGAAGATCCTTGAAGGTAACGTTGCCATTACTGTCGACCCATTCGGTCCGCAGGGCAGGCGCCACAACCAAATTACTTTCAGAATTAAGTTCTAAGGTCCAATCTCCTACCTCCATCACTTTTAATTTTCTCGATTCCTGCATGTAAACGTTGCTGTAGATGTCACGGCGTATACGAATTGTTCTTTCGAAGATTCGGGGGTAAACAATCTCAGAATACGCGTCAAAAAAGCGAGAGTTCGACCAAAATTGGAGGGACGGGCTGATGGAATCGGCGCCCGAGAAGATTGCAATTACGACCAACAGCGTACACATTTTCTATTAAACTGGTGCTTCTTAAAGTTGTAATTAAACACATGGCCAGCACAATAAGTGCCTCACATTGCAATCCACTTCTCTGTTAACTCATTTTACATAACATTCAATATAATTAATTTGAGTAAATTTCTGAAGTTGCTTTATTATTAAAATCTCCAAAGACCAAATGTGGTGAACGGCAATAAAATCAATGTTTAGCTATTTATTTGCTTGTGTATTTTTTACGGTTCGAAAGCGTTTGCTTCTGTAAATTTTTTCAGGCGTGATAAGTATTTCAGGTATAAATCAGCGGTTTTGTCGAGATTTCGGTAGTTTTCCTTGATCAGTTTCTAAAAGAAATTCACGGTAAATCTTAAATCGTTTTAGAATTATCTAAATAAATTAAATTACATCCACACACGAAAGGAAAATTTGTAGATTGGTGAATCAAATATAGAGAACGTTTATAATTTTTCATTTTTTTAACATTGCTTCCATAAAGATTTATATGAACTAAATCAATTAGCAACTGGCGCAACCAGATTATATTTTCAATAAAATGCTTCAAGGCGAGAAGAAAATGGTGTCTGAAAGTTTAGCTTATTATTATTTTATTAAGTTTCTGCTATCTTCGTATTGATTAAAGCTATAAAATTTGCTCCCTTTGTGTACAATCTGCTTTAACTTCATTTTATTTACGTGCTCATATTTCTTAAATCGTTTACCAATATTTGGTCTAAACAATGTCTTTGCAATTATATTGTTTTTATTAGAAGCAACAACTTTAGGAATCTTGGACGAATAGTGCTTTGTCATATTTTCATGTGTTAGGAATGTTTCTTTGGACACAGCAAAATAATGAAAACTGGAAATTGTTTCAAGAAAATTTATTGGAGAAAAGAACTACATAATAACAATATGATAAATATCAAAAAAAATTATGGTCATAAAATCTGCTTCACATTGAACAAAATCAAACTAAACATGCTTCGCAATCCTGCAGCTCCGCTCCCGGCATTACAAAAATTTTTCTCATCGCAACAAGTGATACAAGAGTGCAACTTTGTCCTCTCCCCTATGACTATACAGCCCGGTTCGCAAGTCTCTGAGCAGTTGCGTTGCAACAGCCACATTTTCGGTCTTCCGGTGATTTCGTCCGTACTCGTCGACATTGAAATCCTCCTGACCTGACATTTTTTCTGTTCTTTGTGGCATTTAGTATGCATGTAAGAATAATTTCCTGCCAAATCAAGACATCGTTCACCATCCACCATAGTATCGCATCGATAGCACCACAAGTCGTGCTGCTTTTCTGTGGCTGCTTTGGTCCGGTGCTGTTGCTGCTGTTCGCTTGAATCTGGAATCAATAATTCCCCGGTTACCACGACGACTGACGCAACTCAGCGCGTTTTACAAACACGCCGGTGCACAGACGTCAATAGCATCTTTTTTTACAAATTTATAGGTCAAATGGGAACACAAAAGTAAATAAATTTATAGTAAATGACAATCTGAGAGAAAATATGCAGGATTGAGTGCTACACCAACATTGAGCTTACCTGAATGCAACGCGAAAGCTGCGAGGAAAATAATCAAACTTGTGCAACATTTGAGTAACATTTTGATTGCAACAATTGTCGATTTTTCTTCGAATGAAATAGTCCTAGAGGCATATTTATCGGCTTCATGTTATCCACGGAACTGCTTTCGCCATTTTGAAGCTGCGCAAGCCCGCGCTGGTTATCTCTTTTCCGTTTTCGCACTTTTTGCTAGATAAAAATATTTAAATGGACTATTTGGTAGCATTTGATTGACTAAAATGAACCCTTGCAAAGATTAGACAAGTCTGGACTTTTCCCTAAATTGTTTTGTTGTATGAAATATGTGGAAATGAACAGAGGGACTTTACTGCGATTTGTTTCTGATTCAAAATTTGTTTTTGCTGAGGGTTTAGAAGGTTTCAATTCAGCGGTTTTAGTCGGCCTTATCGGTGGTTATGCAGTCGCTGTTGGTCCAGAAAATCGCAGGCGGAGGCTGACGCCGTGGGGAGGATCCTGCATGATCCGGGGCAGTATCACTCCGTTCGTGCAGGCACTAACATTCGCTTACAATAACGCCGTTCTCGAGTTCTTTTCGAATAGTTTTGAGTCTCTTTTGAAGTAGCGAAATTTAAATGTCAAGCACGTATTTTAACTTTTGAAAGACAAACTGGTAAGTTAGTTGGAGCGAAGTGCATGAAAGAATTCCACGCATTCTCCAAATTCTTCTCTACAATAATAATAAGAAGCTGAGCATTTTTCCCAAGTCTGTTTCTTACAAAAAATTTCAAATAAACAATATCGTCTCACACAGTTTATAAAATCACTCTAAAAATAAATATATTTGATGAACAACATCATTAATTATTACACTTAATAAACTGTTCGGGTTCAGTGTGGCTTGCGTGTCGATAATTAAATTTGAAAAACTAATGAGACTAGTATTGAAGATCTGTCAGGTAAAGTAAATAATACGATTTTTTGTTATTAATGATCCTGAGCTCGTAGAAAATGCAGTAAAAAATTCATAAAATCAATGACAATCCAACTGGTCCTTTGGTTTCCATTTTATTTCAATTATTTAATCACAGATTAATTTTCAACTTACTATAGAAAGTAAAGTATAAAAATATGTCCTTATAACTTGAAATCATTAATTAGTTCCTTTGTAACAATTGCCTAATTTAGCGTAACAAACACGTATCTAGATCGATCCTCGTATACACATATGTGTGACGTAAATTATAATCTGTTATTGTCAAACCTTCTTCTCTAAAATTTGAAAATCGTTTCTGACCACATTTTTCATCTTTAAACGCGATGAACGTTACCAAAGTTCAGGTTTACAACATGCATTTTTGTAATTAATAATCTCTGAATATATTTTTATCTTTGAAAACACTTTAAATATTTAGGGAAATCCATTTTGTCTTGGTTCATTAGAGGCACTTTATTTACCGCAATGTACGCATATTTTTCAAAATAACATCTGTAACTGACTGTCTTGTATAATGTCTTGATCATCCATTTTAATGAAAAGCAAAATCTGAATTACATTTCACAAAACGAGTTTTATTTGTTTAATGAAATAATGACAAACTATAAGTTTATAAGTTATAACACTTTGGTATATTATAACGGAGAGTGATTAAGCGATTGGCGGACCTGGCCATCGGCTTAGCTGGGGCCCCATCAAATTCGATAAATTCTTACTCAAAAACTGAATTATACTACTTATTAAAAAAAGCGAAACACTGAGAAATAATTAAAATGTTTTGATTTGCAAACTTAACCGAAGTGGTCGTTTTATGAATTTGGTCGTTGGAGAGCCCGATTTTTTGTGCAGGTCCTTTGGGGTGGTTCCGGATGGATAAAAAATCCAATAAGAACTCTTTTATTTTTAGTCCGTTCAAAACCACCCCAAAGTACCTGTCCAGAAATCATGGCCTTCCCATGATATGAAACGACCACTTCGTTTAAGTTCTGAAAATCTTTGTGATGAGTTCAGAACGCAATTTTAAGAATTTATTAAAAAAAACTACTGGTTAAAAAATAATTTTATTTAATTATAGAAGTAATTTTTAGATCTTAGTCTTTAATTAAAAAAATGTATAACAGTAGGTTGCCATTAAATTTTTTTTTGTTAAACTCAAAAACTAAAAAAAAATTCAAAAAATTTTATTTTTGATGAACGCTCACATTTTAATTGTACTTTACGCTACACTAATTATTTTTTTATTAAGTAGTAAGTTTACGAAGAAAGTGGTTCCATGCTTTTTATTCACCGTGTATAAAATCTTGAGGATTTGGGTCTACCATTTCTCATTTCATTTGGTTCTACTTTCATTTTATGAATATTTTTGTCTAGTCTGATTTGGTGCGGCAAGAGATGATCTGAGATGCTCAACAGAATTCGACAGTCTTCTTGGACAAATCTAGATTCTGTTAGTAGTATATTGATCGGGTAAAAGTATTAACATCATTAATAATTGTTACATTTGTTTATTCCCATAGTTCTATTTCGATTAGAATAAGTATTAGGAGTATATTGTAACTATTCAATATCATTTTTCTGTGAAAAATTATACATTAACGTTTGTAAAAAAATATGTATAAAAAAATATTAACGAGTAGTTGAAATTCATTTGTGTTTTATTTTGAGGAGATGCTTTCTATTTTCCAGACAAAAATACATAGTAAAAAACAGTAAAACTCCTCATTTTTGCTATTTATTAGATTCGAAACTTCTTTCAATGTGCTTGCAATATTACTCTGGATTTATTTGCGTCTTTCACTGGAAAATTTTCACTTACGCACAACTTTGATTCCAAAGATTGCATTTAGAGCAGGATTCTTTCCAGTACTTTTATGTTCGAAATTTCTTTTCTACAAGACCAATGAAAAATTTACGTCGCACAATATAATATCCAGTTTTTTAAAATGTACATATTTTCGAACTGAAATAAAACAACCTGGTTTTGTGAGAGAGAATTTCGACTGTACCTAAACCTAAAGTTAATCATTTTGTACTGTTTTCATAAGCTTTCAGCGAACAGCGGGAGTGTACTTTTCATTAAATGTAAAATTAAAATTTTGTTTTTTGACGGAAGAGATGTATTGAAAGCAAAGAGAACCTAAATGCACATCTGAAAACTTGAAACAATGTTTTGATTTATAATCTCTTTGATTTTTGTTTAGAACCTGAAGCGAGCAGTTTTCAATATTGCCACATCAATTTCTAGTTGTTACTCTTACTTGTCTATAAACATAAAAATAAAAATTCGATTACGAGAGTTTTGTAAAGTTATTCTTGACAACAAACAATCTAGAGACTATAGAAATGATATATTGTTGCTCCGATTGAAACAACTTCATTTTGGAATCTGGAATAAAGTTTGCTAGACTATATAATAAACAATAATTTCAACATTTTAGAAAATTTGAAGACAAAGTTGTATTATTTTTTAAATATGTAAGTAGTTAAAAATTTACAGCGACATTAGCACGATATAGAATTTGATAATTTGAACAAAGTGTAAAATAGAATTTTTAATTACCTGTTATTAAACGAGCTCAAAGCGAGGAAGGTTTGTTCTTATTTCTACTCTGGGGTCAACTGTGTGAACCCTGCTGTATGTACTCGTATCCATTAACAGATCACTTTTATTAACGTTGAACCAATTAAGTTTCATGACGTAATTTATGTTTTTAATTGTGTAGCACAAATTTGTAGTTTTGTTTCGACAATAAATCCAAGATTGTAAAGTTTTCTCACTTTGAATTAATTAGCTTGTTGATAAATTTTAGCAAAATTGATGATATTAACATTTACAAGCTGTTTGTCAGAAATGAAAATATAAAAAGTTTTTATCTGTTCGCAAATCAGGAGTTTCGTAATGAAACTCTTTCACATTTAATAAGGTCTGGAAGTTTAGGACGCAAATCTCAATAACTCAAAAACAACATCTGTGACGTGGCAAAGAGAATGCAATCAAAAAGTTTATGATTCCTTGTTATAAACACAAAGGTTCGATACCTAGTAGGTAATTAAAACTGAATAAGCTTTCATAACAGTCGGGAAAAAAGTCCGGTATCTGGGCTCTTAAGAGTTTTAAGCGGTTTCAAGGAAAGAAACAAGTTACTCCAGTTACAGTTTGTGGGATTTATTTTAATTATAAATTTAGGGCGAAAAAGGAAGTCTTCGGAACCCTTGTCCTAGAACACATGGAAGCATTAAAACAGTTTTGAAACGCTCAACTTTGATGAGAAGTAAACTTCCATTTAGGATCATAAAATGGAATTAAGTACATGAAACGGACTCGTGCGTAATGAATTCAAGAGGCGGTCAGCTTAACTAAATTCAACACTGAACTTGTACAATTCTAATTACCTCAACATTCATTTTAATTACTTTAACGTTAAAAGGCACAAAATTTGTGTTTGATTATTATTAAAGAGCGAATTTTTCTAGCCAACGTGACCCATTAGCAGGAATGTGAGCACCTAATGCTCGAGCATACATTTTACTAACATTATGATTTATGCGCAAATTTGCGTTTGCTGTGGTCTGTGGTAATGGAAATAAACAAAGAGAGGACTCCCGTTATTATCAGTGAATAAAGGTCGCAATTTAATGGTGATAAGTTGTAGGTGCGAATTAAAATTGAAGTTGTAAGTTGTCACACGAAAAGAACAATAGAAAAGAGTAAAAGCGTTTAATTCCTGCACCGATGGGACGCTAAAGAAGTGAATTTTTAATTAGAAAATTCCGCCGACGAAGTCTCATTGTGTCGCTAATTGTGTACGTACTTTGTTCTGTGAAAAATAATTACTCATCTGAGCGCGAGTGTCCTATCTCAACCCCAGCTAGAGATTCATTACGTAAAAGGGATTTGCCGCTTTTATGGTAATCGCCCGTTGGCAAACTTTACCTGAACCACCTCTTCACCCTTCGAAACATTGCAAATCCAAACTGTCATTCCGTACAAAACGAAGGCTTACCGGTGTTGGGTGTATATCGTTTTTTAATGATTCGATGCAAGCTCGGCAAACGAAAGTTTCAGTTAATCTCAGGGATTCAAATTAGCCAAATCGGATATGAAGTTTTAATGGCTTTTTGGAATACTCTTTGAATACTCAACTTGGATAATAAGATGATATCTACTTGCTCGGCGTATTAAACACTCCAGGCTAGATACATGGAAACAGAAAACTCATCTCAAAAATTTACTTCGAAAATATTTAAGAATGTATAATCTGCTTTAATTTTTTTCTTTAACGATGCTTCAGGGTTTATTATTTCCGCTTATTTCAAATAAAATTCACGAGAGAGTGAAAAGAAAGAAGATATTTTCCTCTTTACTTAGTCATAAATTTTAATTCACACTCGCTAGCATATTGTCTCATGCATCAAACCCAAGCACAAATTTTTAAATTAAAATTATGTTGTAAATTCTTTTTAATCCTTAAAAAGTCCTCAGAAATCGCATTTGCACTTTACCCGCTTTGAATGTGTTTTCTTTGAAACAATGATATTGTAAAAAAATAAATTAACAGACTAGTACAGCATTAAATAAAATTTGCTACCCTGAGTAGTTACTTTATTAAATATTGATGTGAATATTGTTCTAATAAATGTGAAAAACATTTTTTATCACACGAACAAAGACGTTTATACGAACCAGAATTAATACATATACCTACCATATCAAGCATAATTTTCTCAAAAAATATCCTCTCAAATAAATTTAAAGTATTCTAATATCTCTGCCTGAAATTAAAATCTTCTAGTTTACAATGACTTAAAATTTGTATCTAACGTGTTACCATTTTTTCAAAAATTGAAAACAACGTAGTTATGAATAGTAGGTATAGTAATAATACATATGTATATCCGTTTTTGGCGCTGCTCGTAATGAAGTTCAGACAATTTGATTTTTCTCGAATGGAATTCTGTCGAATAATAATAGAATTTGGTAGCATATTTATTGCTAAAATTGATATTCTCATGCAATTTAAAATTGTTTTTCAATTGAAGCTATCGATTTTTTCCGGGGGGTGGAATTTAAAATTCTATACTTAAATGGCTAAAGATATTTGCGTATTTGGAATTCATTATGTAGTCTAATCAATAATTTTTCATAAATCACACAAATGACTGTGATTTTGCCGAAAACATTAATAAAATTGATATTGTCAAGTTCACAGCTTTGCTGTTTAAAACTGTCTGTAGTGACTTGTAACGTCTTTCAACTTTCTTATAAAATTGGAAAACTATACTACTGTGATTACTAATTTTCGATCATTGAGCATGTTTTCTTATTAAAGTCGCACATATAATTTCATGCTCTGTTTATAGATGCTTTATTGTCAGTTTACATATCTGAAGCTATAAAGTTGTATAAGTTGTAAAGTTATTGCAATTATTGCAATACCGATGAAAGCTAAAATAATAAAATACTCATACGCATGTGACCTTCCTTTGTACTTAATGCTTTTTGTTACAAATTGCTCAATTGAGAACTTATCTAAAAACGTAATTTGCCTTCAAAAGCTAAACTCTCTTGTAGTAAATTGATTGATGATGATGTAGTTTTACACCTTTTGAAAGCATTAATTGTTATGAATTAAATTGGTTATATCTACATGTAGGTAGTTATAAATAGGTAAAAAATCATATCATGTGTGTAGTTCTGTAATTATTAATGTAAGAAAAACAATTTTATACTATTTTTAAAGCAAACGATGGGTTCATCGTAATCGTAGAGAAGCATTTAAGAGCGTTACATATGCTCACTGTATTGTCACAGTTTTCCGAGCTATGTTTAGAGCTAATCAATAACCACTTCTCCCTGTATACATATTTGAATAACTCACAAAAGCATCTATGAGTGCCTAATTTCCGTAAATTTTTTTTTATTGATTTGTCATTCTGTTCCAGATTTTCGACCATGAGGAGATCATCGAACGCGGTGCTTCAATCCCAAACCTCTGAACCATTAATTGTAGTTGAAGATTCTTATTATGAAGATCCTGAAGACAATAAAGCTAGTGATCCTGACTCGCATCACAGTTCAGAAGATGAATCGCCCACTATGAACCCATATCTTCTGTCTCCATACTCGCGAGACATTCGTAAACACTCTTTGCCGACGCCACAATGTAGTGGTATAACAGCAAGTCAAGTTCGCCGTTTATCAGAAAGGGGAGAGACGGTGGGGCCTGGCCCTCGGCAAGCCGAATTCCTGGCGACCCTTTCAACAGCTCCAGCTCCTTCTCCCGGAGGTCGGCGACATTCTGTAGTGACCATATCAAAAGTTCCTCCCACTTTGTTTGGAAGGAATAGACGCGAATCTGTGGCAGCATTTTCTTCCGGCACTGGTTTTCCCACACGAATCCTCCCTAACAGACGAGAATCAATTGCTTGTCCTCCGTCAACTGAACCGAGAGGCAGCGTTCATAACCTCCAGTTAGACATAATGGACGATATAGTCCAAGCTCGTAAAGTAAGGATGAAGTTGTGGACCACCAGCAACGAACGTGTTTGTGAAGTTCAACCTTTGGATGATTCCAAATCTGGCGACGTACAAAGATACACAAACTCTTCCAACCGGCGGTACTCCGACTTCGTTGGTACCACTTTAGCGCCTATTCCGAGTTCGAGCAAGCGGCGGGCTTCCGAACTCCCGCCCCCCAACACCTGCACAACAACTAGCGCAAGTAAGCCATCCACCATCGGAATAGTTTGCTCTAATACTGATCTTATCTCTATTTTATCTTCCCTTTCAACTTCTTCCACGGAAATAAATCAGTGTGAGACAGCACGAAAACCTGAACTTCCCAAAGCTATTGACCAGAAACGCAGTCGACTGAAGAGCAACAGGTCAAGCAGTTTCGACATTTCTATTCTTCACAGCGATCAACCGAAATCTGTAGATACCGCCAATACGCCTTCAAACTGGTTCGCCAAACGCCATCAACCGATATCAACCCGACCCACGGTTGTTGAGAAAGAACCCGGAAAAGTTGTTTGGGACGAAAGAAGCGGATCTTTGGTGGATGCGCAAGCCTTAGGCAGTGCCATCGAGGGTTTTCTCAGACAAACCACGCCAGATACAGGTAGCATCCAGACTTCTTCACCGCACACTTCACCCAGCACATGCAAAACACCAACAACTAAAAGCGCCGCTGGCCGGTCTAAAACTAGTTGGTTTTCGAGCAAGGGCGAAAGTGACTCAACAGAAACCTGCGACTCTTCACTCTGTTCAACTTTGAAAGACTTGTTTGTAAAATAATCTTCTAGATTCGAGAGCTGACATTGCGCACGGCATTATGTTTAGATAAATCTATCTAATCGGTGTTACAATATAAATGTGTCTTATTCATAATCACTTTGGTGGAGTACAATCAAATATTCCCGGTTCATTCAATTTAGCCATAGTTTTATCAACTTTTCTGTTTGTATTGCTGTTTAGTAAAGTGACCTTCAAAGGTTAGACCAAAATAAAAACAGTTTGTGCTAAGTATAAATATCATTCACATTTAGTCGACTGTTACGGAACTAAGGCTATAAGAATAAAATATCACATTAGCCTTTACCGCCAAATACACAGAAAAATTCAAAAAAATCATTGAAATTTGATTAAAACCAGCATGCTTTTCTTCTGTGTTGGAAGCGTTGGCCCCTCTCGAATATCGAAACAGTATTAATAAAATAAACAAATTTTAATTTTGGAAATTCATTGTTAAGTTAAGGTGCCTTTAAAGTAAACTTCTTACAATGCCACGTAAGTCTGACTTGATTCGAGAGAAATTGGAAAACTGTATAAAATTTTGTGGTCACTTTGCGGGTCAAAGTGTTACCACCTAGCAAAACTGTAAATAGATCATATTATAATAAAATTTTGGACCATATAAATGTTGTGTATAGACAATCTTCCTGAGTTCTAACGTGTATCACATGTTTCAAATCAATTTTGAAGCTACATTCTAAAAATTGTATATTTTAAATACTCAATTTAATGTTATACTGACTCGATATATAAAGACATATTGTTGTTCGATGTTTCTAATCGTTGTTGTAAATAGCTCGATGTACAGACTGTTGTTATAAATGTTATAATAAAGTATGTTTCTCTAATTATTTAAAAACGTATTTTATTTATTGAAAATCTCAGAGGTTTTTTACTAAGTTGCCACACTACTTGTACATAGGTATGTTGTACCTTTCAAAGTTTAATAGTTTTATCAAATATGGAATACAATCGAATGTTCAACACGCACGCAACCATTTATTAGGAAACAAAATATGTTCGCAATTACAATACGGAAAAACACAAACCAGATTAAAATATTTATTACAAAATCAGGTACATTTTTTTACGTTTCTTATATTATAAAAAAAACGCTAGTGATCAGTCTTGCTAGATATATTCTTAGTAAAATCATTCAAATAATATTGTTTGATAAGATTATAGCACCTAATACAGAGATCTGTATTATTATTATTATTGCCAACTTGCACTCAGCAGAAAACCAAGGTCAAGATTAGAATGACGGTTGAACACCACAAAACCACTTGGTACCACTGCGCTTGCAAATAAGCGAATATTTATAGTGTTAAGGTTAACATTATTTATACTTATAAATATATTTAAAATCAAAATGTAAGTAAACGAGCTTAAAAAGATAACATATGAGACAAGGAATTTACCTATTAATTTGTAGACAATGGGTAGTGAATTCACTAACAGTTTGACTATGGATTTCACCGGCTTGATAGCAGACGACACGTTGTCGAAATTAAAATGTGATGTTTGCAAAAAACATTTATCTCATTTTCCAATTTGCATCTCAATCGACAAGAAAAATATCTGTGGTCGTTGTTCAAAATCTCAAGAAAGTTTAACGAAGAACGAGGTGTATGAAGATTTAGCCCAGTTTGTTCAGTTTCCCTGTCAGTATAAGAAGGAAGGTTGCAATGAGACAGCTTTCCCAAAAGATATCCCGATACATGAGGAAAGGTGTGTCTTTCGTGTCATTAAATGCCCCACAAAACACTTTACTTCCTGCAACTGGGAAGGAGCACTTCCCACAGCTCTAGCTCATTGCCAGAATAAACACAATGATCTAATTCTAAAAGACGGCAATTTTGAATTAGATTTAACAAAATCGCACAAGAGTGAAAAGTTGCTGGAATATGAGTCTGGGGTATTTATTGTCGCCCAAAAATTTTATTCCATTAATAAACTAATGGAGTGTGCAATACGTTATCCTGGGTATGGGTTTGATATTAAAGAAGTTTTGTGTAAGATAAATTTTAAAACACCAAATCGAAATGTCGAGGTTTGTTGTTACACCACGAGATTTGATGATGACAAAGTTACTGAGATTTTTTTGGACTCGTTGAGTGATCGCAGTGAATCTTCAACTGTAGTAGAGGGAAAAATTACACTAGAGAATCATATTGACAAGTTGGTTATCAATGAACAAAATGATGAATTTTTGGCTTTGTTAAAATGTTCATCTTGTCACAGGTTTGCTTTACCACCAATCTATGAGGTGGCTTCTAAGACACCAGAACAACAAAATTTGGTTAAATGCGCAAAATGCAAACCACCATTGGTTACATTTGGTTCAGCAACCCCGACAGCTGCAATTTTGCGGAATATTGCTTTAGATAATCTTGCGAACAAGCTAATTTTTCCATGTGAAAATGAGCCAAATGGGTGCACATTTAAATCCAAACCCTCACAAATGCGATATCATCAATTTTCTTGTCCTCGTGGGTCGTACAACTGTCCTGTCGGTGAGTTTGTTGCCTGCAATTGGAATGGTTTTGGAACTGAAATCACAGCCCACATTGAAGAAACTCACGCTGCTTTGATCTTGGAATCGTCAACAGTCACTGAACGTATTCAAGATGTCCCAAATTTGTCTTCTGTCAGTACTTTAAAACCAGATAAAAAACAACCTAATGCTTTAAAGGTCCCGAATAATTTTACCTTTGGATCAATTAGTTTTGTACAAAGAAATAATGTTGAAAATATGTCATGTTACATTATTAAATTTTCAAACCGTTTTTTTCGCTTAAACTCTGCTCAGATTGAAAAAGAATACCACTGGGCAGTCCAACTAATAGGTCCGTTTGAAAAAGATTTTATGTTTGAATTAGAAATAATAGACGCAAACAGAAAAAAATCTAGTTTGATAACAAGACAACCTTGTGGAAGTCTCATGAAAAAAAATGACCTATTTTCAACCAAGAATTGTTGTTTCAGTTTCAACCAAATAGCGAATCTTGTTTGTAATAGTATGATCACGTTTAATGTGAAGATTTACAAGTGATTTGTGCTTATGAAGTTTTCAGAATAAACACTCATTTGCCAAATTTTTTACTTATATTTCTATAAACAATAAATTCATATTTAAAAAAAATATTGTGTATTATTCTACCTAACGTTTGTATGCTTTCGATATTAAAAAAGATTTATAAGGGAATGAAAGATAAGATATTTATTGTGGTTTATTCAATATTACATCATTCAATGCAGATCTGAAGTAGAAATATTATAAATGCAGACATACACTAAACCTAGTTAGTGGCAAACAACTGACGAATTGATCACAAGTTCTACTGGAAACATTATTTATTTTTTGAATACATGATACACCAATCTAGATGGAATGATAATGACATCAGCAAATATTTAAACATGAAAAACCAAATTAAAAAAAATCATCAAATATGGGTGTACCTGTAAACTTATAAGTAATCATTAAAAAAAATTAAACATTTTTATAATTTATAACTGGCCGCAATCGGCGACGACAATCTTTTTCGACGTTTTGCCTGACTGGGAGCCAAAAGATTCGATTTTCTTAACAACGTCCATACCCTCGACGACTGTGCCGAACACTACGTGTCTGTTATCTAACCAGGAGGTTTTGACGGTGGTGATGAAGAACTGCGAGCCGTTGGTATCAGGGCCGGCGTTTGCCATCGATAACACACCGAATCCGGTATGTTTGAGGGTGAAGTTTTCGTCGGCGAACTTGTTTCCGTAGATGGATTTTCCGCCGGTACCATTATGGTTGGTGAAGTCACCACCTTGGCACATGAAATTCGGAATCACACGGTGGAATGTGGAACCCTTATATCCGAAACCGTGCTCGCCAGTACACAACGCACGGAAGTTTTCGGCTGTCTTGGGGACCACGTCGTTTCGGAGCTAAAAACAAGAAATTTTTATAATTTCTGATTGGAAACTCAACAAATTGTGAAAAGAAATGCCGTGATAAGTGATAACACGTTTTCATGTGTATTTCACGATAAGAAGTTTTATTTCGCTGTCGCAATAATAGAGAAAACGCAAAGAGTAACTACGTGTACTAAACCTATATACTTTCTCATTAGCAATGATATGGTAATGGTAAATTAATCCAATTTCTAAAGTTATGCAATTGAAATTTACGGAAAAAATCTTCGTTTCAGACAATGAAAGTAAATGTGTTCGTCATGATGACTCAATCATGACCACATATAAAAAAAATTCTGGAGCCCTTCAGCCTTCAATGTGTCTTGAGGAAAATGGGGAAAAAAACAACTTGATACCACAAGTTAAAATAAATAACGGTGGTTAATGTCGAAATATGCGATTATGTCACGATAACTAGAAAAACATTTATTATGTATAATGTATCTAACGAGATAACTCATGAATTGCACGAGCTAATCAATTTCGCACGTTGGAAAATTACCGATTACACATCAATCGTAGGGACGGAAGTGCCCCAACCTTTCGCTCGAAAAGCCCCATTTTGGTGTCGATCAGCTAATTGCCCAAAATAAGACAGGAACATTGTAACAATATCCAAAGTGGGGGGCTGCGGGGAGGAGGGGACGCCTCAACTAACGCCTATACGAAACCGCCGCGACTTGAAGAATTTCTCACGAAAGGCCGGAAAATGAGCGGAAATCAGTTAATTACTCTCTAAATGATAGCAAAGGTTAAGGTCAGGGAGTGGAATTTTCCCTCCAGCTAGAATTACCGGTAACCGGTGACTTGCAAACAAGCATGGTGGATGTCAAAAACGCCGCCTGAATTACTATTTATATTGATGTTAAAACACGTGTTTGCTGCTTACCTCGATAACAATCCTACCGAGGGGCTGACCGTCGGCAGACATGTCCATAAATACTCTCGGGAGACCCATTTTCTTGCACAAATTTCTTACAAGAGTCGAAGACGACAAAAGCGGACTAAACGTACAGCGGGCGGCGAATGCGCTATTACACGACGAGGAGAGAGAACCGGCTCGACGAGAAAGAACGAAGAAGGCCATGTTGACGGAATTACTGCGGTGCTCAAGCTCAAAACTATGATAATAAGAGGCAAATTCTAGGTCAAGAACTGATAATATGTTTAGCATTTTGCTACAGATTAGACGTAAATTAAAAACTCGCTTTTCCCAGTTTAGACGTTAAAAGAAAGCGTCTATTTTAAGCCAAATGGTGTATAAGCGTTGTTATGAAAGTAGTTTCTTTACTTTCTTTATTAAAATTCAGGGACGGATTAAGGACAATATTTTTTTCTAGTTTTCCGTTTCACACGTGTTCCCCCATAGTAGATAAGCCGAAATCGATTAAATCGCATTTTTAAGTCATGAAAATTGATTTGCACATTTCTATTTTTTTTATTATTTAATAGTCAGGCTTAAAAATTATGTTGCGAAGATCAAGACTATATTTTTACGATTTACGAGTATATTCATTTTTCATTCCTTTGGATCTACGTATGATTAAAACAATACCATTATCATAGACCAGTATCAAAAATTACATCTTTAGAGTAGTTTTTTTGATAATGAAATTTAAAAATGAAGAAGTGTGTGAAACCTCAGATTTAATAAAATTGAAATGTGCAAATTTTAGCTTTTTAATTAAACAGAGGACTATTAAATGAGTTTTTTATTTATGAAACGTTCTGAATAGTTGGAATTTTGAGACAAATCAATTTCAAAAATTCCGCATAAATGGCTGTAGCCGTTTACGCGCATGCCTCTCTCCTGGCCAATCAGCAGAGTCGAGTATCAAAATCCGTCATTGCCGTCATTGCTGCAAAAAACTCCGAAAAAAATAATAATGGCGAAAATTACCTCATGAAAATGCTCTAGAAAATACAAACACAAGTAAAATAGTTACAAGAATCTTGTTACATAGCTTATACGTTGATCAGTTCGACAGACAAGTTCTTTTTTTCTATGTAGTTGATATAAGGAAAAACCGTATTATAAGCACAACAAACAGTTTTTTGAAGTGAAAAAGTGTATTTTGGTTGAAAATGAGTAACATGGGTCAATTCAACAATAAGAACCCTCCATGGGGTAGAGCAAACAATTCCCCGAATATTGTGAACCAACCAAGCCCTTTACAACAACAAATCATGAACCAAAGTGCCCTGAATAACATGAATACGTCCGGAATGGTGCAGTTTCAACAGCAACACCAACAGCAGGTGTTCCAGAATGCTATGGGGCTCCAGCAGCAGAACCTGGGGATTGGGCTGCAGCAAATGGCGAATAATGCGATGGGGGCTGCAGGTAGGTGTCAAATGTGTAAAAAATTAGTGCATATTTAAATAGAGTTTAAACATTTTGCAGGTTTGAGTTCCCAGCTGGCATCCAACCAAATTTTCCAGCAAGTCGGTGCCGTAACCTATCCTAATCCTCGGGGTTTGAATCCAACAGCGTTTCAAACTCAGAATATATCAGCCGTGCCCCCTGTTCAAAACAACTCGAATGTGGGGACCAAACAGCGAGTTTTTACCGGGACTGTGACGAAAGTTCATGATAATTTTGGTTTCGTTGATGAAGACGTGTTTTTTCAAGTAAATGCCTGCGTTAAGGGCTCAAACCCAACGGTAGGCGACCGGGTGTTGGTGGAAGCTTCGTATAACCCCACTATGCCTTTCAAGTGGAATGCTACCCGAATTCAAGTTCTTCCAATGTCAAATCAGCCTTCTAATAGACATTCAAATAATTCGAAAAATTATAATAATTCGAATGCTAACACTTATAATGCTGTTCCGCCGCCGTCTGATAATTCAAACGGGAATTTTGGTCGAAATCAGAGACCTAAAGCCGTGTTGGGTAGAGGCCGAGAGAGGTCGCGGGATCGGGAAAGAGACGATGATGAAATTGAGAGAAAGAGACGGAGGGAAGAACGTATGCGAGAACGAGAAAAAGAAGAAAAGAAGTCGCCACTGCGAAGACGGTCTAGGTCTCCCAAATCGAGGCGTAGGTCGCGGATTGTACCACGCTACATGGTACAAATACCCAAAATTGCATTGGATTTGTAAGTCACAAAGTTATAGATTTGTTCTTTCTGACTATAGTTTTTGTAGATCAGAGGCTGATGTCTTGGAAATTCGTCGCAGATATGCGAATCTTTACATCCCATCTGATTTCTTTTACACTCACTTCAGATGGGTTGATGCTTTCCCTCCTGACAAACCCTTCACTATGAACAAACCTTGCTATTTTCACATTATGAATAAAGAAGTCGACCCTGTCATTGAAAACGATGCCATTCTTGAACCACCTGATGCAGACTACCTCTTTTCTGCCAAAGTAAGTCCAATTTTTGTTATTACCAAATCGTAATTTAACATTATATTAGGTAATGTTGATGAGTATGTCCGGTTTGGACGAACTTTACCAAAAATGTTGTGCCATGGCTGAAGACAAAGATAAAAGAGACAGGGAAAGTGAAGAGAGAGATTTTGTTCATCCCGCCCGATTATTGAACTTTTTAGTAGGGTTGAGAGGTAAAAATGAGACTATGGCTATTGGAGGACCGTGGAGTCCGTCTTTGGATGGCGAGAATCCAGATAAGGATCCGTCAGTTTTGATTAAAACGGCTATTCGTACCTGCAAAGCTCTCACTGGGATCGATTTGTCAAGTTGCACGCAATGGTTAGTATGAATTTTTGACAGATGTCTTTTAAAACTTTATAGCTTCATAGCCAGTCTTTGGACAGTAATCTATAGCTCAACTCTGGACGGTATAAAAGCATAAACACTTTTTCACTTGCATCTATTTTTATTAAAAAAATAATCATGCAAGCTTTACGACCCGTTGATTTTGTCCACACTTAGTTCAGCTCTTGCGACAGTTCACAAAATCTCAGCTCAGCTCCACTAATACAAACTTGGCGATTAGTGGAAACGATTTATTTGTCCCCAATTGGACTCAAGTTTGAAAAACCTTAATTTCCTTCAACCTAATTAAAATAATTAATTTCACAAATTCCGAACGTTTGTAATTACTAATTAATAAGGAATGGCCATTACTGAGTAAACACCTGATACCTTTGTGTGCTGTTTTTCTACAAAAAAAATCAAAACAAATCAATTCATTGAAATTTTTTATGCAAAAAATTATTAAAGTTTATCTAAAGCCGGGTACACACTTCTGTAATGTAATACATGTAATAATATAACGTGTAATGTAATGCTGTTGGCCAGTGTGTACGCAATACGCGTAATGCTCGGCGAACCGTTCGCAGTGTTCCATCGAGAATGGGTATTTGGTGCGAGCACGAAGGCTTTCACAACGAGCGCTGGACGAAATAAATTTTCAGTGAACGGTTCGCACTGAATTTTGGAAGAAACGGACTGGGGCGTTTGTGGAACTCAGCATTCACTCCAATCATTCGCAGCACGTCCATAATATTTGCGTTACACTACACGTTACATTACAGAAGTGTGTATCCGGCTTAAAGCAAATATTATGGACGTGCTGCGAACATCGTACGAATTCTGCTGTGTTTCACAAACACCCCAGTCTCTTTCTTGCAAAGATGCAATACGAAACGTTCCTGAACATTTATTCTATCCAAGAACGCCTTTGTGTTCACATGAAATATCGATTCTCGATGGCATGCTGCGAACGGTTCGCCGAGCATTGTGTACCACTCACACACTGGCGAAAGCGTTACACAACAGTAGTGTGTACCCGGCTTAATAAAATTATACTTTTTGCTGGGCCCTGAAATTTGCAAAACTTGCCAATTTAAAATTTTTAATTCAGTTATGAAAATGACTTCTAAAAATGCGTATTTGATAGCAATCCACTGATTCGTTTGATATAAAAATAATATTTTTGTAAAAATTCTGTTTTCGTACACATTTTTAAGGTAATTTTGCGACAATGTGTAAGTGTTTTTTAGTTTCGTTACACCATGTATGAATTAATGCGGCATCATTTAATTTTAGTGGCGTATTTTTAAGTTAAAACAGACCCTATTGCAACATTTGAATTAGTTTTGTTGGACGTGTATTTCCATCGTTGGGTTCATATGAGCTTTTTTTGCAATCGAATTGTTACTGTAGGGTGCTGTGTTTCGAATAGATGCCTCATTAGACAGTATGATCTTCATGAAAATCATTAATGTGGCATAAGCATGCCGTTGATACCGGCAGGGAGCCGCTCGGGAGTTGCAAAGGTGTGCTTAAATCGTGTTTGGTAGCTAAAGCTAGTAGCACCTGCTCACTCGTTATATTCCATTAGGTACCGGTTCGTGGAGCTGTATTACCGGCGCAGCGAATCGACCCACAAAGGCAGGGCCGTACCGGCGCGGGTCGAAACCGTGGTGCTCTTTCTACCAGATGTTTGGAGTTGCGTGCCTACCCGTCTGGAGTGGGACGGCCTCCATCAGAGCTACAGAAAGCAGCTGGAACGCAGACTGAAAGCCGACCTGGAAGGCGGCGACGACACGCCACCAGCTGACGAAAAGGCATCAATTTTGTTAAATCTATGTATAAAAACAATAGGCTAGGTATACGCTGTGCTGTGGACTGGGCCAGTCTGCACTCTCTACCACCATTTTTGATGGAATGGCCTAACTCCACCCACCTCCACCGCTCGTATGGTGACTGGTTAATGATCGGAGAGAGTGCATGCGATCGAGCGAATGTGACGAGCGATTGATGCGTGCTCATTCACGATCACGAATTTGTTACTAACATTTAATTTTCCGACTTTAGGAAGAAGAACCTCCAAGTGACAAACTCGAACCAACCCACTACTCGCAATTGGATCCCAAGACGATGGTCGTCAGTGCGCTACGAAACGAACTTAAAGCGAGAAATATCAACTCGAAGGGGTTAAAATCGCAGTTGGTGGCTAGATTGGCTAAAGCTCTTAAAGCTGAAGCGGAAAAAGTGGAAGATCCGTCGAAAGATGTTCAACAAGAAGTTGATTACGATATTAGTGCAGATGATAAGAAAATTGAGGTAGGATCAATGCAACTGCAATTCAATCAATCAAAACATTTTGAACAGGCGGAAGAAAAGAAACTGGATGAAAAAGAAAAGGCATTGCTTGAAAAACGGTACACTTTGCCAGAACAACAACACATTTTAGTGCATCCATCACGAACAGCTAAATCGGGCAAATTTGATTGCACTATCATGTCGTTGTCATTATTACTAGATTATCGACCTGAAGACACCAAAGAACATTCGTTTGAAGTTTCGTTGTTTGCGGAGCTGTTCAATGAAATGCTGATGAGAGATTTTGGTTTTAATATTTATCGTGCTTTATATGAACTGCCGGATAAAGTCAAAGATGACAAAAAGAAGAGAGATGATGACAAAAAGAGTGACGCGAGCGATAAAAAAAGTAATGATGAAATTAAAAGTAAGAAAGATGACGAAAAGAAAAAGGACGAAGACAAAAAAGAAGAAAAGGAACAAGACAAAGAGAAAAAGAATGAAGAACAAAACAGCAAGGATGACCAAAAAAGAGATAAGAAAGATGAAGCGGAGAAGAAAAAGAGAGACGATAAGAAATCAGACGACAGTGAAGACGATGAAGAATACGACGATGAAGAGGGAAAAGACAAAAAGAAGGATAAAGAGAAGAAGAAAAAAGAACGGGTTAAAATGTATACCAAAGACAAACATTTGTTACTATCTTTTATTTATTTTGACCAAACTCATTGCGGTTACATTTTCGATAAAGATATCGAAGATCTTTTGTACACTCTGGGTTTGAACTTATCGAGGGCACAAGTGAGGAAACTTGTAGGAAAAGTTGTAACACGTGATTCTTTACATTACCGCAAATTAACGGACAAACCAAAAGATAACAATGAGTTTATTGTTATTGATGATTCGGAAAAAGAAACGAATTTACATGATTTAGCTGTGGGAAATAAGAAATTGATTCCCATTTTTGTTGGTGATGAAGGTCCTTTGAAAAGAATTAAAGTAAACGGATCCGAAAATGAAGAGTCTCCAAATCCAGATGATGGTAAGTATTGACGCGAAATTTAGCAACTGTTCGTAGAAACAATGTATTATGTAGGTCTAGTGACATATAGAGGCGCTTTAGTCGATGTTGGTAAGTTAATGTCGCAATTGGAACGGAGTGAAAAAGCACGTCTCGAAACTGAAAGTAGGATGGTCAGTTTGAAGAATGAAAATAATAAAATGTCAGAAAAGTATAATAAATCCAACAACACAATAAAATATTTAAACTCGGATTTGAAAGAGTATAAAGAAAAGTTACGAACTACCGAAGATGCACTCAGTAGAATTACAGTAAGTTTCTTATTTTTTGCTTTCACTTATAATGTTTGTTACATTTAGGCATACTCGAAATTGTATCAAACGACGCTGTTGGATATTCGAGAAAAAATTGATCCCGTCTTGAAAAGCACTTCAAATAGCAAGGAGGAAGCAACAGTTAAGAAAGAAAATGAAAAGGATAAAAAACACGATGAATCTAAAACAAGATGGGAAAAGGAAGTGAAGCAAGAAGAAGTATTGGAAGTAGATCCGGTTGAAGTTAAAAAGGAACTGTAGGGTGTATGTTTGTATTTGTTTTGAATTCTGGAAGTTAAAGTTGAAGTGCTTGGTCGTGTAGGATTAAAATAAATAAAATGTATGAATTTACCCTCGTTTTTTTCGTAATGGTGACTCAAAAAGAAGATTTTTTAAATTGCATAATAATTTTATTTGGTACTAGACGAGAGAGTTTTTAAATCTTTTAACAGTGGTGATAACGTAATACGAAACTTTAACAATTTTCTTATTCCTTAGTTTGGTATCTTCGTTAATTGTCCTCGATTTTGCCTTCACCTGCAATTTCACAATTGTACTAACTATTACAAATATGTGATACGAGATTAACATTAAGTTATTCACTGCTTGGTTTCGTGTCAACTTCTACAGGATAATCAGAAGCGGGTAACTTTAAAACATAGCTTTCATTTAAATAATCTTTTAATAAATCTGCAAAATATTTGCGTTAATACAAACTAGAATGTCTAAACAACAGTACAAAATGGATTAACACTTAACAATACAATACACACGTCATCATAATATTCATACTAAAAGTGAAAAGGTACGGACAGTCTTATGCGTAATGGCTACATGGTACAGGAGGTGTCATGTGAAGATAATCAACTGAAATAATAAGTCGGGTGCAAATACCTCCAAAAACTATGGTTTTCTGATTGCACACTCGGCGGTGTATTGACTGTATTCTCAACATCCCCACCGGACTGTGGTGGTGGATTTGAAGGTTTTGTCACGTTCACCTCGGGAGACTTGATTTTATAATGAGCTTCATAGATGGTGTTATCCGTGATATCGTCTTCAAAGTAATCCCATTGGTACGGCTGCCGGTCATTCTCTTGAGAATCGAGAATATTGCAAATACTACACACACCCGACTCTTTACAGTAGACTTTGTATTTTCGAGAGGCCTCTCGCAGGCGTTCGAGAAAGTCGGGCATGGCTTTCATTGCCACCCATGTTGTTACAGAAGCTGGAATATTTACTCCAGGATTATCAAAATAAGTCAAACTAAATTCGATGCCGGGTTTGCTCAATTCGGTGTACGGTTTGATGACCATGTAAGACCAGTAGTCTTCTATTCTGTATTTTGTCTGCTGTTTAGGACAACTGGGATGTTTAGTTGATTTGCTGACTAGAAAGAGAGTTTTGTTTTTGTGGTCTACAAGGTAGCGCCGGTTAAACACGTAGTCCCTGTTGGCGAATAACGTCTAAAAACGAGAGAAAAATTCAAAATTGTTAAAACAAGACCTATAATTTTGAAACCAAACATATGAAGGTTAGTTTGATTAGCCTTGGGTTTATTCCATTATTGGCTCCTTGAAGCCAATTGAATGATTTTTTTACTTACAGGCCATTGCATTTCCCAGTAGATGATGTCGCTATGTGAATGTGGGTCTGGGTCAGCTTCTACAATATTTAAAACCACAGCAGTGTTGTCCCACTGTCTTCTATAATCAATATCAATCTGAACATTCAAGAAATCTTCAGCAGATACATCAGAATATGATCCATAAACTTTATATTCGTAGTTTCCTGAAGCATGCAACCTCCTCCATACCACCAGATCATTTTTTTCAATAAATAATTTCCAGTCATCATACGAGGCCATCTTAGGCTTTTCTATACTATCACTAGGTTTTTGGCATTGGCATATTCGCGAGTTTTTGATGCATTTGTTACATAAGGTTTTTTCCTTGAGTTTATAAACGTACTCCAATTCCTTTGAATGTTTCCTAATTTCGCTTTCTGGTATCCTGTTAGAGTGCCAATCATACACGGCGACCCCCAATGCCGCAGTCAGAAAATCACGGCTCTTTAAACCGATTCTTTGTCTCATCTGCCTGACAAACTCCCTTAAAGCCCTTTCCTCCCACAATTTCGAGTAGAGACAGAACATTTGTTGGCCCCTTCGTAATCGGTGGGCCATCACGCACTCAAACTGGTGCGCCCATACCCTTAAAACACTAGCCGACTGATCTTTAAGAGAGCGAGGAACAGCTGCAAACTTGTCTCTTAGGACTCCGAAGAGTTTGCTGTCCTTGAGAATCAGTTCCATTCGTTTTTTAACATGTTGGACGTTGTTTGCGGCTGAAATCTGGCGAAGCATTAAAGTAATTCTGAAAAACTGGTCACTTATGTTCTTGTTTTCTAAAAGGAGAATTTTGAGGTTAGGATATGTCGGGAATGTTTGGGATATTCTCCGACGGTACATACTCGAGCCGGTGAGGGACTTTTGGTGGATATTAGGTAGTTAGGACTTTGTGAACGTGGTGAATGGAATTGTTTCAAAAAATTCGGCAATGGAATACTAAAATTTTGACATTTTCACTACGGAAAAACTTGAACGTAACACGTTATCACTGCTCGAGTTCGTGCTGCCTGTTTGCAATAAATAACAGTGATAACTCGGTAAACAAGATACGCGAAGGTTATGCCGGTAATGTAAGGTAAGTGTTAAATTTATTAAGTGTTCATTATTTAATATCCAAAAATAGAAAATCAGATAAAATATACAAAGGACAATCAGCGCACGCCTTAGGTTAATTTTTGTTTAAATCCACATGGTTTGTGAATTCTAATATTACTCAATTCGCTTATCAGTGCTTTTGATGGAATTTTTTCGAAAAAATATAAAAATTTCGAATATCACATGAACATATTTTAAAACAGAAACCTGTAACAGAACATTTTAGTTCATCCTCGCAAGTCACAGAGGGCCTTGAAAATTTTAAAATAGGGCGGATTACAGTGACTGTAATAATAGTCACTGTATACTCTTTATAATATTAATGTGCATCAAGAAGGTTTTAGAAGTCTAAATTCATCTTTAATTTAAAGGCCGGTTCACACTAAAAGTGTCATTAGCCATTCAGAACAAATTTAATCACATCAATAATAACAAAAATCTTTATATTTGCTACCCTATGTTAATTATGTTGTTAATTTTAATTATTTTTTGCTACCTGGGGTACACATTTATTTAAAAAAAATAAATTTTAGGGAAGTTGAGGTCAAGATTGTTTGAATTTTCGCATGGTTGCCATCTTAAAATGATCCTTTTCAACGACTACTTTGATGCACATTAATATGAAAACGAGTATAGAGTGACTGTAATAGTCACTGCAGGGCGGATGTTTTCAGGTTTGTCCTGCATGCGTGCAAGAGTTTTCGGAAAATTAAATTTTTTCAACCGGGTGCGTTTTGTCTTGCATTTAACAGCATTTTAAAGACTTCGCCATTATAAATATGTACCTGCTTATCATAGACTAATATTTTTTTTACAAAAAAGGTGTATAAGTGGTATAATTATTATAATAATGGTTATTATAAGTATTATAACATTTATAATAAGGTGTATAATTTCTGTTTTTTTTTATAAAAGTTTAACAATGAAAACAAATAGTTTTTGATAATACTATTTTTTTTTTAATTTTTGTGAAAAGTACGACAATATACTGTGCAAATTTGATACGGAATTTTCGTATTTTTGTGTTTAAATAGATATCCATGTAAGCATTATTTTTCTGCCAAGTTTATTCATATATGCACTAAAATCTGCATTCAAACGTTATTTTGATGCAAAGCGATTACCGCCTTGTCGTAAATTTCAGAATAAATTTTCGCTTAAATCATTAGACACCTAAATGTAGTTTTGCTTTTATCGAAACCACTGTTGAAACATTTATTTAGTAGATAAGCAAATAAAAGTTATCGGAAGGTGATAATCTCCACACGATTATGGTTTTAGATTTATCACGAGAAAAATGGCTTCAAATCAACCAAAAATCATAATTTTGGGGGCCGGCGCTGCAGGTATAGCGGCAGCGACGCGACTTTTTGAAAATGGATTTAATGATTTGACGATATTGGAAGCTGAAAATCGTGTTGGTGGTCGTATTTATTCAGTTGAATTTGAAGGAAGAATGGTAGATCTTGGAGGACAATGGTGTCATGGTGAAAAAAATAACATCGTTTTTGATCTAGTCAAAGATTTAGATTTGCTTAGTTCATCGTTTAATAATTACTCCGATTTTACGTATTATTTGTCTGATGGGACGGTCGTGGATAAAAATGTAACGGATCAGTTACTAGCAATAGCTCGTGATGTTTTTGAGGACGAAGAAGCAGCGAGAAAGACGAGTGGGACGTTTGGGGATTATTTTATTAAAGAGTAAGAATTTTTATTAAAGGGAAGAAAATTTACTTTGATGAAACTTTAGGTATACGGAGAGAGTATCTCTATGTGCTGATAAAATAACAGAGGAAACCTCCGGTTTCCTACTGGATTGGTTTCATAAACTTTGGATGTGCTTAGAGTCAGCTAAAAGTTGGGATGAGGTATCACCGATCGGAGCTTATCAATATAAGGAGTGTGAGGGCGATCTCTACTTGCAATGGCGAAAAATAGGCTACAAAACCATTCTCGATGTTTTAATGGTATTACAGTTTACCTTAGGTTTTTGTCTTAAAAAAATATTTTAGAAAAAAATACCTTATTCCAGCGAAGCATTACCAATAGATGACAAAATTTTGTTAAACAAAGAAGTCAATAAAATTGTTTGGGATTTCGACAATGTAAACAAAGTCTCTGTTTATTGCACCGATAACTCGATATATAAATGTGATCATTTAATTATTACTGCATCTATTGGTGCATTGAAACACCTTTCTGAACATTTTGAACCAAAACTACCTCTAATAAAACAAAATGCAATTAGTTTAACGGCTGTAGGAGACGTTAAAAAAATTTTATTGAAATTTTCAAAGAAATGGTGGCCTGAGAATTTGAAAGGAATTAGTTTAGTTTGGACTGAAACAGACCGGGAAAATCTTCTAAAAGAGTTTCCTTATGGCCCTATCAAGGATGGAAAATCTTGGCTGGAATATCTTTACGGCTTCTATGTCATAGATAGCCACCCTGATGTACTTCTGGGATGGGTGGTTGGTCCAATGGTTGGTGAAGTAGAACTCCTGTCTGATGACGTAGTAATTGACGGGTGTATGTTTTTGTTAAAAAAATTTGTGGGTGGTAAATACGATATTACTCAACCGGAAAAAATTTTAAGGTGGTTGTCGGTTTTGTCGGGAGTGGTGTAATAGATAATTTTAGGTCTAAGTGGAGAAACAATCCACATTTTAACGGCTGCTACTCTTACCGTTGTTTAGAAGCTGAAAAGAAAAATGTGACTTGGGAAGATCTAGCTAGTCCTGTTGCTAACAGTAGTAGTAAACAAGTTTTATTGTTTGCTGGAGAGGCTACTCACCCAATATATTATTCGACAGTGCATGGGGCTATTGAAACGGGCTATAGGGAAGCTGATAGAATTTTAAATTTGTACAAGTGAGTGCTTTTGCATGTGTAATATTCTGCAATAAACTTTATTTGTAAAGGGCTTGGGGGTGGCTTTTTTATTTCTTTTTATAAATCTATATACTTATTAAGGGTTTTTAATAAGATAGGAAAACAAAGAGTGCCAGAGTAACGCAATATTTATAGCTGAGAGCATTATAACATCGAAGTGTCACAACTGCTTTTGTGAAACAGTATACCTGATCTCACTTCAGTGAATGTGTTCGATATGGAATGGGAAGCGTATACATTTTTTTCTTTTTTTTACATGTTTGGTTTCCATTTATTGTTTGAATTTTTGAAGCTTCTTTTATTATTTCAGAGTTGCGTTTATTTTTTTTTTTTATTAAAATATACCTCTCGCTCTGTCAGCTGTAACAACAAAATTTGAATTTTGCAGAAAAATTGTCGTTGATTATAATTAGTTTGTTTTTGAAGGTGTATAATGTCTGCAAGTAGGTAATATAGGTTTAAGAAACTTGTTGTGGGTTGAATAATTAACAATTTTAGCTTGAATGTCGTTGTGCTCTTCTTTCTCTAATTAGTCTAACCTCAGCGCATGTATTTCAGTAAATTAAATTAACATTTCGTTGTTTAGTTGCTTGATCTTGCTCCGTAATTCGAGTAAGCAACCGCTGCATCTCGCGAATCTGCCATCTCGAGCCTATCCTGTTGTAGGTCTCCTAAGTTAATTCATCGTAAAGTGGCAATTATTGGGGCCGGAATGGCGGGCTTAGGCGCGGCTACGACGCTACAAGAGCTCGGTTGTACCGATTTCTTGCTAATAGAAGCTCAGAGTAAGCCGGGAGGCCGCATAGATACCTTATATCTCGACGATAACATTCTTGAATTGGGGGCCCAGTGGATCCATGGTAAAGAGAATCCTTTGTATGAGTTAGCGCGCAAACATGATCTCCTCTCCGAAATAAGATCAGAGGAAGGACTGGGGCTTTATATTAGAGATAATGGTGAAATTATTGATGAGGACATAGTTAAGAGAGTGGATTTTGAGGTTGGAAGGATTCTTGAGGAATGTGAACGGTTTGTCGATGCTGCCGATTATCCGAAATCTGTCGGGGAATATATGGAAGCGAGTTTTGAGGAATATTTAACTAAATGTCATGATAGTGACGACTTAAAGGAGATTAAGTGGGAATTGTTTGATTGGCACGTCCGCTTTCAGATTATAGACAATTCGTGCTTGAATTTAAATCAATTGTCGGCGAAAGGATGGGGAAAATACGTTTGTTTAGACGACCAAGCGCATTTTAATCTTAAATGCGGTTATAGTGAATTAGTTAATATTCTGGTCGATAATTTACCGAAAAAGTCAATTTTACTTTCAACACCTGTTGCTGAAATTCATCGCTCGACTCAAGCTTTCGAAAAGAATAGAGTAATATGTGACAACGGCGCTGTAATAACCTGCGATCACTTGATTATTACACCTTCACTAGGTGTTTTAAAAAAACTAAAAATAACCCCTCGGTTACCACAAGACACATTTCAATGCATAGAAAATCTCGGATATCACGGAATTGGTAAAATATTTTTGATATTTGACTATAAATGGTGGGACGTTGATGGATTTCAATTCGTATGGAGGAAAAATTCTATTGATGAAAATAGTTGGCTTAGATATATTACAGGTTTTGATCCTATTTTACACGGATCTACAGTTCTCGTAGGTTGGATTGGAGGTGAAGGAGTAAAAGTTATGGAAAGTTTAAGTAATGAGGAGGTCGGAATTCAATGCATGAACTTATTCAAACGATTTCTTCCGAATCGAATTATTCCAAACCCTGTGAAAGTCATAAGGTAAATTTTAATTTAAACACTGCAGCACTTATATTTTGTCGAGAGGGATGAAAGTGCCGGATTAATTATTCAAGAGCAAGATCCATGCTTAATATTATTGGCTTTTTTCGTGTTTTTATAGAACTACTTGGTGTTCCAACTCTTGGATTCTGGGTGGATATAGTCACATCACTCCGGATTGCGACCAATTAAATTGTGGAATGCAGAAACTCTCGGAACCCATATTCGTCGATGGTAAACCAAGAGTATTAATGGCAGGTGAAGCGGTACATTCTTCTCATTATTCGACAGCTCATGGTGCATATGAATCAGGCCAGCAACAAGCAGAACTATTAATAGAATACATGATGAAAAATTCAAAGCTGTAAATGAAGTCTCAATAAAATTAATGGAATTGAAGTTTTTATCAGTCATTTTTCCGAATTAGGGTTTTGCAGTTAATGAATGAATGGACCATTATTATAAGTTATCAATTCTGTAATGCAAGTATTGAGTGAGCTTTTAATAAATACTCTCCACTTGTATTCCAGTAATTGATCATTAGCTGACCATTGTATGGCATTTAGTTTCCAAAGGGAATTATGAACAAGATCTTACTCAACAAATGTGGTTAGGAAATCAATATTTTATGTAATATGTAATTGACTATTGAGAAAATTATTTTTTAAATTTCTAGTTTTATACTTACAGCTACATTTGCAGTCAAACTTTGCCGTAAGTAGTTTTAATGGTGCTTATTATTCATAATAAAGTTGAATTTTAATTCATTAATTTGGTGTCTACAAGGCATGGTTTGTGCCGTCATCTGCATTCTCTTTTGATTAATTAATTTCTGACAAAATTATTTTCTTAAGAATTAGCTAAAATGCTATCCAATTTTGAACTTACCTACTTAAATACCGTTACAGTGTACGAGTATAAAAAAACGCTTGCAAATCTAACACTTTCGAAAACCGATTGAGTTGCTGTAAACCTATTTAGCATCTTTATTTGAATTCTATTCAACTTAACTTGTCTTATTTGCAAAATGAATTAGTGAGGGATTTTCTCAAGTTAATTCCTTAGGTTTGCTATTAGCACCTCTCCAGAGAATGATGGATTAAGCCAAGCTGGAGTATCTAATTTAAGGACTTTCTTTAGTCACTTGACTGTAAAATTTTTGTGCGTGAACGTGAATATTTTCACAGTTTTAAGGTAAGTGAATGCACTCGCATTTTATTTTTTTCATCTATTTTAAACAGGAAAATCTTTCAGGTTTTAATATAAATATAATTTTTGGTGTTTATACAGAAGAGAGATTTATTTGATAAAGTTTGTGGGCTTAGTACAAAATTAAAGAAAATTAGATTAAGCTTTGGCTGAACAAAGAGTATTATCTTAACAATAACTTTTCATGTTTTCAAATATTCATCTTAAAATTTTATCAATCTTTTAATAAACAAATTGTCTTGTTTAATTTCGTGAAATGAAAGATCTCTGGAAGTTTATATCATTATACACGTATTATTTTCCGATAACTTAATTTGATACGGATTTACGTTGACATGTTATTGCTTCACTTTATTTACATTTCTGGGGAGCTAGCTTCTGTCTAATTTGTGCTAATAGATCTCCGTTTCCGTTTTATTCATTCTGGTTGCTTTTGTTATTAGAATTAGAAAATAAGAAGTGAAATACCAGTGTTAATACTTTCATCACTGAGAATAGACTATATGATTGTATAAAAGTAAGTGGGTATTTGTGAATTTAGTGCCTTTAATACAAGTCGGAACTTTTTAGTTTTTAAAGACAATTAGGAAAACGCTGAATTAAAGAAATAGCTTTGAAAAATAAATGACAAAAGATAAAACCCACATTTACTTGATAAACAGTAAATCGATTACTTTTTTATTTCATTTTACCTAAGCTTTTCTCGACTTTTTTGCTGATCCAAACGGCTTCAAATTTGTTTGTTACAAAATGATTAATTGAAATAGTGAAAAATACTTTTCCTGTTATTTTCGTTTCGTTTTTTAAGTTGTGGTAAGTATTTAGGAAATTAAATGCTGAGTGTTGTTTGTTTGACTGCAATGTAATGAAAGTCGGTTACGCGTTTAAACTAAATTATACTATAATTTTCATTGATCATTCGACGAAATTGAGTAAACTGTCGTGACAATTGAGAGAAATTTTACGATTAGTATAAAGGTTATTTTTATAGCTGTTTTTTATTGTGATTGTTGAAACCTCTGAATATTGCCACTGGGAGCTTTAAAAGAAAAGCTTTGTTTTAATTATTTCTCGGGCTTTTTAATTTTTATAGGAATTTATTGACTAAAAAATTAAGATTAAATGAGGTTTTTAGTAAATTTATCCTATCAAGCAAATGATTTCTGTGTCTTGTATACTGAGAGTTGGTAATATCCACAATGACATATTTATGATGTTGTATTATGATTTATGATATTTTAGACGCAATTAATTATAATAACTTTCAAGTTTCAAGACAATTTAAATTGTCTTTTGCTTGTGTATCTAGACCTAAAAACAAGGAAATGTAATTTTTCTTATAGGACAAAAGTGGGTAAACCGATAAAATTGTATTTTCTTGATAGTCTTTTTGAGAATTTTGATGCAGTTTAATTATAAATAAATTAAGTGCTTTATTGGAATGATATTTTATAGAACACCATAAGGTGTCGCAAGTGGAACAAAAATTTATATTTTTTTCCTTAAGGGACTCGTTAAAATTATACGTTTCCCACTTACTTTAAAAACCTGCTGCTACCCATAAATGATTTTGATGATTACTTTTTGATTAAAAAAGTGTAGTTATTTTTTTATTTCAAAGTTTAGAAATGTATAAAAACTTTTCAATAAAAAACATCGGAATGAGTCATCTTTCTCCTGCTATGTTCGATTACTGTTATGTTTAAATATTTGAATATACTGTACCTGTCTTATAAAAACCTTGATCAGCCTGGATTATTTACGAAGGTGGTGGTTCTCTCCGGGCGCAAGCTTTTCGCGCAACAACAGATTCTCTGAAATAAAATTTATACGCTTCTCCCAACCGTAGCGCATTTAAAAGCTGCCGGAGCTTGAAACTTGTCGCTACAAGCAGTGCATAGTGAAAGTGAACGAAAAATGTGAAATACTATTTTTTTCTCTTTTGAATTCAATCCAAAATCATGGACGCGGATAATTACACACAAAACGTCCAAAACGATGTTCCGCCCGAAGTTTGGGAAATCATTCACGAATTTTTGCTGGGCCAAGCCAATCCGAAATTAGACTTGCGGAAACCACATCTAAGACCTTCTGTAACTAGTAGTTACCCCTTCATATTATTCATGTACTCCCTTTTGATTGTCACGGGAGTGGCGCTCAATTTGTCGGTTTTCATCCACATCGTTAAAAATAAACTTTACAACGATGTCACTTGTAGTTTCGTCCTCAACAATGTCATTAGTGATATTGTCAAATGTGTGGTAGTTTTGCCGATAACTCTCTACGTTCTATTGATAAATAACTGGATTTTGGGCGAACTGCTCTGCTCGTTTTTACCCATGCTACAGGTGAGTTTCAAAAGTTTGAAATATTGGGCCGTTTTATATCAAGTACATCGAATTTAATTATATTTTCAATCGGATGGCTGTACTAAAGGTTCAGTTCGGGAATCTAATTGAAATCAAATTCTACAAAATTTGCTGCTGTCGAGATAATTATTTAAATTTTAATGTAATTTTAAATATAGTACATATCTGCATAGAAAACAGTAACGGAATTTTCTAAAATTTATTTTAATGTAATTAAGTGGTAATTGTTTGTGGCAAAAATTAGAGTGATTTTTCGTAAATACAATAAAGTAAATTAAATAAAAAAATATTGTTTTTCTATTTCTATGTCACAATGAGCATTTTGTGTTACTGAAAACAGTGGCACGAAATGCAGCTTTGTAACACTGTTTTTGGCAACATTTTGCTATTACTGACTGAATGCGGTCGTGAAAAGTCGTTGTAGATTAACGTATTTCATCGAAACTAACACAATTTGAGCAACTTAAATTCAATCCAAAAAGCGTTCAATAGAAAAAAAAATTGTTACAACCTCTCATTGCGATTCTATTAAAACACTCTTCACTGCGTGGCTCACAGTGAAAGTGTTTGTTTCACCTGTTTTTTAATATAGGTACTATTTTATTACCGAATTTTACATCAAAAACAAATTGTTTTATTGTTAGATTATTGACACTCTGTTTCAACAGCCAAGTTTTGTATTGAGTCAATAAACGGTTTACATAAAGATACATATATACATAGTGGTATTTGCTCTTAAACTGATGTGAAGTTAGAAGGTTGGTTGTTTACTGGAGTTAACATAACACTGACTATCGATGCGATTATTAATTTCAAATTCTAGAAGTAAGGAAGGAAATTTAAAATTTGAATTGGAAGTGCCAGTATTGACGTTGAGTACTCGAGTTTTAATAATTAACTATCCTATATTCATCAGCCAACAGGGAAGCTTATTTGAAAACACAGTTCCTCATTCTATTATATTCGATATTCTATTTCCAAACGAAACGATGTTATTGACAGGAGTTTTTGTGCATTATTATTACTTTGGTAAAGAATATGTTTTTATTGATTAAAAAATATCGTTTATATCAAGTTTGGCTAGGTGATAAAAGATTTTCTGGTGTGACATTTAAGAAAATCGTTAGCTTTCGAGCATCGGCAAATTGAGTTTGAGTAAATATAAAGTTATATTTGGTTGAAACTATAATAAACCCAACTGGAAGAACAGACTTTTACCTGTTTTATTGTCGTATTAATATGTGAATTCGAAACACATTTACTTACAGTTACTGTAATCTGTTGTGGTATTTCCTTCCAAACGAGACGAAAAAAGTACGTGAGACTGAAATTACAGTTTTTTCAGTGTCTCATAAAAATTTATGAGACTTCTTATGTCAAGAATCACATCAAAGTTAATGCGACTAATTTTATTTATAAGTTTCATAAACATGCATCATTGCGTATCGTAATTTTCTTTCTGTTTACCTACATGATTGAACGAACGAATATTTACTCTCATTGTATCTACTGCTGAGCCAGAAATGACCTCTAGATATATGGAAATTTCGATTTTTCTTTATTTGTTATGCTGATGATCAGGCTTTCTGCTTGTTTACAAAACTCAACTTTCGATCGGTATTTTTAGCGATTTTTATCAGCGATATTTTGTTTTACAATAATTATATTTATTTGAAAATATGTTACACATGTAAACTGTAGTGACACATAAATGTATAATATTAGGTACCTATTATTATTTTAACGAAAATGTTTTTAATTATCTTGTTTTTTGTTTGTTTAATTTTTACTTTGTATTAGTTTATGAAATGTAAACTGTGTTTTACTTAACAGTTTTTAAATAGTAGACCAAGAGGTGCTTTTATCAATTATATTGATTAATTTATCCCGGCGCATCCACCATTATTATCTCTATCTGAACGAGTTAAATTTAGATCATTATAATAGAGAGTTTTTGGCAAATCGTAAAAAAGTTTAACGTATTACGACAAATGGCCGTTGCTAAGAAATCAAAAAATGAAACGTTTACGTAAACAATGCGTAAACGTCTTTGAATTGACGGAATATCCCTTTCGCCCTTGAAAAACCTACACACGACAATTACTAAACGATTTGCAAAAACTTTCTAGTAAATTGTACATTAATTAAACGAATTTTATTCAATCCTCTATGTTGAAATTGAATTTTATCTACTCTTTTCTTCGTGTTAAAATGAAATTTTATCGTCTAGATGATAAAAAATACATCCATTGTTGTATATCTGCGGTTGTTAGTTGCTAAAGATCTTTGACACAAGGTTTCATTGTTGAATTTTACTTTGACATTTATAAATATCGACCAAATTGACTACAAAATTAGTGAGGATTGAATAAAATTTTATATTGTACACGACGATAAAATTTTCATTATCTTTTCGAGCATATTAGCTCTAAATTGCTCTCAAAGATAAAATTCAATTTTATCGTTTTGAATAATAATAAACTACTATTTTTTTTATATTTGGTAGTTTTTGACCTTGTGAACTCTCTATTGCAGTGAATCTAGATTTAATTTAATCCAATGGAAAACCTCAAAAAGTTCAGAAGCGTATTATGCTGATTTAAAGGGTATTTAATTAAATCGAGCTAGAATTTGAGATTATAAATAGAATTAAAGGAATAGAAAAAGTGTAGTTTTTGTATATGTTTTTTTAGGTAATTTTTGGTATGTACTATAATTTGTGGATTTGTTCGAGGTACTAATTGTGTTAAAACCGATGAAAACCAAAATAAAGTTAACAAAAGCTGGCGCATATTTTGTTCGTCATAATAAAATTAATCCAATTAAGCAGAGTCTTGTTTTGAAGAAAATTAATTTGTTAATTAGTTTGCGTTTATTGTGTGCTTCTTGCCATTATAATAACGTCAATAATTTTATTTATTGGTTTTGATTAATGTTGAAAATATGAAAATAAATTCTCCACATGGATTTGACAATAGCAATAAAAATAAACGTAAAAGACCTTTTTCCCATCAACAACAAGTTGGGTTTTAGAAATACTTATTTTTTATTAGTTGTGTTAACTACAATTTATATTCAAAAACAAGATAAATAGCTTATTTGAATAGAAATTTCAGTTGTTTTGATATTCCAGTCTTCATTAGAGTTTCATTTAATCCAATAATTAATATTTTTGTTGGAATATGCAACCACCAACTTGTTAATACTATATATACAATGTTTACTTTGTTAAGTAAGATTATCCTATTTTCAAGTTAAATCGCACGTAGTGATGATTTTTTGCGGGCTGTTTGTGATAAATTGCGTTGATTATTCTATTTTTGAGATCTGATCTGTTTGTGGTCTGCTGTAATATTATTATCATTAGCTCGTGGAGGAAAATCAGTAGTTGCTTTGATGGAAGCGTTTGAAAATTAGTTGTGATAATTATAACATTAACCTTGGTTATTAAATGGTAACAAATGTACCACAAACAAATTAGTTGGATATTCTAACTAAAATAAACAAGTTGCAAGATTGGATAAATAGCTATGTCGTCTGATTTACTGCTAATTACATTATTCTATTTGTTTCAATTTTTTTTCGTCGGGGATGCAGAGTTCCCAGTTTTAAACGTTATAAACTTGTTTCACCGAACTTCTTTATATATAATTTACTGCAAAATTGTTTATTGATGGAATGTTTTTATTGGATTATACGTATAATTAATGAACAAATTGTGTTGGCTAACATAGTTTTTAAAGATATTTTTACTACAAGACACGCTTTATGTGGGAGCAAATGAAAATTTTTGTTTACTTTTTTAACTCTATAACTTTTGTTTTGAATTAGTAAACTTTTAATTAATATTGTTTTAACTTAAAATAGTGGGTGCACCGGGCTATCGTGTTATTGTTGAACATCAACACCCTCTTATAATAAAATAAAGAGAAGTTAGTTATTGCGAATGTTTTTTTTTATGAAGTGAATTTTGTAAATAATTATTTAGTCATTTTTTATGCATATGCATACGAATATGCAAGGCAGTTTGGATTAAACGAGTAATTTTTATTACCTGTCATAAAACGTAAGTGTATAAGTATGTTTTTCTTTCGTAAACAAAGCAACACTATGTACAAATTTATGAAATAACAAGATAAAATAAATAAACAATTGTTTCATTTCATTTTGTTTTTATGTAGCTTTTTACAAAGTTATTACAAACATATTGCAGAGTAGCGTGGATGGAACAGTTATACTTTTGTGTTTTATCATAAAAAGAAATTAGGTATAAGAAGAAAAGGCAAACCAAAATTGTTTTGAAAAATTTGACGAGGGTAAATGTTTTGACGTTTATTTGGATTTATAAACCATGAACGCCACTTACATTTAGTTTAGATTGATTAACTTTGTTTGAAATAAACTGTTATTATTCATATTCCTTAATATTCACTCAGCTACTAAAAACTTAAGAGATCTCAACGCTACAGTTTGTTGTTTTTTTTGAACATTTTCAAAGAAAATGAAGTTTTTATTTAATTAATATTCTTCTTGAACTCAACTTTCTAAAACAGTACTTTAGGTACTTTATAAGTGAGTAACTCCTAATTTTTGTTGGATTTACTACGACTGAGTATTTGAAATGAGGATTTGACTAATTATATTTACCACAAACGTGTAACTGGCAAAAAAGATAAGGCGCTGCAATTATTTTTTATGTTAATAGTGATGACAACGTTACGATAAATAAACCTTAATGGTTTTTAGTGGGGTCAGCAGTTTTTCACTATCGTTATTACCTTACAACTAACGTAATATGTATTCAATGATCTCACAAAGATTTATTCAAGTTTATTATAGATACAAAGGATGTTTATTATTTAATATAATCTGAGTTTTTTTGTAATCTTTGTATTTTTGGTTTTCTTCAATGTAGATAAAATTAAACATTAAATGTTTTGCACTGAAAAGAAGGAAATGGATTTTCTTTTGATTCAAAGCACGTGAAAATGGAAGGATTCAGTTTTTTTCGTAAGTACGTTTGAACAAAAACGTTTTCATTTAATTACTCTATGCAGAATCGAGTATATTTTCAAAGAGTTGAAACATGGAATGAAATCTATTTTATTTAAGAGAACCTTTGATGAATATGAAATCCGAATAATATTTCATTTTTGCAATTGAATATTGTATCATATTTTCATGGCAAAAGTTTAAATTAAACTTGTTTATGCATTTTTACTCATAATAATATTAAATACTAATATTAAATTAATAATAATTAACTAAATTACTGAAATACTGTTATTTATTATTATTTTTTGTTTCCCTTATTTTGTTTTTAATTGTGTTAAGCTTTACTAAAAAACTTTAAAAAATACAAAATAACCTGTACTGTGCGTAAAGCTGTGAAAGCCTTTTTCTTTTTTAATTGCGTTTGGTTTATTTGTCTGCGTTTTATTTACTTATTTGCCTTCATAACTGTAAAATGAACTGTTTTCTGCGTATTTTCCTGGCTTGAGTTTGTTTCAGTTCACTCCAATCCTTTATTTCTCTATTATTCACGAGAGACATCAATATAATCACCTTATTTGAGGTCACGAGTCGGTTTATGAGAACGATCCAATAAAATCTTAGAAATTTTCTCAACTCCACAAGTTATGAGACTTGTTGAACGAAGATACTAGTTTTTGTTTATTTTTCAGGACATTCCAATGCATACAACGACTTTAACATTCCTGTTGATGGCATGGGACAGACTTCGTTTTATTAGACACCCAACAAAAGCACGTTTTCCAGCTTTTGTCTGTATTATTGGAACATGGCTAGCGTCTGTGTGCTTAGTACTACCCTATCCCATTTACATTATTTATATCGATTTAGGGGTAAGTATGATTATAATATTACAATTCTACTTCTGATAATAGTTTCATTAATCAAGTAAAGGATTATAGTCAGTTGGTAATATACAAATTGTATAAATTAATACGAATCAGGATGTGCGTCTGGGGAAATGACAATGGAAATTATTTTCACGAGGATGAATAAGGTTCAAATTTCCGGTAAATTTACTATGGCCACTCTGAGAGTTAATTGTCGAATTGAACTCAATATGAACTCAATATTTTGAAAATACGCTCTGTTTGAATTTCTATTTGATTCGTATCTGTAATTCAGTAAGTGGCTAATAAATAAACATGTTTTGTGAAACAATAAGCAATATTAAATTTGAAGCTCAAGATTTTAAGAATTATACTAAACATAGAAACACTTAAGCGGAATATGTTATAATATTATTTTTCCAATTTGGTTATGAAAAGCAACCATTGTGATATGTCATTTTAGTTGTCAAATGTGCTTAATTTTATCACTAGTTATAAAATATGATATTATTTTATCACTAGTGTTAAAAAGTGTAACAAATAACACTATTTTCATAGCAACGCCCAGACACTAATATGATTTTGAAAAATTATTGAAATCACAGATTTAAAACTTGAGATTCCTTATGCTTTTCACAACCAAATTGGAAAAAATCTTGTATGAAACACGATACAAAATGGCTGTTTTTTGCACACGACGTGTTGGACTACTTGTTGCATAAATAGCTATTTTCTATTTCGTGTCAGTGTCACAATGAGCATTTTGTACAACTGAAAACAGTTGCACAATAGTACTGTGAGATCAAAAATTATTTTGGTCAAGGTTGGTTATGGATTTTAAAATGATTGTCGTGGGTTATGTCGGCGCTGTCAGCATGGGCGCCCACAGGGAGGGGGGCAGTGGGGCCCGTTGCCCCCCCCCTGGGACAATAGTGGTTACTATTTTATATAAAAAAAGATTTTTTTGATTTTTCTCAAACTCGTTCTAATTTAAATTTTCATGAACGAAATAAGAAACTACTATTTACATTTTTATCAAGAAGTGAGTGATATGAAAACAGACGAATAAAACTGTTATTATTAATTTTGACACTTTTTTTGCCCACCCCTGACCATAATTTCTGCGGGCGCCCATGGCTGTCAGTGCAAGTTTTTTGCAAATTGCTCGAAAATAAGTTAAATTGCATTAGTTTTGGTGAAATTGTTGCAGTTCAACGAATTTCACTGAAACTAATGCAATTTAAGCTATTTTTGAGGAATTTGGGTACCTACCGCATACGTTAAATGTCAAAAATTTTAACTGTCAAATTTAGTAATAAATTTAATTTAAAAGGCGCTCAACAGAAAAAATAGCATAAAAACGCGTGATACAACCTCTGCTCATTGTGATACTCCTGCATTTATAACACTCGTATCACCATAAGTTGCTTTGTAACACTTGTTTTTTCATATACTACTTACTGCTTTTTGTTACTAATTAAATTTAGATTTAGAAAGTGTGTAAACAAATAAGGTATGTTTTAAATTAAATTTAACACAAATAGTAGCAGAATAATTGAGTCACATTTTGTGTTTCATAATTCAAAACTGAATCAAGTTCCAAATCCAATTTCTATTTCCGTACAGTTGTTAATATTATACATGACATATCTATGTATGTTATTGGATTTTTCAGTCAGTTTTGAGAGCTTTGTGTGTTCAAAAATGACAAAAGACATTTACATTTTATTTTTATTCATTTTTGTTTTAGTGTAATTTTTGAAATTTTTTAAACTGTTGCTTGTTTGAGAGTTCTATAAGAGCAACTTTTAGTGCTCGCTGAGCTTTAATCAAAGAAACATAAAACCTGTACATAAATGTAATAAAGTTTTGGTCACTGATTATTATTTTTTTTGGAACTGACATTTACAATTAGTACAGAGTTATCAACTTATCACATTACCAATGATGTCTTTACAAATGCTGAGAGTAGAGATTACTCGCTTACAAACTTCACAATAGCGAAATCAAAGGGGATCTAGAATGATGTTGATTGCAATAACGTCTTTATTGCTAATTAACACTTTGAATAATATTATTACTTTAGAGATTACATAAGAGCCACTGAATCTGTTAAAATTGTTTAAATCTAATGAAATTTTACAAAGATTAATTTACAAATAATTATTGATTTCTTATTTTAACAAAGTATTAATTAAACAAACGTCTCTAAAGTTTTGTTTTCTTCATAATTATAAATTGTAAACTTGTTTTCGTAAATCATTATTATTATTAGTGTCACAAAAATAGTTTGCTTTTCCTTATCTGATTTAACTTCGAGATCCATTGAGTGAAATTAATTTCGCTTGGGACGTTTCCAGTCATTTCCAGCTAGAATCACGTAAATTTCTTTTCATCAAACAGAGTATTGCAACTGAAATTGGAAATGTTATTGAATTATTTTTCTAGCAGCGTAAGATTGCTACAGTTACGAAGATTAGTGGTTGGATTTTACATTTCTTTTTTGATTAATGCTTTTGTAAATTAATTGGTTTAAAAAGTACAGAATTTTTAGAATCGTTTTACGTACAATGCAAGAAGATTAAAAGTGGCAGCTAACAAAATGCTTGAATACTGGTTTTAATCACAAAAGGTTTAAGGATATTATGTTGGAGTGGTATTCGAATTTAACTGGAAACATAAATCTAAAACGGTTAATACCTACAGAGAAAGCTTTATTTTAAGTTAGAAACTGGACGAAAACTCCATCATTTTGTTAAAGACCATGGTTGCTAGATAAAGGTCTTTTTCATCCTAAGTCGAAAAACATTTTTTATTATACCTGCATCATAATCCTAAATTAAAACACGCTGCAGCGTGCGTAATTTGGCCTTTATAGCACGCTGAAATTTTAAAGTTGTCTAAGTAACAAGACATAGTGAAATGTTTGGACCAATTACAACGTGAAAAAATGTGCTTAACGTAAACTAGTAACCGTCTCTACGAAAACGATTCACAAACAACCTTTGATAATTTTATTGTGTAAATTCACATTTTTTCAATGCTCATAAAAGATCGTAAATGGGCAGGTATAATAAAAAATAGCGATAACACTCGTTTCTCACTTACGACGTTAAAAGCACTCCGCTGACGCGTCGTGGTCTTTAAACCCGTCATGCGTGTTTTAAAGCCTATAAACTAGTATTATAATATACTATTTGGGCAGCAAAAATAAAAAAGTCAATGGTTGATTAATTTATTAATTTTCAAATTTAAATATAACAAGCAACTCTACCGAAACTTGATTTGCGGCATCTTGCGCCTTAGGAAGAGAGAGTACACATTAACTCGTCTTTACTCGACATTTTAAGATGATTTTAATTTTTTTGTTGTTGATCGAACGTCACATTGACAACGTAATAAAAATTTCACGGCAATTTGATTAATTTTTTTTTTTTAATTTTGTAGTTTGTAAAGTTCTTGCAATTGAATAAAAAATTATGTATGATATACGAACGAAAAACATATTTCCGACTCATTGCTGTTGCTGAACTCGGCGTTGCCTCGTCCAGAAAATTGTCCGAAATATTTCATTTTTTTTTCTTATAACATAAATAACTATTTTAGTCTCCGCAGACGAAATACATTTGAAATAAAAAAGATAGGTTTACTCATATCATTAAAAGATTAAAAGAATTTGTTAATCCTTATACAAGTCTGAAATCACTGGATCTTTAAATTCTTTAAGGGCACTTTTTGCAGTACGCTTTTGTTCATAATTTTCTATTCTGAATTTATGGAAAGGGTCGAAGATTTTCCAGCGTTTGAAGTATTGAGTGCGGATTAGGCTCACTGACCATGAATGCGCGATAAAATTCTTTCCGATCTATAAATATGAAAGTACTTTTATTTAAAGACAGTCTGTGTAAATTTAAATTTATTGGATTATATCACATCTAATATGGTTTTAAACGGATAAGTGATCCAAGAATAAAAATTAACGATTTCATTGTTATTTATTTAAGTACTAATAATTTTCCTGAAATGTCAGCATTTTATTAAGCTAAGTATTCTCACATTTTATCACTTTCTTTCTTTTTTTTTTGGTTGAGAATGTTATTATTATGTGTTGAATAATAGTGTGACGATGCGTAATAATATCCATTACATACCTAATAAGTTTGGCTAATAATAGAGTAGGGATTTTAACATGAAAGTTGGTTTAAATGGTTTAAAATTGAAAATTGAAGTAAACTGTTGTACATCAAACTTTAAAAAGCAATTTTTTGTGAATATTTATTGAAAAAAGTTGATTAATGAAAAAATATTGCACAGCAATGTTTGAAATGAATATGAAGGTTTTAAAACGCTTTTTGAATTTTGTTGTAGTTTTGTAGTTAAAATTTTGACGATAATTATGTTCTGAGTAAAAAGAGATGTTAAAAGTTTTCTTTTTCTCTGGTTGTTTGTTGGGCGGATGATTTTTTTCTGAATTGTGTGGAATATGTGAACACGAAAGAGGAAATGAAATATGTCAATCTAATAAATTGTGTCATGTTTCCCAATGTTTGCTTTCATAAGAGTAAATTTTTCGCATATCTACCACAAGAATGTAATTTCTTAACGTAACACAAATATATTTTTTGCATTCGTAAAGATATTTAAAAACAATTTTTTATTGTAACATTTTTCAATTTTTAAAGTTTGTGATCGATTTATTACCACAAGCAGTATTTGACCAAATTAATCTTCTCCCAGCATTTAATATAAACGTCAAATAAGACATATTAAAACCACAAGTTCAATGAATGGCCACTTGGATGGAGTTTCGTCTGGAAGGATCAATTGATTGATAATCCATCGTGCAGTTCCTGCGTAATTGACTTTTAAAAACATGTTCTGACAAGGACATACAGAAATAAACTTTTCCGGAGAAGACCGGAAAACATTCCATAATTTTTCCGTGTGGCAAACACTTATCAAGTTTAATGTCGTGTGAAGGTTTCAAAGCTGTCATAGCGAACTTATCAAATTTGCCATAGTTATTAAGATAATTACCATTTATATTGCAGCTAGGAAAGAGAGCACTTAAAGGAAGATGTGCCTACATTTTACTGTTAAAGGGTTGATAAAATACGGGTACTGAAACGCCACAGAAGACAGGTCCAGTAATTTTTAAAGTGGTTGAGGCAGACAGGAAGGAACCACTGGGATATTTCAACGTCAAACGGTTTTTATAAAACTAATTTATGACTTTACATGTAAAAAAGATTTATTTATGCAAATTTTATTAAACACTGTTCTCTGGAAATTCTCATAAACTGTCGATATTATTGAAGACTGGATGGAGATTAAAGCTACATTTTATTAATATCCTTTTATTAATTTATTAACGATACCTCTATGATTAACTTTATAAAATGAAAACTGAATTCTATGTATGTACTCGTAAAAACGATATAAATCGATAGTGATTTTTAATTTCTAAGTTCTAATTTAAGTTGTTGTTTACGTTTTAGGAGCACATCAAAGCAATGATTAACCGCAGTTTTCTCAAATTATTTAATCATATTAATGTGTAGAAATATTTCCAATTAGTTTTAGCGAATATTAAAATATGTTGCTGGGAAGTTTCCTATACAATAACGCAACTTAGCACAAAACCCTTTCTCTACATAACGATAATATAATACGACATTGCTTCCTAGGAGAATCACATTTCCTTAACTTTGCTAACTATTGAATAGATCTTTAAGCTAATTTATTAGGAACTTTAAATAAAGGATGATCATCCTTTAAACTACTAATTATAGCAAAAAAAAACAAACATTATTTAACACGTAATAATATATGAGAACTGTAACTGAATTTTGATGCATTTAAGAGTTGTGTAATTTATGCGATAAACTTTCATTAACGTTAGTATACTCGCTGTTCCTTTGGGAAAATGAAACTGGAGGTCGTTGAAACATGTGTCACACCTATATTTCTTTTTAAAGTAATATGTCATTACCAAATAATGATATAAATAAGTTATTGAAGGACAAATCACAAATCTTTGTGTTCAAAAAATAATGTTTGTTCTCATTACTTTAGTGTATAGGTAAATATTATTGAAACTTTATAAGACACTTGAAATTTATGAAACCGCTTGCTCTCTTCGCAGATTTTTTTTTAAGTTTTACCAATAGGGAGATTATTCTTATCGAAACGTTGCTCAAAGCGAAAAGGAAATGAGTATTTGTGGAAAAACTTTGGTAAAGAAATACCAATCTGCGTCACTCTTCAGTGTTCTAAGAGTAATGTTATTTAATTATAGGGAATGATAATATTGTGAAAACTTTTATTTAATTATTATATTTTTTTTCGCTGAAAGCAATCTAAAGTTTGTGTTAATTGAAGTTATGTTGAAATTTCATTGTAAACAATGTTTTAAAACTGCTTAATTCGGTGTGTATTTACGATTGAATGGTGTTATAAATTTAAATATTGTTACTACAGAGAATTTTCCCAGGATTTGAGAGTTGACTTTAACACAAATTAACAAAACGTGACGAATATTTTATGCAAGACACCTCACTCGTGTCGAATCATAAATGTCATGTTGTATTGGTAGATCTATCTTGAAATAATGTAACAATATATCGTTTTCCACCGTGACATACAATTTTCCAATTTATACAACACGATTGAGTATTGAATACCATACATATAAATTGCTTGAGTGTTCTGAATTTGTCATATAAATACGTTTCTCGCTTTTATTCCCTTATGGTGGAAATTTTTACCTGACGGTTTTAGTCTTCATTCCGTTTGCAACACCTACGTTTTGAATTAATTAGTCGTAATGATAGTCATTTTCTCTAAACAGTTTTAATGCAACCGAAAACTGGATATTATGAAATTAATGTTTGAAGTAGTTATTAGAGCAAAACTTGTTATATATTCTACAGCTTTAACGTGTCTCTGCGTCAGGTGCCCTAATGGATATACCTACAAGGTGCGCCAGAACTCGCGCCCCAGATAAAAATGCCATATAAGGTAAGATACCAGGAACATGGAAAAATGTTTAAAAAAATTTATCTATAAAAATTTCGAAGTTATGAGAGTTTAAATTTTGCACTTTGACTCTATTTATTTCTGTTGGAAAAATAATTTTTCAAGTTTTTTTTGCTAAAGGTTATTAGAAGAGGAAACAAGAAAGCTGTATTCTAAATTGTAACTCTGTTCAATGTTATTTGTGGCTTCTCAAAATTTTTGTACCTTTACTAAATAATTGTAAAGAAACATATACAAGATCATGAGTATCATTAAATAGACATAAAATAATGTCAAATTTCAAAAAATAAATGTCAAAATTTTTTGACAGATTTTTTAAATATTTTTTACAGGTTCCTGGTATCTTATCTTACTTAAATTTTTACTCTGGGGCGCGAATTCTGGCGCACACTGTATATTTAGCGATATATTACCTACTCTTGTTTACTTCGAAGCTTGAAGGACTAAATATGGAACTTGAGTGCCCAAAGGTTTACCTAAATCAGATTGAGCGGAAAAGTCTTAAAGTTTTGTTTAGATAAATTTTGATAAAATAATAGAGATCTTTTTTTACAGAAATACGTTCCATCACTGGATGGGGTGGGAATCTGTCTCGTTAACTTAGCCGATGATATGCAAGAATATATGCGAGGAATTTTCCTGATAATGTAAGTTTCATTTTTGAAGAAATAAAAATAGAGTCTGAATGCAGCAAAGTGAAAATTTTAAATTAAAGTCCTACTTTTAATGCAGATCTTGGATTTGCATAATTAACTACTTTAGCGTTTTATTTATCCTATTTAATAACCTTTGCTTTTACTGTCTTTTATAACTGCATTTACGTAAGAGGATAAAATTTTTAAAGAAAATTTACAAAATGGTCTAAATTTTCATTGATCTATTCGTCGCTTGTTTAATTAGCATTACAAGTATTGTTATAAAGACGATGCACCATTGCAATGCTAAAAGCTTTTAGCATAGTCACTTTTCCTAATTCAATTATCACTCCACTGAGTGTCCTGAAATACGTTATGAGATTAGTCCTTGCAATGTTCCTTCACGTCATAAACTGACGCTTTGTCTTTGTGAAGACAAACTATCGAAATGAAGATAAATGTATCGCTTGGACCAAGTTACTAGCTGATTTCAAGGCGTCCCAGGTTCCAGGACAATAACTCGGAATAACGGTTTAAAATGGCTTTTGAAAAGAAAGTGTGAATTTTACGATCCGTAACTTCTAACTTAACTGCTCAAGAAAACAAAATAAAACACCGAAGAAGTATATATTGCAACACCTGAGAAGTTCGACTTTTTCCGGAAAAGTCACTTTGGCCGATTTTGGGAAATAATAAATTTTCCCTTTTTCTGCTCTCGACTTAGTCAAGTGTTAAGCTTTTAATTGTAACTGTGTGTTGATTTATGACACGGTGTTGCCGATAGAAGCGCGATCAATCGGAAGCTTATAAATTATTAACACAGCAAGGTCCTGGAACTCGCACCTGCAGTTATGGACAATTGAATCCCAGATTAATCCGGTTTGGTTGCACTATTTGTCCTATAAATAACTAGAATTGCTTTTAAAATGCGACTATAAATAATAATCGAGTTTTGTGTACCGCACAAAATATAAAATTTTGTCAGCGTTTTAAAGATCTCTAAATTTTATCGTTCATAAAAACTAGTTTACGTACCTACCAACAGAGTCATCAAATTTTATGGAGCATTTGTCATATTGAGTAATTCTTCTCGGGTTTAGTTTTTATAAAAACCCTTTAGAAAACTTTTGTTTTGGCTGTGTGTGCCTACCTGTCAAACACACCAACCCTTCGTATCTGAAAATAAAATTTATATGTTTATCATAAGCCCCGACCTCCCATTTATTATGAAGTGAAATCTATCTACGGATTTTTTATAGGCACGATTATTTCACTTGCGTAAACTTTTAAATAACATATGCTTCAGACCGATAATAGAAATTGCTTAAGTATTTTTAAATATCATAAATCATCATAAGTAATTTTTTAACTTCTTATTCCCGAAACACGTTTCTTGATCCAATTAAAACTTGTTTACTTATATTCAAGCTGTGTTAAACTTCAGTGATCCTTTTCATCGAATGATATACGTAGGGGAGAATGTATCTTTCATACATAACTTTGTAGCTTTTGAAAAATGTAAAATATTACAACGGAATGGTTATTTGATGCAATGCGATTAGGTTTAACTGTGTTATATACGACTATTTCCTCGAAACTTACTATGATAAAATATGTGCATTTTAGGTATGCCGCTCCTCTCGCCACTATTTCTTACTTATACGTAAGAGTTTCACGCGAAATGCAGACTCACCAGAGTTCCATGACAGTGATAAAATTTGAAACTCGGAGGGAAGGACGTTCCAGGACTGATTCGCACTCGACGACAACGGATTTCCGGTAAGCCTAAACAAATTTGCTTTCTTGGCACTTGGGATGTTTAATTGTTTCTCTGTGAGTTTATCATCAAGAATATTAAACTACAAGAACAGTATTTCGATCGATAAACTGAGTTTAATAGTTAACGACAACCTTCGATTCTGCTAGCGGCGAGAGCTTGAAATTTTAACATAATACCGACGTTTTACCAGGAAACATTAAGGATTTGTCGTTTGGGAACTTCATACAGTGATAAGACTTTCCATATGTGAACATAAATGTGAGCTTTTTTGCCACTGATGACATTTGAACCGTCAGAAAGCTCGCCTTATCGTAATTACCCAACTTTATTTACTCGGGTGGAATCAGCTCTTGTTACTTTCATTCTGAATAAAAGCATATGGACCGAGAGAGAAAAAAATCAGGTCGCATTAGTTTTATCATTTATTTCGTTTAAGATTGTTATTCTACTTAAAGAAGAAACTCGAGAAATGGTTCATGTATAGGAAATAAAATTAAAAGAAATGTATTTTTAATCTAAACGTCTGCTGTGTTTTTTCAGGGAGTAATATTGCCAATTGTCACAGCAAAATTTTATTAGAATTGTTATCACGCGTCCTAGACAATGATACCCATTTGTTTGTTGTTATAAAACTGGTGAAATTGCTTATGTAATAAAATTACCATAATTATTATTTCAATAACAAACATATGGAGAAAATTATTAATTTATTTTCACATGCTTCTAAACCCAGTTTGTTCAGTGACTTAATTAATTCCAAAAGTACGGTAATGCTTGTAAAAGTTATTTAATTTGGGGGATATCTTACAATTTGAATTCTTGTTATTTTGGAATTTATATTATCTTTGTGTCAACATATTTGTGCAAGTTTATTCCATTTAAGTTAACTGCGTTTTAATGTGTGTTGAATATATGAATTGCTAAACGGTTGGAACAAATACCCACATAATGCGAGATAAATTCCATATTTGTCCAGTTTTTACACAATACGTTCAGTTTTCTATTTCATCTACGCAGGTGGAAATATGAATCATTTCAAAGCTTGCATATTGCATCTTTTATTTAAAATAATCGAAAAGTTTTCCATTATGAAAAAATTCTTGAAGCACAATAACAAACTTTTAGACGGCGCGAAATTTCAGCTTTCAGCCACAAGTTAATTTGAGATACTTTGTTGACTATTTCCGGCGGATTTTTTTTTTAATTTCGTTCAATTTTCAGGAGCAGTCGAGGCGATTATGACCGCTCGAGTCAATACAGCCGTAGTAGTTATCGCGATAATGAAAACGGCCGCACAAGATACGAAAACGAAGAGCCTGACTTGGATGTGGCAAAGGAGAAACGCACTCAGAAGTATTTAGTGCCCATGGTAACCCTTTACGCCATTTACTTATGTCCGCTGATGATTCTTCGTCTGGCTCGATTAGTCCTTCCAGAGACCTACGAAAATAATAAAAACTTTGACATTTCATACACAATGTTCGTGTGGGTGGCATTTGCACCCACTTGTTCCACTCCTGTCCTTTACATTGTTTGGCAGATGAACAGGTCAGTAGTAATCGCCGAGTTTTATATTTGGAGGCTTTAAAGTTCATAGCACAATAATTAAAACTTTGAGATTGAATTGTTCCAGATCTTCAAAGGAACGTTTGTTAGGATACTTCCGATTCAGTAATCGGAAGTTGAGACAGTCGTGTGAAACGGTAATAACAGCTGCTGGGACGCCAGCGGTGCCAAGAGCGAAATGTGGCCAGAGTGATTCGATCGTTCAGCAGGTGGATGATGGACATTCGGACAACAACAGTTTTCAACACGATTTTCCTTCGTCCTGATGATATAAAGGAAGGCATTAGTACGTAGATTATTTCCTCCGACAATTTATTTTATCACACGCCATTTATTTCCGTTAAATAATGACAAAGCTGATGGTTTCGTGAACGTAATATTTGTACCGATTTTCTTTTCAGCTCAATTTCTGTTAGTAACAGTAATTAGTTTTTATAACCGTTTTAATTATTATAGAATTTTTATGAATAAAAAAGAAAATAAGTACATTAAATACGATGAAGAGAAAAAGCAAAGAGTTTTCAGTATTATTTTATTTTTTAAATGCTGAAACGTGTACGAGAAGTTTAATTCTCTCTAATATTCCTAATGAAATATCTCTATGCTACTGGCGTGTTCACTTTTTTACTATTTTACTGAAAGAGTAGTATTGAAGCGCTTGTTTCAGCATTCGAACTTTACTGTTTTATTTTAATATTTCTCTTTCAATAATCTACGAAGTAAATATTTAATCTTAAATCAAAAAATTCTGCAAATCTGAGATATTAAAGTCTGTATAATATTTACAAAGTTACTTGAATATTCGTTACTATCTTGCATTTAAAACTCGACTAAAAAATTTACAGCTCTTTTGCATTTTTGTTTTTCACTACTATGTTACTTGGAGAACTTTTAGTAATACTTGTGGGTTTGGAATATCTCTGAACTGCATTTACAGTTTTTGCATGAGAATTATTTTCCTCTTATTAGTTATTAACATGTTATAAGTGGAAATAATAGATCAAGACTTTTCAAGTAATCCATTCTTAAAATCGAAATCTTTGAATTTTCGCATGACCAGCGTTTCCTGCTGTTTATATTTTAATCAGTTTTTTGCTTCCAATTGAACTGACGCGTGTAATTAAATTAATTTCTTTCAGCTCAATGGGAAGTTCCTGTCTTTTCCGAGTGGAGCAATTGATTTGAATCAACTCCATTGATTTTAGAAATGACGGCACGTTTTTGTGGAAAGTCCTACGTTGTACTTCGATGTAAAATGTCAGCGTGATCAGTATCTAATAATGTGAATTATCCAGCGAATGTGGATAATAAATTCGTAAACAATTTTCCAACATGTATCCAATTTTACCTATTGTACATGACAATATACAGTTGGAAAAATTAATTGTGAAGAGCATCACTTCAAAATGTTTGTAATTTAAAAATAAAACATAAAACGTATTGCAATATTTTTTCTTGGAAAGTTACTTGATGCAATTTAAGGTCAGATTTTATAAAGCAGGTTAATGCCACGTTTAAGTATTTTAGGGCCACCTGGAGATTTATTATTTTTTTAATGTGTCCTTTGGCAAAAGCTTTCCGGTTGAATATGAGAAGGGTCGAGGGTTGTTGGTGGTTTCTATTTTTCATTTCTAATGTACCGGAATTTAAACCTTTAAAACATAAATTTATTAGAGCTCTAGCTATGTTTCTAACAGTTTTACAGAAAACCTACTTCTACAGACTCTAATTTAATGTAGATCTGGATTGAAAAATAGGATGCAAAATAGCAAAACTTTTACATAACTGACAAGCAACGTTTTATAGCAGTGAAAGAACCAAATTACTAGGATTACTAGTTAGGTAGAATACGAGTTCCAATAATTTCTTGATTCTATAAAATTATTTAAATTTCAAGCTATTTTGAATTGATGCTTTAATTAATAATTAGATTACACTCAAATGGCGTTTCGAGTTTAATTTGACAAATTCTTTTACATAATTAATTAATTTTGTTTGTTATACAGTAACAATAACAATATATTTGTGAGTAACAAATAATGATTGATAATATTTTTCTACAAATTGTCTGATGCTAACATGTCAAATATTTTTCGGTTGTTAAAATATTGCATTTATCATATACCTACCTATTTATTCAAATAGATACGTAGAGGTGTTTCCTGGTTGACTTCATATGTGTAAAATAAAAAAATATTAAATTAAATGAATAGAGAATACAAATGTTATAAAACTTTAAGATTTTGTAGTTGTTTAATAAGAGCATGTCAGTTTTTTGTTGTGAAAAGCGGAGTTTCAATAAAAATCTACCCGGAGTAGCTTTACAATTATACAGGCTGTGCCAGAACTCGCACCCCAGACAAAAATGCTATGTAGGATAGGATACCAGGAACATGGAAAAAATGTTTAAAAAATTTTCTGTCATAAAGTTTTGACATTTATTTTTTGACATTTGACATTTTTTATGTTTTTTTAATGATACTGATGATTTTGTAGATGTTTGTTTTTTTTGTTTTTAGCAAAGGTACAAAAATTTTCCCAATAAAAGCCATAAATAACATTAAACAGAGTTACAATTTATAGTACTGCTTCCTTGTTTCCGCTTCTAATAGCATGTACCAAAAAACTTGGAAATTATTTTTTCAACAGAAATAAATAGAGTCAAAGTGCAAAATTCAGACTGTCATAACTTCGAAATTTTTAAAGATAGAATTTTTTTAACACTTTTTCTATGTTCCTGGTATCTTACCTTATATGGCATTTTTATCTGGGGCGCGAGTTCTGGCGCACTCTGTATGTTTGTGAATTCTTTTGACTGAAACTTGATATAAATGATACGTGTTTCAATTTGCACATAGTTTTTGTTGTGATACCTATTGTTATATTTAAAGATTGTGACAAGATTAATAATTTAAAAATTTAATAAAGAATATTTGTTTATAGCTGAAATATTTTATTAAACCTTCTCTAATTTATATTAATAATTAATATGTAACATATTCGAACATTATTATTAAAATTGAAGACTTTATTTTAAAAATAAATGAATGAAAAATTATTTGCAAATATATGTTCATTTCATGTTCATCAATCAGATTATGTGTTATAAAATATCATGATGGCAGATGGCTTTAAAATAAAATCTGAAACAGTAATCATCGGTAAACCTATTAAAATTTTATAATAGGTATAAAAATATTGTAATATACAGGTGTTTCAGAACTCGCGCCCCATAGGAAAATTCCAAGATAAGATACCAGGAACATGGAAAAGATGTTTAAAAAATCTGTCAATAAATTTTGACAATTATTTTTTGACATTTGATTTTTTTATATCTATTTAATGTTACTGCTAATTATTTAGTAAAGGTACAAAAATTTTGCCAATAAAAACCACAAATAACGTTAAACGTAATAGTTACAATTTAGGATATAGCTTCCTTGTCTCCTTTTCTAACAGCCTGCAGCAAAAAAACTTGGAATAGGATATTAAAGTACAAGTTTCAGAAGGTATCTATCTACTCAAGCACAAATTTGAAATTCCGAAATGAGCCGCGTAAAGCGGCATTTTTTATTTTACATGGAAAATTCACAGCTGGCTAGTTGAAAATCATTTATAACCACTTTGCATAAGTGATCAATATTTATAAAGTTTAAAAAGGTCTCAATATATACTAGAAATAAGACTTTCATAATATTATCATAATTTTCGGTGTTTCACTATTTAAAGGTTTTTTTATTGTATTTTGCTTGGTTCTAAAGCTACGCAGAATACATCTTAAAAAATTCGAGTCACGTGAGCTGTCAGAATATTACAGGAACACATCATTTTATATTATTATTATTAAACGAATTTAATATATTTTCATATTTTTTTATATTAATTTTTGTAAATACAGTTCAAACACGCGTATAATCAAGCCATATTCCGCCTTCAGGATTCATGACGAAACTTTTAGGATCAAGTTGCAACGGTGATTTTGTTTTCGAATTAATGGAAAATTTGTAATTCTTTAAAAGGACACTTAGTCCCACTTTTGTTTGCATCATTCCAAATCGCAGACCTACCAAACAAAAATTCATTACCTATTATGCAAAAACTTAAACACAAAAATTTACCGATGCAAATCCTTGGACCTTCACCAAAAGGAAGATACGTATACGGATGTCTCTGTCTCTTGTTCTCTTCCGAAAATCTTTCTGGGTCAAATTTCTCTGGATTTGGATAATATTCAGGGTCCCGGTGCAAACCTAGAACCGGGATCCAGATTTTCGTTCCTTTTTCAATTACAAAATCTGTTCCTGGAACTTTGTATTTTTTGTTGCAGATACGAATCAACCCCGGAAGAGGAGGATACTTGCGTAGAGTTTCTGAAAGCAAAGTTTTCACAAGTGTGTTTAAATGAGAATCGTGCTGTACCATTTACAACTTTATCCATATATCGCATTTCCATAATAGCATTATAAGTTAATTTATTCTCATGTTTTTTAAAAACTTCGTTAATTTCGTCCCGAAGCTTTTGCTGAATTTCAGGATTTGACGCTAATTCATATAAACAAAATGTCATGGTGGTGGAAGAAGTCTCGTAACCAGCAAGAAAGAAAACAAAAGCTTGCGCTGCGAGTTCATTCAAGGTCAATGTTACTTCCTTGTTTTCCCCATCAGTGTTACTTTTTAAAATACTGTCGTCGTCAACAAGTTTTCCACGGTTTTTAAGTTGAAGCAAAAGATGCATAAAATCTTTACGGTAAATGTTATTTCGTTCACGCAAGTTGACAGTGTCTTGCACCACTTTCATGAAAAATTTGGACAAATCGGGATTGACAACCCTCAATTTGAGTTTTTTAGCAAATTCGGGTGCCACAAAAGTAATAATTCCGTTGATGTTTTCCCAAAATCCTTCGACGAAAAACAGTTTTAAATACTGAGTGAACTCGTCGTCGGGATTCTTAAGCGAGTTGCAGTCGATTCCAAAAGCGCAAGACCCAATAATGTCAGTTGTGAATCTCGCTAATATATTTTTTATATCAATTGGAGCTTTTCCAACAGTTTGGTCCATCTCTACCAGTAACTGATCACTGCATTTTACCAAAGTATCAAACATCATTTTCATTTTTCCCGAAGTAAAGGTAGGTGTGAGTTTCATTCGCAAATTTCTCCATTTAGCTCCGTCCAAAGAAAATAAATGGGCACTTAAGGGATCAACATCTTCGTTGTAATACACTCCTCGGTCAACAAAGTGATCAAAATCGTGTAGCATTATATGTTTGATAATTTCTGGATCAACAGGCATGTAATTAGGCATGATGGTTAGATAAAAACCACCGTGAGGTTTGTGATGCTTGCGGATGTATTCATAGATTTCGATCATAAAGTCTCCCAAAGATTGTTTCTGTGTGACGATGCCTTTGCTGTTACCAAAGAAAAACGTCGACTTGGGTGCTAAAATGTTTTTACGAGACCAGTAAGTGTGAGACCATTGCGTCCAAGCAATAAAGACAGCAATAAGTGCTGTCAAGATGCTAGAGATGTCTAATAACCAGTTGTCCGTTAGTATCGCCATTGCCTATAAGTAAACAAAAATTTTAAAAATACGCTAACTCACTAGAACAACAAGAACCACTCACACCTTCAAAGAATTAAATATCTAAACTAGAAGTGTTTATAACTCCTAATTAATTTTGTGAACACTCAACTTGTTATCGATTGCGTTTTTAAAAAATAACCGAGATAAATCTTAGTGCTAATCTTAATCAAGGACAAAAGCATTAATTAACTTTTATATTTGTTCCATTGTTAGTCGATAACTAAACTAAAATGTTTAATAATATTTAGTGTTTATGGTCATTTCCGGGCTGTGAAAATGCGATTAATTACTAATCGATTTACTACGTTTTAACCATTATGAAATTGTGTTTAGTTTAATTGGTCTGTTGTTAGAATTTTAATAACAACATTTTTTGTCACAAAGATGAGTACCTAGTAGAGTAGTAGACTTGAAAACAATTGTACCTATTTAATGACTGCTGGTAAAACAAAATACCAAAAATATTGATTTCAAGGAAATTAAACTAAACTAAACACCTAAAATATTGTTTAGTAAATAGTAAAATATTTGAAATATTAACTCTACTTTTTATATTCATAAACAAAAAAATAAATAAATGAAAGAGATATGGATGAATGCTTTAATGACCATTTCTGAAATGCACAGTAGCAGCTTTTTTTTTACTTAACGAGCACAATCATGATGAAAATTTGATACAAGTCCAAAATCAAGAGAAAACTGAACTTTTCTTTCTGAGTTAAAATAATGAAGTTTTAATTATAGATTTGCTCGTTTCAGGTAAAACAAAAATGTTTTTCTTTTGTAGTTTTGGCGTAAAATAAAAGACAATTTTTTTTTCTCTAGTAAATTCAATCCGGGGACATACTGTAGATTTTCATTTTCAAAGCTGCAGAAATTTGTCAGCCTACATTCATTCAAGGGAAAGAGAAATTACTCGAACTTTTTTAAAGTATGTAACTGAAGGCATATTAACGACAGTTCGATGTCTGACAGTGATGACAGTATTATGACAACAAAAAAATCTGCAAGTCAATCATATTATTGACAATAATGCATGGTTTTTACATCTAATTTTTTTGAAGTGAAAGATTAATGTTGGACCAAATTTATTGTCCGGCACTGTACAACTAATATTATAAATCTTAGAGTTAATTATGTTAACCCACGATACCTGCAACTGAAATAACTAAGTTCATCAGTAATAATTTTTTTAGCAATATTAATGACTACAGTTTTGGTAAGTTTCAAATTCATATACGAATTATGTTTTTTTTACTGGTATTTTACACTTACGTATGTACTTAAAAATATTTTTATATTTATTTAAGAGAACATCACTAAAGTATCACAAAATAATAAACTTTAACATTTGTTATTTAACTAACGTCTAACGTCCTTGGTAGTATGTAATAACATCCTGTACAAATTGATCTGTATTTAGCTGCAATGTTGCCACTTTTGTCCAATTTACGTAGAATTACGTTACATCTACAGTAGAATTCGTTTAGGACTTCGTTTAAAATAAATATGACGTTTATAACGAATTAAATTTCAATCTATGTTAATCCCCAATAGTTTCGAACTTATGTAATGCGAAAATATGTGATTTTTTTTTAAACTAAAAATACAGTGTCCTCGGATAGGTGAAACGGCTCTTGTTAAAGATAAAAAAATTACATTTAAACGTTTATTGACAGAAACGTCAAAAATGTATTTAGTACTAATATTCTAAATGTAACTTATTTATTTTTAATAAAAGAACTGTTAAAAATAAAATTCTTTGGCCGATGATTTTGAAATTTGGTATACGGGCCTAAATGTTGATTCTAACCAAGTTTTTTTGGTAACTTTTTGTCGTATTTGCCACACGAAGGAAGAGACTTTACTGTAAAAAAAATAAGTTTTTTGTAAATTCCCAAACCATACTTGATTTTTTAAAACTAAAATTATGTCAGAAATTACTTGAAATTAGTCTTAAACCAATCATGGCTGAACCCTAAAAAATGAAAATTTAAATCGAAATTTGTTTATCTCTTATAAGAGTCGTTTCACCTATCCGTAGAGATACAGTGATGGACAGTGAATTTCGTCCACCCAATTTCCCAACAGATTAAAAGTGTAAACTAGTCTTTAAGTTTTCCTAACCTTGTTTCAGAATTTTGATTAACGTTTGTCATGTTGATAGAATGCTCGATGCTTCTTGCTACCTTTGTCCTTTGAAATGGTAGTCCTTTTGGTAGGCCAAAAGTATAGAGACACGTCTTTGAGACATACCTTCTTGTACCAGAGAGATAATTTTTATTTTATTAAACTTACTGCTGGCATGTTCGAATTTGATTAAAAATTTGACAATACGTATTAGAATGTCAGTTGTATCATGACAATAAAGCACAGACTACAGTGAATTTTTATGAATTCACAGAAATTGGGTGGACGAAATTCACTGTCCATCACTGTACTGAGATTAACGCAAAATCCGTTGTTCAGACTAAATAATTCAATCTGGCAACGTGTAGAAAATTAATAATAATTAAAAGATAACTGATCTTACTATGATGAGTTTACGTCGTCCAAATTCATTTTTGGCAACTCTAACGCCATCTCCTAATGCAACTTGTAATAAATTTGTGCTTTTGTAGATATCTACGATGTGCGAAACGCGTATAAGTAGTTTCATTTTTAGTACTTTGCTGTTGAACCTTGGAATTTAATCAAAAAGCGAAATCTTTATCACCGGAGACATTAATAAGATAAACTGATATCAATCTATTATTGGAAAAACAACTTCTAATTAGTCATGGTCAATGTTACGCAAATAATTATTTTTTATAGTGCTTTGCCAATAGTTTTTAATTAGTTATTACATAACTTATAGTTTGTATAATTTTATAAGTTAGAAAAATATGATACAATCTCTCGAAGAGCTGCTTATCACGATTGATGGGTATCAAGTGAGTAATTTTGAATTTTGAATATTTCGCGCTTATTTAGTATTATTGATTACTCGTTCCAACAGTGCAGTAATTTTCAGGATAGAGGGGGCGATGGTCGTACATAAATTCTCACGCGTGTTCGCAGGCGGCTTGCACAAATTTTTGTCACACCAAGGTTATAGTTTGCGGTGTTTTTCGTCGTCCGGCATTTGTTTCAATATGGCCTATTCTATTGTTGAAAGAGGCTCTCCTTTTTCTCCAGATTACAGAGTTTACATTCGTAAGTCTCAAATAATACAATATAACCTCTTTATAAATCCTTGATCTTCATCTTTAACCGTTTGACCCTAGTTCGTTATCATTAAAATTTGTTTTTTTTTACATAGAAAATCAAAATGGCCCTATTTCACCTCTTCATGATATCCCTTTGGTGGTGGATAGCAACAAGAAGATTTTTAATATGATTGTGGAGGTCCCTAGGTGGACCAATGCAAAGATGGAGGTGAGTCAAGAGGTAAAAGTTGACAATCACCTTTCACAGCCTTCTATTTCATGTAGATTACTATGAAAGAGATTTTGAATCCGATTAAGCAGGATGTAAAGAAGGGTAAACCTAGGTTCGTAGCAAACTGTTTCCCTCATCACGGATATATCTGGAATTACGGAGCTCTACCCCAAACTTGGGAAAACCCTGAACACCTCGATGATGGTACAGGGTGCAAAGGGGACAACGATCCCATAGATGTGATAGAAATTGGTTACAGAGTAGCAAAAAGGGGGGAAGTTTTGCAGGTGAAAATCTTAGGAACCATTGCCTTAATTGATGAAGGTATAATTTGCATGGTCCTCATTTTTATTTATTTGCAATTATATTATTTTGTATATACAGGTGAAACAGACTGGAAGTTAATTGCCATAGATGTAAAAGACCCTATAGCTGACCAAGTGAATGATGTTAGTGATGTCGAAAAACATTTCCCTGGTCTTTTGAAAGCTTCAGTTGAATGGTTTAAAATCTATAAAATTCCCGATGGTAAACCAGAAAACCAATTCGCTTTTAATGGAGAAGCTAAACCGGCGAGTTTTGCTTTAAAGATAGTAGATGAGGTATTGATCTATTTTCAAGGATTTAAGGCGTACAGTTTGTAGTGTTATTAAGTTGATGCATTTTTTATAGGTGCACCGTTTCTGGAAAGCTTTAGTCAATAAAGAAGTTGATGCCAAGGGCATTTCCTGGTAAGTAAAAACTACAATTGCTTTAGAAAAGTGACATTGAATTTTTCTTTTATATACAACTGTTATTTGATTATGGCGTTTTTACCTAAAACTGATAAGTTACAAGGCTACTAATTTGTTTGTTTCAAATTGATTGAATACTGTTTCGTTTAAAAACAAGTTATTACGAGTTTTATCTTTTGTTGCCATTATTTTTAGGATTTTTTTGTTAATATGTACAGAAACCTTTTTCAAAATAATCTTTATGTACATTTTACTTTGTTTTAATTTATGATTCGTGAGTGATAAACAAAACTTAATCTTAATTATTTGGATTTTCACAAATAAAGTCAAAACAAATATTGTTGGTTCATTTAGGTGCAGACTTAGGAAATTGACTCAAATGTGACTTATAAATGTGATTTATAAATAATACAATCAATTTTTTAAAGCGGATATTTAATATTATTAATAAAAACTTAATTAGGCCTTTAATTGATTAATCTTGATTATGTTTTCAAGTGTCAACACTACTATTGAAGGCAATCCCTTCAAAGTATCAATAAATGAGGCTAAAGAAGTGATTAACAAAACTCCAGTGTATTCCCAACCGCAGAAGATCGATCCCATTGGTAAGTTTCTGATGAAATTTGATTTATTTTTAATTTAGTTTTTCACTTTTCATAATTTTTAGTTGCTAAAGTTTATTTCCTTAGAAGACCATCTAATAAATGTAGACTTTAAAGTTACTTTCTTCTTCCATCAAGTGTGTTATGTTTATAATGTTTGTTTTTTTTTTTCAGTGGATAAATGGCATTACGTTCATTTAAAATAAGGAAGATATTTAAATAAAATATTACACCAGTGCATTTGTTGTTTCTATTTTTTGTATGGGTAAGAATATAGTCTATTGTATGCATGGTGTTTTTTGGTTATAAGAAATAAATTATAATTTATGTAAAAACTGTGTTTTAAAAATTGTCCCACGTTTATTTTCTTCATATGCATTCTGTGTTCATTTCCTGGAAACTTGCGGAGGCGTTTAATAGAAACAAACAGATTATGGTTCTTGGAACGTAAAATTGATGATAATGTTAGGTGGACATAGAATGAATTTTATGTTCAAGATAAGTAACATTTCTTATTAAATATTGTTTTACTGCAGTGATCAACCTTTTTTTCGTTGTGGAATTTGATATTGCTTTAATTCATATCTCCTAATAATATAACTAACATTAATAACCACCACCAACAATTTATTTATTTTATGCGAGTAGAAGCTAGGAATTTATTTTATCTTAATTATAACAACGAATGGATTTTACATATTTCGGTAGTACTAGTGTAAAAATATTGTTGAAGTATAATAAAAAGATAAGAAAAGATTGAGATTTTTTGAAGTACCTGCGAGCACGTGTAAATCAGCGTCTCGGTAGGCGTGTCACTGAAAAAGCCCATCTTTGCAATTTTTCATGAGAGTAGTCAGAAATGGGCGTAAAAGCGATTCCATTCCGCGTCTACATTCACTGCATTGGGCATTGATTTGGTATTCGAAGTTTCCCCACCACGGCATCCTGCACAAGAAAGCTTTTCTTGTGTGGCGCCGCGCAATCTCCATGGAAAAGAGACGGCCACTGAAATCGAATATAATCAAAAAGTGGTCGTGGTTTGTCGCGGCCGGTCGTCCATAGTCAGTGAGCCAGAATACGTTTGAGCGGTCACTCGCCCAGTGCAGCGAAAGTGAACCATCTTGTAAATAAAAAAAGGACGAGAGTAAGTTGTCCAATCCTCCAGTTAAATTTGGCGGGAGACGCGCCCCAATGCGAGTGATTCTGGTCCTGGTCGTCGCGGCGGCCGTCGTTTGCACGACCGACGCCAAAAGGAAGAGGAAGTTCGACGGGGACTTCGAGTTCGCTGAAGAGGTAAGAGGCTTTGTGTTCCACAATAGAGCCACTTGGGTTAAAACAGGTGCCCCACGACTCGCGTTCCGCTCGATTCTTTACCTGTCAAGCAGGTTCTTCGGCCGTCTGCGGACCCATTATTGCCTAAACTGAATGCGTGTGATTATTCCACGATTGCACTTTCATTACCTACATTCCCGGCGAGGACGCGCGTCAATTGAGGTTTCCTATTTTACTATCACATGTGGACACCGAAATTATCACAAAATGCGCTTACACGGAAAGGATACCGAGTTGGACGCCACATATATCAGTCCCCCATCCTGCTAGATTCCCTTTATCAAATAACGTCACCACTACCTATAAAATTTTATTACAATCTTATATCTCCCAGACATAAATAATTCCTAGCGTCTTATCAATAACATAAATCCAAAGACGAACACTTCACACGATCGACAATTTTTCTCCAAGTATCTTCCGATTTGCTTTGTTCTCACTTCTGGCAGATCACGTTTGAAAAATTTTATCCTATCTCACCAAAATATTGGTTTTTGATATAGACAAGTGTCTTAGGCAATGAACTAAAACAAATATTTCATGTGTGGAAAATATTAAAAATTAATTAAGGGCACTTTTTCTCTGTTCACAGTTTCGAGAGCTTTTGATGATTCTTGTTGGGAATTCGGATTAAATAATGTTTACACAAATCAAGTGTTTTTTTCTTACTGTGAATTCTTTTGCGAAGCTTTTGGATGCAACCCAGAACCAGTATCCGCTTAATTGTAAACTAATGCGCACACGTTTGGAGCTTTTCCAAGATTAATTAACAATTAGCTTTTTAATCAGAAGAGTTTGATTTTTTTTCTTATTTTAGATTAGGTACAAACTGTTTTTGTTTAAGTAACGAAAAAAATTTCTGAAGGAAGGAAACTTGAATAAAATGTGATACTTTGCGTAAAATAACGAGCAAAGCACCCTAAAAATAAAAATAACCTGTCTCAATATTAGGAAAGCGAGTCATTATGTTTTCTATCTTAATGGATCTGGCTTCCGTTGTTGCCTATGATTCATAATTTTCTTTTTCCCCTGAGAGAATATGCTTGATAACAATACACCTCTGAAATTTCAGTAGTGAAGTTTGTGTCACTTAAAACCTCTGAATAAATTTCAAGTTGGTCTAATCATAGAAATGACTTGAAGTTATACAAATTTTGGGTAGATATCAACTGTCACATGTAACTTCCGCGGTCTTAAGACGTCCCTAGAGTTCAAGTTTGTTTGCCTTTCGTAATAAGTAGGCAATTTCAGGGAAAACTGAGTTGTTTATGCCATTCGCGTAGGTCATTAGAGGGATTTCCTTGATTCACATTTCGCTCAATTTACCACTTTTCAAACAAGTTAGGTGAAGTCGTTAACTGTTAGGGCATTTTTCAGGTTTATAAATTTTCAGTAAAATTGCTTTGTGAAAAATTTGGATCAAACAGTTGCGGTTGCTTTTAGTTCTTCTGAATACTCTTTTGTCATTTTGAAAATGACGTAAACTCTTGTACCTACAAGCCATTTATCAAAGCCGAGCTTTTGCTTTTTTTCCGAAACATTTTATTTTAATTATCCACTTGTTAGGTAACGAAACATCAAGAAAAATAAATGCCAAAGATTTCTTCTTTTTATAAAAAATGACCTCATGTCATGACCTTTGAAACGCAAAGAAAGATCGAATAGATCAAACATGAAACAATACAAAATCAATAAGAGCTAGGGTTCTTATAACACACGGGAAAAAACGGTCACCTGTCATAAACATGGTAAATTCGTTTGCCCCAAATTTAAATAATTCAAATTGGTTATAGGAGCGCCAAGGTTATTCCCATACCCGTTTTGTTACTTTTTAAAATCAAGTCAAATGGTTTGAAAACGAGAAGCTCACACCTTCATAAAGCATATCAAATGGGGTGTAGCACATTTTTAAATCGTTTAGGGTGTAATTAATTTCATGTTTAGCAATTTTATGGAAAGTATACGCTAAATAGGAACATTAAACTGATATCAGTTTCGGTTAATTATAGTTCTTATCAGAATTGAGCTAGAACTAGCCAGCATGACGGCTTGCTTTCATCATACTTTGTACTCATCGATTAATTATGAACACATTCTTAAGTAATGATTATTACATGTTGCTGTGTAAGTTTAGTTAGAAATTTTATATGGCATATGACTTAATCAAAAATCAAGTGAAAACAGTATGAGGTGACATTGTACGATCAAAATAATTTCGCAGTCCAATGAACCGTGACTTTTGAAAACTGTGAATTTGCCTGATTTCTTTACAGATTACAAGGCGGAAGTGCAAGCTAAATTGGTCAAATCAATATAATAGAAATATTTAATTACAATTACTTGAAAAAATAACAAACACTGAAAGAGACAGCTTTTAGAGAATAAAGAATATTTTGAATACACTACTTTAAATTGGCTTTGTTTTTTCACCTGTCCAAACCAAAGGTGGTCCATTTTCAAAAACTTTGCCTTCCTTTGTGGTAAATAAGTGAATAGCCAGTCAAAAACTTAATCTGAGCGAAGTGACTGAACAGATCTGCTACCCTAGGAAACCATTACCTCCTCTAGCGTTTAACAAGGGTGTGATCCTTTTAAAAATGACTTGTAAAGCAAAGGCTTTTCTACTCACTGAATATACCTGACATTTATAATAAGTGGGAAAAGTTGGTCTATAGACACAATTATACTCGTATGTATAAACTGAAGAAGACTTTATAAAATACATCAAAAATTCGACAGTATAAAGTGTGTTAACGCAACGATACGATAATAAAGTTTTACGATGTAAAAGAGGAGAATTTTAAATTGTAAGTTATTCTTGAAATTTTGAGAGTTACCATATACGTATTTTACGAACGTCACTGAGCGGAAAAATAATGATAGGGTGTGAATTTATGCGAAATTTGAATTTCTTATTACATATTTATAAAAAGTGATTTTTGTAATCAAAAGAAATGAAACATTGCGGTCACATGTACTCCCTTGTTATTTCATTCTCCTAGGAAATGTTCCACACTATTCGAGATTCCTGAAGCATTTCCTGTGTAGAATATTCAATCCAACTCATTTTAGGACTTTTAAACGAGTCGCAGATACATATTTTTTAAGAGTTTGTATTTATATCAGCATTTGAAAAAGAAGTAAACGCAAAATGTAAAGCGTTTCAATTTTACGCTTCATTGATCGTAAAATAACCATTGCATGCAACGTTCTTTAACATGAAAAAATCGAAGATTGTGATAATCTTTAAAAATTTTATGGTTTGTCAATTAAGGGTTTCGTATAATGAGACTGAAGACTTTTAGTTGATGAACTATTTGGGTTTGCGCGGCTTTGGTTTAATCCGTGATGTTAAACTTTGAATTTTTAATCAGTCGTTAATAGATTAATTCAATTTTCGGTCACACGCGAATTATCGCAAGTTTATTTTTATAATCGCTCTGTTATTATTAGTAATAAACGAGTCGTGACCTTATATTTCAATCCATGATCTCGAAAAAAAGTTTTGTTAAATGTTATCATTACATAAAATGTTTGTGTGAAAATAATGTGTCACTTTTGAAAAAATAAATCTCAATAACAACCGCTCTATATATCTGCCTTTACTGTTACAGTAGAGATAAAGGCATTTTATTGCAGTCAAATAGTAAATTGGAGTAAAAATGGAGAAAATCCCACACCTACATTGTCCAGTCATCCTGAAAACGTTCCCTCCGCGATAAGAGAATCGATTCCGATGAAAATTGGGGGCGATTGGATCGGATCTAACGAACCTCCTTGAAAAAAAAGAAAATAGTAAAACATGATAATAACAACGCTTGTAATTGCACGACTCATACAAATGATTTTTAAAGTGCCGCTAAAGTGTTGGTGCAGGTAACTTAGTATTCTTTCGGCTTGAGACCACACACATCTTACCTTTCGTGTAAATATTTGGGTGTCTAGGCTATAGGATGGAATAAGTTATCTTATTTAAAGTTTACCGTGTTTGGGATTCATAACAAAGGCTCGATGCCGCTTTTAGATTTTTTCCTCTATTGTTCCAATTACTAATAAATTCCTGCACTCATTACCGAATCGGATTAAGAGATAAATGTTATTTATAATGTACATTGAGAAATACAATGTAAACAGCGGAGATAAAGAACTGAAAAACACAAGGAATTTTCGTAAACACCCTATTAATACAAATCCCACAAGGATGGAGAAATTTGCTCCGGGACTGGAGCTCTATATCCTATTTGTCGGCTTATAAATATTAATATTTTTGAATCGAACTAATACGTCACTTTCACCATGCAACTGATATTCATATGGATATCGATGACTGATCTTAATTAATGCTCTATCGGTTTACACATAGTGGGAAATATATTGGACAAATTGCCGACAAAATAGTGTTGATTTCAAGCCAAAATCCAAAACTTGATACATTTAAATAGAAAATCTCCCCCAAAGCTCAATATTTGTCAGAGCCATGTCACAGAGGGTATATTTCTTGGATATTTTTTGCAAGAGAAAACGCGAAACGACCTTGTTAAAAACATCATTGAAATGCTCTGAAGATTTCAAAATTCGTGTAACAACAAACTAATTTTTGCTTTGAATTAGAAAATGCAAACCTATTACTCGAGATAAACAAACGCTTTGACTTTGGTATTCTTGTGATCTTAGTATAGCATCAATCATAGTGATCCTTTTCAGTTACTTTTATTCGCATTTGTCACTTGACGATGGCATTTTGAAATCGTGCCTCTGCTCAAAATTTTCTTTGAACTTATCATGTTGAAAATTTTCCAGTTGGCTCAACGTATTTTTCGGTATGTTTATTTTTTTTCATTTTACGTGCATTCAACTTGCAGAAAGTATTTATACACATGTTTGATTTTCCCAGGAAAGGTATTTTTATTATATTGGAGGTAAATTATTTCTTGGGTTATTAACAATTAACGCTCGTGCAATTTTTTCGGTTAGCTGAAAGTATCTTTACCGCAAATCCAATTACTTCTAGTAATTGAAATTTTCAGGAAGGTGTGTTTGTGAATTAAATTTACATTATTTATACGTTTTAACGAAGAAGGAAGTGAGGTGATATTCAGGTTTCGGCGAAAAAATAATATGAAAAAACAAACAAACTTGCACGGCACATCTATAGTCTATCCAGTTATTGCAAATTTATGAAAATGGACTTTATTAAATTAGTTTACATTACATGGTATAACATCGTTAAAATAGCTTGTGTGATGAAAACCTGAAAAATGTAACGCTCGTAAAGGTAAATTTATATACGTTCTTGTATTATACATGGGTGCTCCAAATTTAGAACGGCGTCTGAATTACGACTATTGCGATTGCCATTTAAATTTGTGAACTTGGATATATTTTATTTAAATGTGTACACTTTTCTCAGACGATTTTGTAATTGGTGTCTCGATCTCTTATTGCATTTATTCAGTTTGACTAAATACAAAGCTCATTAACTGCTCTTCAAAACGTAATTTAAACTTTCGAGATTGGACATTAAGGATTTAGGGTATAATCAAAAGAAAAGTGAAAGAGAATAATTACTGAACCTATAGTTTGAGATTTTATCTTAATGCAAACTTGACTTTGTAAAGTATGTTAATTTAATTAACTCCGAAGCTTATGCATTTAAAAGTAATGGTAATGAGTTAATGACAGTCCTTTACCGAAGATGCAGTGCTGAAAGTTTAGCAATCTTGATAACACATGCACGTAATAAAGAAACTGAGAACTTGCATTCCGGAAATCAAAGTCCGTATTCGCGAAATTTATTAGCTGCAACATTGGAAAAACTCCGTTTATGGAGTTTATGCAAAAATTAAGAATTAAGGATTTTAGCAGATAATATCATTTGCAACATGTAGGTTTCTTTAAAAAATTTTGATTCGGATTATTGTCCGCTGGAAGTAATTTATTTTCTAATTATTGGATAACGATTTAGTTCTGAAAATTGTGATCAGTGATGCTGATGCTATTCTGGAAACTGCAAATGGGAACATTTCCATAATTGCTGCAACGATTCGATAAGGTGTCTACTGTCTGTCTCAGTATTATTACGTTGTTAGATCATTTGTAATCATTAAAACAACTAATAATATGTTGCAGTTTTTTATTTCTGTTTTGTCAAGAATTATGTAGAATTAATTAGCAGGCATGCTTGAAGTTTTGTTGTTTAACAAACAGCAAGGAGTTTAAATAATATTTAATATTATTAGTAACTCTTCTCTCTGCCGCATAATTGTAATTATGAGTTGTTGATTACAAATTTAATTGGATTCAGAAAAGTAACATTAATTTTGACCAAAAAAAGTGGGCAAACTTGGAAGCGAAACCCAGTTTAGTCCGTATTACTTCAAAGCTGGTATGGTAATAATGAACAAGCGTCTCTGACAGCAATGATTCTCGAGGCGCAATAATGAAATATGCACAGGTCATTTGGATCCATGCGAAGCTTCTGACTTTGTACGAGGAATTTCGTCATAAATTCTTGTTCCCCTTAAAACCTTGGAAATTCAACTGCTGTACAACACTTAAGCAAAAACCAATAATTAATCACGTTCTTAGGCCATTGCCGCGTTGTTGAATTGTTTATTGTAATTGCAATTAAGATTTAATTGTTTGGTTGTGTTGGTGAGAGGTTCAACACTATCACTACTCTGCCATCTCAACAACAATAATGGAGAATCTCTCAGTTCTCAATACATTTATACGATCTCGATTCAAACTAGCTAGACTCTAACTCCTAGTGCTTCATCAAAACTTTAAGTAAGTTCAGTAATTCAATAATGGTGTTGGGTGGGTTACAGATTGGTAACCTACGCAATTTTCTCATAAGTGAAATTGAAATTAGTCAAAGTTGATTCAGTGCGAAACTAAGTGATACAGGCAGGTGGACAATGTGTGAAGCTCTTTTTTATTTCATGGAATGGAATGTTGTTATTTGTATTATGACACGTAGAGAATGCGTGGGCCCGAATATACAGTAATATTTAAGTCACTACTTGTCTTCTCCTAAACTGTTGTCTCGGAAATTGTCAGCTCACAAATTAAATTTGTCTTGATGGATGGCCGTTATTAGTTGTACACCTATTTAGGGCTCTGTGCATCGCAACAGATATTAAATAATCTTGTAATTGAGCTTCTAGACGCGTATTATCGCCATTCAGTCTCACGCTGATTTATTAATATTTCCCCTACAGAAATTTTTCCAAAGGAACCAATCGATGAGTTGTTAGTTCTTAGGATGACTAGGTATAGTATCGATTCCGTTTAGAGAGTAAAACATGGCGACAACTGACAATGAAAGGCAGATAGGAAATGGCTTAATGGCATGGGAGTTTGCTTGTTCATCGTTCATGAAGAATATCTGTCTTGTCATTCGCTTGAAATTTAGAGATACTGCGGATTTAGAGTCTTTTGTTGTCTCAATTTATTTTGCTTGAAGACAGACGGGATCTGTCTAATAACATTTTGATGACCGAAATCGTTAATTTGGTAATTAAATATTAGTTTTGCTGATGTAATGAAATATTTCACACTTTCATATCTTTGCAGCTTGACAAATTAATTGTGATGTAGACTTGTGATTAATGTTTCATGAAAAATTTGAGCAAGTACCTATAAATTTAACATTTGCGGTATTCCTTGGTGTGTGTGTTGTATTTTAAGAGTGCAGGAGAAGTAGAGTGTTATAAATCATCATCTCCTAGCTTCCCTGGCATCGCGGGACTAGAAACCTTTATGCTAGATGGAGCAGATATTTGTCTATGTTTCGTATAAAATATTTGAAAAGAAAGTAGAATAAATAAAAATCACCGCAGAAGACGTTTCATTAGAGAAAAGCTAAAGTTTTAAGAAAGCGTGCGAAAATAAATGAATTAAACTTTTCAGATTGGATAAGTTCTTGGTTACAAGAAGTTGAGATGGGGATGTGTAATATAATTGCGGAATAAATAAGCAGGTAGGACCTTGGAAGAAGTTATCGAATCTTAGTTATATTAATTAACGCATTAACGAGAACAAGCTCGAGCATTTGCAAAACAATTAGCACTTTAAATATTGACCGATGCAGAACCTGAGCCTTAACCAAAACCCGGGTGGCTGTAAATAAGCGATAATCCGTGAGGAAAGACCTCTCCCGTTCGATCTTGGTAAAACAGAGGTTAATTCGTCGTGGAAATTTACGGGAGCTAACCGTAACATCTTTTCGGTCTTGTAATAAAATCGATTTACGACAATCCTGGCGATTGTTTATTGTTAAGGGTCTTGCCGATAATTCCCTCGCGTTAAATATGTAACCACATCGTATAATTAAATTAGCTAAGCTTATAATTTTTAATGCATTTGAAAGTTGAGGTTGTCCTTAATTGTGTTAGCACGTTGCCATGAAGCACTTGTGCGATGGCGAATTTTATTATTTAGAAGCTGGAGCACAGTGAAAAGTGAACCCTTGTACGTCTTCCGTTCGCTTACTTTTCCTCTTTTTCTTTCTTGCTTTGTTGAAGTTAAGTTTTCATGCTGTCGAGGCTTTGTATTCGCGTCGGTTTTGCACTTAATTTTACAAAACAATATAACGAGTACAAATGGGCCTTTAGGCGACCGACTGTGGTGTCAGATGGAATCGCTTTCAAGTCGCGAATCGCGAATTTTTCTCTTGTTACACGGGTAAATGGTAAATTTGGCCAAAGTAGAGACAGGGATTGTAATTAATTAATCCCAGTTTACGCCAACTAGAGCCCAACTTAGTAACTAGCCGCACGGGCGTTGCTAACGATTTATCATTTTGCCAACGCTTAATGGACTCGCCGTCTGAGACGTTTCATAAAGTCTAACCTTTATTATTATAATTAACAAACCAAAGATGATAAAGACGGGAGTAATTTGAGCCCGAACACGACCACATGAACTAGAACTTGAAAGCATTTCAATAAGTTCGCGATCTGGAATGCGATATTCAACGGTCAAGAGTTACCTCTCTTCCTAATAGAGTTACTCTGCGAAAGGATCAAACAACTGTTATTGTTAGTGTGCATTTCTCGAGAGGTTTTTTCAAACTCGAAACATTGCATTTAGATTTCTCTTTTTAGATATTCATAGAAAGAGTAGTTTTCGCTATTGTCCATCTAGGCAATTCTTCCAAAGTGTACTTTGATATTCCTACTTTACTTACCTACTATCCAGTCAGTGGACAATTTTTTTAATTTGCAATTTTTATAAATGCAAACGTGTTTCCCATAACTATCCAAGATTTATGCTACTTGAATTGTAATGTAAGCTTTACGTAAAACAGATTTATTACACTTTTAAAATGTACTAGACTTTAGAATTTGTTTACGGGAAAAACTTGACGATAACTCTGATAAAGTAGTATGACTACTATTGACTACCTGTGTTTTTGTTTGCTTTTGTTGAAGAAAGAAGTCATAAGGATGGTAATGGGAATACCGTTTGGTATAGTTACTTTCTAGATGTGTAAATAAGAAACAAACACACACCGAAACATCTTTACCATTAGTATTTTTATTTATTAAAGTTAAATAAATGCTAGAAAGCTAATAAAATAATAAAAATAAAACGTAACGTATTTCTTTCTTGTGAAAAATCTAAAAGATTTTTTTATATAATTAAAATTATGATTAACTGAAGTTTATTCACCACAGTTTGGCAGATTCGAATTTAAATTTTGCATTATGCATTATACGCAAACAACAACGCATTTAGTAGTACTAATGAATTGATTTTTTCCACAAAATTGATAAATTAATATTCAAGTAATTGTATCATTGTTGGATTTGAATTAAAATAAGGTTTACATTGCCTGACAGTATTTAAATATAGAGTAGCAATGTTTTATTGTATTGTTATTTCTACTGGCAAAGCCAAAAAGTGATTTTATGTATACTTCTCTACTGGTTCTGGCGTTTTGTTGGTTGTATAACAACAGACAAATTTGAGTTGAAATTTTTCTGTTTTGATAAAAGTTGTTAAAGAGGAAGGACAATACAAGCTAAACTGATACCAAATTAAAGAACAAAAAACTATGTAGTTACTGAGAGAAACCAAAGGCGATAATAAAACAAAACAGATCGGATTGTGATCGGCCTCAATTTATGTACATATTTATCATTACTGTAAGTCAGTCAAGAACTATCATCCATCTTTAGCTCTATAGTATAGAGCAAGCGAATCGTAAAAGCGAACTTGATATTTTATCTTTATGCACACAAAGTGGAAATGTTAAATTATTAAATTATGGAGGCGACGTAATCCATCTCTTAACACTAGCTAACTTTTATAAAGTTGAAATAACACTCATACGCCGCATTTGAATATAATTTTCATTCGTCGTATGATTGTTCTGAAAAGTTGTGTTATTTCGTTTATCTCTTTTCACATTCGGCGACTGATTCGTTTCTATTTTCTCTGTTGTACATTCTCTGCGTGTAATGTTGAACGTAGGTGGACACGGCATTATTAATTTAGGCCTATCAACAGTGTTAATAGTGGTGTTGGACGATAAATGGATTGTAATTTTCATAACAGGGCTTCTGTTTTAAATTCTTATTACGACAGACAAAATCGATTAGTTACATTAAACTCTGGTTAATTTCTTTCCATTTTCGATTAGATATTAATGCAAACGCTTCATCATGTTAACCCTCGTAATATTTGACACTTCATCGACAATTTGTAAGGCTGGGTGACAAATGCGCGAAAATTTAGATATTTACTAATGTTAAAATCGATACGATAAAAACCGCACCTCTTTTCAATTTCCTCCAGGTGATGTATTAAAGCTTCGTACACCCTAGCAGGTGCAAATGCATGTCTTATTTAATTTTCTTATGAACGAATTTTACCGTTTTCAGCCAAAGGACTTATTATTCATATGCTAGAGTGTTTCAGAAGGCGCGCCAGAGAAAAAAGTCAAGTACTTTAATTAGATACACAAAAAATATTTAAAAAATTATATCTGTCAAAAAATGTTGACATCTTTCTATTGTTACTGATGATCTTGGGAATGTTTTTTCGAAATTATTAGTAAAAGTACAAATAATTCGCCAATAAAAGCCACAAATAACGATAAACATAAGTTACAATTCTGGATACAGCTTCTTTGTTTCGTCTTTTAATAGCCTGTAGTAAAAAAGCATGTAAAATTATTTTTCCAACAGAAATAAATAGGGTAAAAATGCAAAATTTAAACTTACATAATTTCGAAATTTTTATATGTAGAAAGATTTATTTTCCATGTTTCTGGTATCTTATCTTACTTTACATTTTTCTCTGGGGTGCAAGTTCTAAAACAGCCTCTATCTTTGAAAATGAATTGTGTGTTTCTTACCATAATTTGATTTTAAAAACATTTATTTGTTCCAAAAATAGCTCAAGTTATACATATTGATAATAATTGCGAAAGTTACATGAACTTTATTTTATTATTATTTTAGCAGCGGGTAGCCAAGAATGAACTTTCCTGGTGGCTGTAATCGATAATTTCAAGAACATGTGCATTGGATTATTTCTAAATATAGGCAATTGCTAGTATGATATGTTCAAGTAATTTTTCATATGCGGATGATAAAATAAATGTGGTTATTGCAATTTTGAAATTGAAATCTAATTAGTGTCCCATTGACCAAATTTTGTTTTTCGCTTCGTTTCAATAATTCAACATGAATTGGTGGTAATACAGTCTGAAAGTAATTAGGACTATCGATTTCAAAGAAATACAAACAAACAAGGTCGTCCTTTCTTTATAAGTTCGTGCCAATTCTGGTCAGAATATAACTTTTACACATTAATTTTCGTGAATTTTGCACCAAACATATAGAAGTGCATTTGGAATGCAGTCAATTTTGGAAATGACTGAACACCTATTACAAGTAATGGATAAACTGATGGTTCGCAATTATGGAGTCGTCGATGGATCTTAACAACTCGCCTTGGGATAACAAACGATTTTCTGTCATACACGTGCACAACAAGGTGCGAAAATTGTTCGTAATCAACTTTAATTAGAGATTACGACGACAGGTAATTGCATATAGCACATATGTTATTTATTTTTTATGTACCACACCTGATCTATAATTTGCTGCAAAAAGGTCGCCAGGAACGTTTGTGGGCGTAATAACTTTCACTGTTTTAAAAAAAATCGCAGTTTTCTGTTTATTTAAGTAATGAAAATTGTTTTGACATGGACGAAGCTTACTGTTAATCTCTTCTGTAAATTAATTAGTCCACATAAAGGCCTCATTTCCCGTTATTTAGGCAGACGCACGTAGCTCAATTATTAGCAGGTAAGCCAACAGTCTAAGTTAATTAATTGGAGGTCTCAAAGCCATCACACGCAATTTGACAACAAGTTTATAAACTGAAGTTGAAGTCGTGGCACCTGTCCTGTTTTGTGTACTTGTCGTTGGATCGCTTTATAGATACTCTTCCTTATTTCGTGTGACGTAAAGGCGTAAAGTGTTTTATCATATCCTTCTTGTTCCACACCTGCAGTATTCACATCCTTGTAATAATTCATATTTACAACATTTTCGCTGTGAAATTCATTGTTGGGACCTAACAACTCATATATAATTCGAAGGTGACGCCATCATAAAATAAACTATCGGTTTTATATTTTAGTTTAAAAGGTCTCCAGCTTAGTACTGCTTGAATTTTGTCCATATTTGCACAGCTTAGCATAGTAGCACAGCAGCTGCACCAAATATACACTGTGTCAATTTTAAAACTTGTAATCTGCAATATCTTGCAACTTAAAAAGTTATTGAGAATCACTCAAAACCGTTTTGGTGGTTCCTAGGGGGAATCAAAATGACATGGTAAGTGACGCACCTTCATCCACCCTTGAATATAATAAAAAAATGAAAATTTAAAGTCTCCGTTTTTGAGTAATTGGAAAAAAGGCTTTACCAAATAGGCTGTTGTATGACATTTTTGAAAAGCGCTTGTTATGAACTTTCCAACGATGTATCACAAGTAGGGTGGTGCCATTCAAAATTTTCAACTTGGGGTGGCTGTGGTTTCAAGGGTGGGTGGAGGTGCGTCACTTACCATGTCATTTTGATTCCCCTCCGAAACAGTTTTGAGTGATTTTCAATAACTTTTTCAGTTCTAAGGGTATTGCCGATTGCAAGTTTTAAAATTGACACCCTGTATATTTCAGTTGCCTATATGTTTTATAAATTAAGTTTTATTTCGCCTGTTTAAAAAAACACTTCTTTAATCAATGAAAAATGTTCCGTTAAAAAAAATTGGCGTATTGTAAACTTTTGTTTACAACCATTTCTCATTGTTTTTATTGGTGTTTTAGCAACACGCACGTTTTATTTCTCTTTTCCTTGTAAACTCGTTTTTGATTTAGTAAATATGTGTACCTAATGATTAATGAGTCCAGTTGATATATTTTTTTTTGGAATATTTTCATGTTGTTGCTGCAAGTTTTAGTCAAATGCTTTGTTCGATCATAAACAAATTTTGCTCTTTTTCTGATGGGATTATCGGGAGTTACAAGTTTATAATATTTATTTAGTACTATTATTGGCATATGTTTAATTTGCATTTTTCTTTGTTTTAAAGGAGAAATAAAAGACAAGAAATTTTTGCTTACTTTTTCTAAAATAAGGTTTTATTTGATGTTATCACAAAATGTTTAATATTATGACAAATGTAAAAAAAATGCCAGGACATGGATTTTCATCCTATTTGAAACCGCTTCATGAAGGCGGAAAGTAGTAAAACTCTTTCAAATTGGTTTCTGTTTTATGACAGTGATTGTGAGAGTTCATCACATAAATTTCGCTTACTGATATTATAACCCTTCAACTTGGATGACGTATCGATTTATTTCGGCCCAGAAAACATAACCGTTATTTTTAGTTTTTACATTGTTTATTACAAAGGGCTCAGTTTAAGTTTAGTCAAAGCAGTTTACGTAACAAATTATTTGACGAAAGCACCTCATGTCAAGGCTTTCTTTAAATAAACACTTTATTATTCATGTTTATTAATGAAGCATGAATAAGTAAAATCAGTGTTATTATCATTCGTAGTAGGTGTATGGCTTTACGTGTGGATTCTATTAATACAAATACCATTGAGAGTAACATGCTTTTCTGCTAAACCCAATTATTCTTCAATGTATATAATCCAGAACTTCTCCAAGTACACAGAAGATTGCCGAAATTTCGATCAGTTCTTGGGATTCCCGTGATCGCTGAAGGTGTACAAGGATACATTTACCGTAAACGGAAAACAAGGAAGGGAGAGAAAGCAAATGCGAACTAATCAAAGGACATTAGACAAATAGTTCGGTCATGCGTGAAATAGTAGCTTTCATCAAATCCCACGTGAAATTGTTGATCAGGATCATCCTCGTAGATTACGCAGGATCGCATCCGCTTATAAGACAAAGAAGAAAATTAGTCGCATGAGGGTATTTGATGGAACACTTTTTATCTCCAGGATCTGATTTTTGCCGTTATTCGGAAATGGATTTTTAATAAACGGAAGCGTCCTAATTCACCGAGTCTTGATGGACTGGCAGCGTCAAGTTTTACCATACAACTTGAATTGATTCAGAATTTCAGAAGTGATTTTTTATTCGTTCGAATTAATGACCGACTCGGTAGCCCCAATTTCTATTAAAATTGCGAATTTGAAAATGCAACAACGCCTTTTTTAAATTTCCACGGCAATTTATAAAACCGCACCCATTTAATTAAAAACCGTGATAAAGTGCAGACTAGGCAATTCACTCGAAAGCTCTACTTAGTCTAAAGAATTATCCGCATTTTCCAGGCCCTTTAAAATATTCTCAACTTTAAACTTCTTTCAACTTTTACGATTGTCCTTATCTTGCAAATGTTGCCAACTACTCGCTACATGGGTAGCACCAAGGTAAAAATAAATATAAATTCTGGAAGGCTGTGATAATTTTTCCACACGGAAGGCTTTAATGAAAATGGAGGATTTTCATTTTTAAACAAAAATGTATCAAATACCATATGGTCCGATTAATGGGGGTTTGTTGATTTTCAAGAAAGTTGCAAGGCGTGATTAGATAATTATCAACTCTGTCATGCTTTCTGGTAATTTTGATTAATACGCCTATAATTGCATTTAAATCGACTAAATAAGCAAAATAACCGTAAAATTTTGAATTGGCATAATAATTGATTATTTCAATAATCGTTTACAAGTCAGTTATACCCACTTAATCCGAATTGCATATCAACAAAGTGTGTTACGAAACAGGAGCAGCATTTGAACAGAAAACAAGAGCAACATTTTCGATATTAAAAAAAATGTTTTTAGCAGTTTTGTTTAATATATGTATATACTATGTGTTTTTTGATGTTCAACAAGATTTACTTAATTTTTATGAGATTTTAAAATGAGTAAAATGGGTAAATAAGCTGTTAATAAAATTACGTTTTTGTATCTTTTTTTGTAAAGTTTATTAAATTTTATCGTTCTTCTTTACTTTTTGGGACTACATTTGATAGTGTTCTTTATGAAATATAAATGCTGCTCCCAATAATTTAGGAGCTGATTTGAGCGTAAACAAATTTGTTTTCGACCAAAAACACAAAATGAAGAAAGTTTTAATGGTTTCATTAATGTTGTATCAAAAGGCTGTTAAATAGGTAAAACACGTTTAAAGATACAGAGATGCATTAACTTTTATTAAAGTGAATAATTTACATGGATGTGGGTTCAATTTTCTAAATTGCTTCTTTCCTGATGTTTTTTCAAAGCGACTAGATAATGTTTCCTGATTCTACCATTTCTTGTTCACCCTCCAAAAAATATGCCATTTCATCACAAAGAAGCATACCGATGCAATTTTACCGTATTCAGATTTTCATAAAACGTTGATTTATTCCAAGTAGAGGTGTACGCGACTTTGCCACATTGTGAAGATTGACGATGTAGGTTGTCATCCACATTCACCAGCACATCCACAAAGCGTTGTTAGGCTCTTTTTAGGACGCGCTCTGCCGAGGACAAGGAGCTTTTTTTGCCCTCACTAACTAATTGCTAGCTAGCCTTATCAACAAATTCTCTTTGCTCGACTTTCGCCAGCTAAACTGCCACTCGTTTTCGCTTAATGCTGCTAAAATTGGAAACTAGGTAGTTTCATGAAAATTATGTACAAAAAATTGATTTACTTGTAGAAATCTTGGAAGATTATTTCAAATTGTGTTTCTGAAAAGTTTTATGCTTGTTATTTTTGTTTCTTAATTTGCTTTTGTTTTGCGATTTTTGTCGTCATTAATCCTTCAAACGTATCTGGTGTCTTAGGTATCTTTTGTTTCCGAACACGATGAAACGAATTAACAAAATGCTTTGAATTTTAGGGATAAATTTTCTTGGTTCATTTATTTCCGCCAAATTAATTTAATTTTTCAAATGCAAAATGGTCCAACTTATTTAATGAGGGAACTTAGAAAACTGAGAAATGCGTCTTCTGTAATATATACAAGACATAAATGGGTTGCCCAACTTCTTTTCAACTTACTGCTGGTGTAATCTTTTGATATTGTCATAATTCCAGGACAAAATAACGAGCAATATGGAAATAGAAATGGTTCTGTTAGACATCAAACTAAAGGTTAAGGATATTAGACAACACTTTACAGCTAGATATTTTGGTCAAAGTTAATTATTTCTATGCAGTTGAGTCTAAATATTGCTTTACCGAAAATATTTTGCCAACTCGTTTAATCTAAGTTTTTAAATGTAGTTTCGATAAAAGCGTATATTTCGATTTCGAGCGTACCGAAAAGCATACTTCCAACAAATAAAAACTCTCCGTAATGCACGTTTGGAGACTCGTCTATTTGCATAGAACGATTGTCATTCCAAGTTGCTAAACTCGATTTTCAGGTCAGGAGAAAACAACTTATGCAGTTTTTCGTGACTGATTAATAACCACAAACTGTTCTTTTACCATTAAATAAATCTGCAGTTTGCCAGAAATCGATAAGTTAGGACTTTGTTCCAAGATCTTCGTCATGCCGGTTGCAGATTCTTGGCAAAGGAATATGATAACCGGAGCTCCAGAAACATTAAAAACGTTCACGGAGAAATATTGCGATTGTTACTGAAATTCGATAAGAGCGATCAAACCGAAATGAAATTTATTTTGCACACAGATGAGCAAACGGGCAGGCAATAATAAATCTAGCAAAAATACGTCAAATCCTACTTACAGAAACGTGCTTGAAATGGTATGAAACAAACCATGTCTAGGGAGAAAATTAAATTTGAACAATCATTCAGATTTGCTCTAAAAAAAGGGCGTAAAGCTGACTCAGCCGACTTTTTCAGTTTGTGTCTATTTCCGTCCATTGCTCCCTAGTTGTAGGATACTTCGGGAATTACGACCTCCAATAACTGGACTTTCCAGCACTATCCAAACAAGTATTTTACGGTCTTATTGTTCGCTAGCAGTTTTGCATTGATGCCAAAATAATAATATTCTGAAATTTCCAGTTCAGCTGTAGTGTCCGGTAATAGTGTCTCTCTGGAATGTTAATTTTTTAATTGGTTATTTTTGTCGAATGAGATGAGTAATGTACAATTCTAATCTAAAATTTCGAAATTACTCGTATTTATTATATAGTTGCTGAGACCAATGACGAATTTTGTATGAAGGTATCGTTCTCATCATTAACTTAGTTTACATTTTTATAGTAATCTCAGACGGTAAATTATAACGATATAAAAATACGGTTCGATTAAGGAAGTAAACTATAATGAGCGAGTCTACTGTGATTACAGATATGTTGGCAATTCGTGTTTCTACTTTAATGTTATTTTATTATTTATCATTATCGCTTAATGGAAGGAACGTGGGAAGTTGCTACTAACAGAAATTCAAATCATTAGTGTAGGAATGCTGAAAAAATGGTGTTACAAAATGTCAAATAAAAATTTGCAGGTGAGAATTGTGATGATTGGAAAAGCCGTTAAAGATAGCAGAAACAAAGCTCGAATTATTCCATGGTTGAAACAACCCTTGTATAGTGGCCTGGTTTATATTATACCCGAAAGACTTGAGGCCGCCGCCTTCCAAGCACGCGAAATAAAACGTAGACAGTGAAAAGCGGCCGATTTCAGGTCCGTACTAAACTCCACCGAAGCGTTTCAAAATGTTCAACCCTCCCCAAATCCGTGTTGAGTCCAACAATACGCACAATTCTTCTCATATGCGAGAACATGTAAATTGTTGGAATTAAAAACATATTTCAACATGGAAATTCTCATCCAATTTTCTTGTAATGGTCCGATCCTGTGAGATGGAAACGGTGGCTCCACCATAATATTCACTTGTGAATAAATCATAGTATCGGCCAAGTCTATCTCGTAGTAGCAAATTACTGGAGCGAAATACTCCTTTGGGTACAGTTGCATGAAGGTTCCTGGAGTGGCACAATTGCCGGGATCATAAATGCCGGTGCGTCTCAGCATGTTATTTAGATTTGTTTTTGTCGCGATAGACGAGAATAAATATGAGGACGTTTGTCGATACGACGTTCTCTTCGGTACTCGCTTTCATGCAAATACAGAAAATTTATTTATTTTGAATAGAATGCTGCAAAAGAACAAATTGTGACTGCATTGTAAACATTTTTTCATTATATTTCTTGAATTCTCATATTCAAATTCAAGTTCACTTTTTCCAAATTGAATTTTATTTCAGTCTTAAGTGTTTCAGTTTTAATACTAGTATAAGTACGAGAGTAATCATCCTCACTAGAGCTAATCTATAACGTCCACTTCAGGTGTTTCATACATGATTTACATCAATGAGTTCGCATTTCCGCATTTTGATGCCATCACTAATAGTAGCAATTTGCTATAATGTATCGACACAACTTGTGCAAGATTTCATATTTTACTTATAGGTTGTATGTCCATGTTGATAAGTTTTTTTGAGGTAAATGTAAAAGAAAGAATCAATTCCTATTCACGAGAGTGGCTTTCTGTACAGACCTGAAACAGATTTGCCAAAATGCGTTTCTTACAACGAATACTAAAGAAATTGAAATAACGGCTTCCTTAATGTAACTATATATCCTAGAAGCGCCTTCACCATACGAAATATTTCTCTTTTAAGCGTCCGAAATATACATTTGTAATTTTTTAAGTAGCGTTCTTACATCTATATTGTTTCATTACAAAGTTATAAAAATTAGCACAACACATGTTTTTGCCTTAATGTTAAATTAAATTTAAAAAGTAAATGATGGAAGTTATGTATAGTTAATATGTACTTTTTCCTGACGTTCTCTCTGTAGAGCAAGTTAAGATTTTTTTGATGAGTATGGAGAAAATAAAACGTTTTCTCTGGTCGTAAAAGGGAGTGTTTTTAAACTTGTGTGTTGAAACAGCTTTGTTTCCAGATTTTTCTCAACTTTCAGTGAGTGTTTTCAAATTTAATAGAAAAGTCGTAAAACACAATAAAATTGGAAATAAGTTTTGTGTAATCGCTTTTTTATGTATTACTTCTCTTTGTACCTGCTTTAAACGTTTTTCCTCTTTTAATTTGGGATCGGTGTCATTTTATGTTCATATCCTTTTACTTCCGTCTCTTTTATTCTGTTATCTTTGTTCAGGCTTGGATTTTAATTGCCCAAATGAACTTTTTAATTATATTCATTCTTCGTGTACTTTAAAAATTCTCGGGGGAAATTTTGGTGTTTCTTCATAAGGGTGGGTAATGTGCTTTAATAAAGTAGTGCCAAAACAAGAATTTTCTTTGTGTGTCAGCCACTTTGCGATGTCAATTCTATAGAATTTCAGAAAAGCTATATTTGTTTTGATAATATCGAGCAGTCACGTCGCACTATTTGTCCATCCTGGTGAATCGTGCGACCTCTCTGAATATCCGGTATCGTTCCACCACGCCCTTCATCGTGACATTTATTGACCGATTTCAATGTGCTGAAAACGAAGTTTTTCTGAACCATCTTTTAAATAGTTTCATTAAACTGGAGCAACAAAAACTTGTTTTTGTACGCTGAAGGAGATTTTTTTTTCCTAGTTGAACAAATTGTAATCTGTCAAGACGAACATGTCATATTTCTCTTTAACGATTTAATTACTCGCTCTGAAAATAGTATTTGAGAGGTTATAAAAAAAAATTGTATCGGGGAGACATCTCTCTATGTCAAATTCTGGAGACATTAATAGATATATGGTTCACATTTTTGTCTTTTTCCTGCAATTTTATTTGTCAAATAAGATATTAAAGAAAATACGGTATCTCCAATAATGGTTAAAGAGAAGATAACGTGTTTCATAAAATTTTATACTGCTCTAAAAATTTTATGGCCCTTCCTAAATTTTTCATATGGCATTAATTCGTTAACATATTACATTGTAAACTGGGCCAAATGCAACACCAACAAAACAATGACCATTTCGACGGTTGATAGTCACGACAGTCGTTTATAATGGGAGACAATCACGCTAAATTGGGAAAAATTTTTCGAACAAAATTTGATTCAGCGTTTTTTCTGAATTTTCTGAAAATGCAGAATGAGGAAAAACTGACATTTACTCTAACTGTAGGCAAAATAAAAATTCAGCTTTTTAAACATTTAAATTTGAAATAAGCCACAACTAAAATGTTTTGATCGTAATTCTTAAACATCACATTTGGCAGTGAGTCAAGGAAATTCGTATCTTTGATCCTCAGTTTACACCTTTATTAGTTTTTGTGCAGAGAAGTGTAATAATAATAAACACCTTTTCAGACACTTTTATGCAATTTTTATTGTCATTAATAACACAGCAGAAGCTTATTTTTGCTAAATGATATTTAACCGAATAATGGGCTTCTAAATGAAGTTTTTAGATTACATATACAGGGTGTTTCACATAATTTTACGAGGCCTGCGCCTGTAATATGCAATCAATAATACAAATTCCGATACGAACTCGATTACAAATTTTGAAAAATTGGATAATCTTCCCTAGTTTGTTCACCCTATCAGTTTATGACTATTAATAAAACATTGATTAGTTTGCCAACTACTGTCATGGGTTTCCAAAAATTAAATAATTAAATGTGTATTTTTTGTATCTAGTGTTTTGTGATTTTTGTATATTTGGGCGCGTACATTAGGCGCAAGTCTCGTAATGTTGTGTGAAACACCCTGTATTTTCTACTAATTAAGTTTGATTTTTTTATTTTCTTTTGCGAACTATATGAATCCTCAAATAGCATGAGGAAATTTTTGTTTATAAAATAACTAACAATTACACAATTGTTAACACTAAATGAAAGGAAAGAGGTATTAAACACGTTAGAAAAACGGTTTGTTTCCTGTTCTTTTCTTTTTGAATCAGATCGGATTTCTTTGAACTACTTTATTGAGCTTTTTCATTTTTAATAAACTACAGTACTCATTGACCATTGTGTGTGCATTTTGAAAGAACAGTTATTGCGTTAAAATAAAGCAGAGCGTGTTTATAATGGATTCGAAGATCTCAGAAAGATAATTTAAGCATCTCATTTGTCTTCCGATGCATATTTTTTCGCAAGGGTCGTATATGATGCACTTCTTCCGGGCGCACTTTAAATATTTCATTTAAACTCGGCGATAACTCTTGAAGCTTTTCGTTGTAATGGCGTAATGACGTAAATAGATGCAACCAACAATATCAACACATGAATTATGAAAATGATGGACTAGAACACAAACGCAGATTAATTTCGTTACATCATTGAAATTCATCGTTAGTCTAGAAGTTCCACCTCCTCTCGTAAATCGGGTAATCGCTTTCCGCCCCAGTTTGTCGAACTTGCAGGATAATCGTTTCGCGTGTATGTGTGTTCTATCAGGATCATAGAAAGTTCTCGGGGCGTTTTGCTCAGGTGAACTGATTAACTCATGACACAAGATGTTGGGGTTTTAATACCGCCAGACATTAACGTAGACACTTACCTCCTTTTGCGTCATAAAAGGACGCATCTTAAATCAGGGACTCTTTACGATAACGCGATTATGCAGAGGCACGTATAGGGTTATTGCCTCTGTAATTGATTCATTAGAAAAGACAAATTTGGTTCTGGTTAAATCACATCTGCGACGGATGATTCTCTTTGCACTAATTAAATTCACTAGGATTAATGTGTGAAGGGTAGCGCCATTAAGTTCATTCCTAAATAGCTTCACATACAAGGAGGATCGGTTTTTTCTCGAGAGAATCCTCAAATTTCACCATGATTACGAACACCGATCCTTTCAGGATGAGCAACCATGGTTGCTATGGCTACACGGTATGTCAACCGCCCATTAGTACGGTTTTGCTCTGTCCTTTCTTGGTTTTTCATTAAAAAGCTTCATGGCTCATTTATACGCGTTTTTACATTTTCTTCCTGGATAATAACGTGTAATTTTCTTCTGTTAAGTTATTAGCTGCTCCAATTAGCTCGACATAAAAAACCGATTATCCTGGACTTTCTTTATTAAAAATGAACGTCACAACATTGACAAAGTTTCGTTTTCTTTTTTCTTAAGGTAGCGCTCTGGAAAAAAGTGCTGTTTTGGTCAAATTTAACTACAGATATCTTAACAAATTATAAAAGATACGACTTTGATTTTCTTTATACATATGTTAATGTTGACATCTTTTACTAATCATTTACCAAATTTTATTAATACAGAGTGTTCGTTTTTCGAGCTCCACCATGGGGATCTCAGTTATTATAAGAGATACGAGGTCGGTTAAATTAGGGCAAAGTTGCGCATTTTTATGCTGAACAATAATCTGACAGAAAATTTAATGTGTCACTTTTGGTTTTTGAATTATTAGAAAAAAACGGAAATTTGTAATTTTCGTTTTTATTTTTTCAAACGAAAACTAAAAGACCTATACATTTTTAACTAGTCCTAGGACTAGGACTAGGCCACGATAGGCACTTTCTTACAAGGAATCTAAATCTGTCATCGTATTTTCCAAGGTGCTTTTGATATCAGAGTTACTACACCTATCTAGGGATTTTCTTATAGATGCCATATTTGATTTCTGTATTTTTGAAAAGTCTTTTTGTTTTTGATTGCAACCATGTATCACACGATATGATCAAATTTTACATACTGATCAAAATTAAGAATAAGCGTTTTTGCGAAGACTGCTTTGGAAAAAATGCCACCAATTTTAATTAACAAACTAAATTTTGAAGGTGAGCATCTTTTATAACTTTTTGTTGATTTGTTTTGCGAAGAATAAATTCTAGTTTATCACGTTGTTCCTATTTCAAAATCTTAGTTTTTAAGAAGGTAAGCGTTACGGAAATGTGACTTCCAGATCCAAAGTCAACTGAACCATCAAAATCTAGTTTGTTAACTAAATTGTTGGTGTTTTTTTCCAAAGCACTCTTCGCAAAAACACTTTTTTTAAAATTTTGATCAGCATATTATGTGATACATCGTTGTAATCAGGAACAAAAATACTTTTAAAAAATACAGAAATCAAATATGGCGTCCATAAGAAAATCCAAAGATGAGTGTTGTAACTTTGATATCAAGAGCGCCTTGGAAAATACGATAACACATTTAGATTTCTAGTAAAAAAAGTGCTTTAAAAATACCCTAGTTAAAAACGTCTAGATCCTTTAGTTTTCGCGTGAAAAAATTAAAACAAAAGTTACAAATTTCCGTTTTTACCAATAATTCAAAAACTATAAATGACACATTAAATTAAACGAACATCTGTATACATAAAAACATACTACTGATATAAAATATCGTAAAGGTTCTTTGTTTCGAACACTTTACCGAGTTGATGAGTTGAGAAAAAGTAACAATTTTGAAACTAAAGCTAATGAAAAATTTAGAACATGCATCAAGTTCAACCTCATTTCAATAAATTACACAAAATTTATTGGCAATCTTCATAATACCTGCTTTTATCTTTTGCAAAATAACTTTTTTCTGTGTAGACAGCTTTTTTTATTAAAGTTTTTGTAGCAAAAAGCTTTGTTTTACTTGCAGTGTGTTTCTTTCAATATTATTAGCACTGAATTCTGTTTTTAGACACTATTGTCAATTGTTTTATTACTTACTGGTAGTGTGAATCAAGAACACGACATGATCTCCGGCTGTTTTGAACATTTGACAGCTTCTGACATTTTGGTACTAAAGTCAAAAATTAAAGTTCTGACAGGGTCACAAAATTTATAAAAGTCAAAATTTCGACTACATCTCAATATGAAAGAATCATAATAATTATAATATAATAAAAAAATATTTTTACAAAATTTCTAAGGACAAAAACAAAAGGCAAATCAAATTTGTGGCTATGCTGCTACCAATTTTTTCACCAAAATTTTGACTTGGTGATTTTCTTTGAAAAAAACACAGACTTTAGGTGCCGATTTTTCTTGGGTTTTTCTCCCATTACAATTTTCCATTTTTAATTATAGTTTATTGGAAAAATGCTCTTTTTTTGCTAATTCTCGTTGAACAGGATGAAAGCCGTGTTTCTGTAATCTGTAATACGGAACATACACGGCATACACGCCTAAAGCACGTAATGATTTTCCAGCTTCCGAATTTGACCGTTCGTAACTGGCAAAGCCCAATCTGGGAATAAAATTCGGGCATTTTGAAATACCTATGTGCGCGTGAATTTTTTGTTCACAAAAAATTAAACGTCTTTTGGAATTAGAATTAGTATTTTGGGTTTCCCTACGACATTGTTTCAGTGCACGAGTTATATAAAGTATGTTTTTCATCAAAGCTAAGGAAGATATTTGTATGCAGAGACTCGCCCCGTTTCCCAAACCTGGGTCACCAAGAACACGAATAAACTAAGTTTAATATCGCTCACCGTTCAGTTTTAACAGAATTTTATGCATTGGGTCTTTTTGATATCGCACCGGATTTTAAAATTACTTGTGACTACACACAGGAAAAAATACAATAATCACAAGGGAGATTTTTATTAATGATTTTATGTTTCAATTACTGGGGGCAGAAGAAATTACAAAAATAAATTAGATTCTACACGGCAGCTCAGTTTATTTAATTTTCTTGTCTTTTTATCGAAGTGTAGTGTCAATTAATTTTAATTAAATCGTTACGAGAGAATTAACTTGTAAATGAAATTGTTTTTTCAATCATAAAAAATTCAAACAATCATTATTATCTGTAGTAATTAAATTCGAGTCTTCACATCTGAAGCACAAAAGCATATCGTATTACTATCTTGGAAGTTTTGTTTTGTGTAGTTTCTGAAAGTTATACATATAGGTATTATACGTATAGGTACCTATGTATAATATCTAAACTAAACACAACAAAATGTATCTAGATTATTTATTTCTTTGGCAACTTTAATATCAGTACTTTGTCTTGAAAAAAGGCAATCCGATAAACTTTCTTAAAATTTAATTTCAAATTTGCGGATTCAAACTACGAGTAGCAACTTATCCATCTGTAATAAGAATAAGTTTAGTTTCCGTTTTAATAAAGTAGAAACGTGTTTAAAATCGTTGCACTGTGATTTAATCTATTCGCAAATTGTGCATTAACTTTCTGTAAATTATTAAATTTTATTTCATTGATTATAAATGAAATCAATATCAAAGCTCTATCTCTAATTGTTTTATTTATATTTGGGTTTAGCAAAATATTTGGCTATCGATTTGTTTTTTGAAATAATAAACTAATTAACAGTTATGTTAGGCTTTTAGGTTTGCGATAACTGCATTTGTTTAATAAATCCTTCCATAATCTTTAGCATTAAGTTATTATTATTGCTGTTTTCATACATTTACGTTTATTAAAACTGTTGTTGTTTTACTTACATAACACTAGTATTTGCTTTGATCATAACTTTCTATCCTGCTGGGATTGTAATGAGGGTTGCGCATAAAAGTATGAAATGTAGTTTGTCCCTCATATAAAGACGCTCTTCAAAGTAAGTGCCGAAGCACTTTAATGAACATTCCTTTTCTTAAAGTGTGCATATTTTTAAACATTGGCTATAAAATAGTCCTTAAAGTCTCTTAATTTATTTAATAACCTTCAAAGTTGCGTTAAAAATTTATAAACTAGTTCTGAATAGATCTGTCTAATCTGGATTGATGTTAGCGAGTTTCTAAGACGATGACAAATAAGTAACATCTTTTTTCACATTCCTCACGTTGGTTTTGGTCGCAGAAATTTTCCAACTTTTCCTAGCAGAGATTAATAATTTACTTGGGACCATCCTTCCAAACGTAATATTTTCTCATCTCTCGGGAATATTTTTCCGAACCTGTTATAACATTTTCTGCAAGTTTAATCAATACTTAAATGTATGGCTGTAGCTCTTGGCGAACAGTTAACCCCTATAAAGAGGACAACGCACGGAAATCCACAATACCCTCTGAGCTAAAGTGGTGCTTTCTTCTTTTATACACACCGAAAGCTCCCTGATGCTTAGAGCTTTTTAAAACTTCTTTCTAGTCCCCACGGTGGAGTTGTTTCTTTCACTTCGATAACGTGTCAGTTTTTATTGCAACGTTACAAATTTATGTTCCAATTACTGTTTTTTAACACTGGCATTGTTTTGCAGGATGAGGCGAAAGCGGCCAGGTCAGGCGAGAAGAAACGGTGGATACATGATCCCTCTAGTAAGTATACCAGTTTGTAATTGAATGGTCGATACCCAAGATTTAAATTTGGAAATTTGGACGCAAAATGTGATTTATTAGTCTATTGCATGCCAAAATAATTGACCAGGGCACCAGGGCTTACCTATTAGCAATTTCCTAGGCAATTTTATGAAGTTGAAGTTTGAAGGTTGCTTTAAGTTTTTATGAACAAGAAATTAAAAATATTAATTTAAAAGAAATATTTTGATGAAATTCCAAATATCGAGGAAAACTTCATAAACTTACTTCAAGTGTTTACGACTTTGTACATTTGGCCACTAGGTGCAACTTTTTAGAAGTAATATTTGTTTTAGTTTTTAAAGTTTAGAAGTTTGGAGCTGGTTGGTTATACTGAATTTCATGAAAGAACTTTTTACATAATGCATTTTAAATAGAATTCTACTTGATTAATTTTTTATTTTGTTTGTTGTAAGGGGGATATTTTTATAAAGTTGATAACTAAATAAATTGTTGTTGAATGTTATAAAACAATAGACTTTATAAAATATTAAAATTCCAATTAGATTGTTTGAATAATTAGATAAATGAGTGTCCGTTATGCTGAACTTAACCGACTTTGCTGTAAATACAACTTTAATTAAATTTCTTACTCTTTCGCTAATTATAATTAGTAGCTCATGTAATTATCACTACGTTACTAAAAAGCTTAACTAATTATCAATTTATTTCTATACTAATTTTAACATCTAACACATTTGCGACTACGCTTAACTACCAAAAAATAATTTCTACATTTTACACTGAAAATTGGTTTTGAGTCAGAAGCCAACAAACTCTAAAAAAATCGTAGAAATGTGACCGGTTTTCCAAACGCTTGGACTGTGGACACGAAGAAAAACACAAAAACTAAATAAAAGTGATTGGCTTCTGGTTCCTTGAGTTACAAAGGAGTCTTATATGGGATGAATAGATCAGTCCGTTGTATTTTCACATTTTCTTCTTACAGTAATCTGACCATATATCTGAATCTCGAGGGATTTTACGTAGAATTTTCTTTGAACGTTGATCTTTTTTGAAAATATTTTTTTGATCGTATAGGTAATTGGTTCAAAAATAAAACGCTCTTTCGGGCAATAATTGGCGTGATGAAGCTTAAATATCTATAGGCAATTGAACGGAAAATGGAAAACTGTGTGAAACAAGTTTAATCTTTAATGTGGAATAAACACCATCAGATGTGACATCAGGGAACAGCCATGCGTACAAATTATTAATTAGACAAACAAAATGCTCTTGCAAAAATATTAAATTTAAAAAATTTTATATGAAGAAGAGAGCCGAGAAATAAAGCTGCGGTAATATTGCAAACATAATTTTATGTTTCACTTTATTTAATTAATTCTTATCTCAGGATCTAGTAATTTAATTCATAAAATATTCCTTTCTTGAAAAGAGAGAAACTGAATATCTTTAACTTTGATGGAATGCATATCAATATCTTGACTTTTAAGAGTGTAGAACTTTTTATAATAAGTTCAAATCTTGTATCTAAGGAAATTAGCTAATCTATTAGCTAAGTCTTTTAAGCATTACAAAACAAATAAGCTTATAAATTCATATGAAAAATATGGCATTAAATAGGATTTAATCTTGAAAAATGAAAGATGAAGGGTACGATGGAGAATGATAAGAAAATAAATGACATGGGAAGGCGCACAATATCAAAATTTGAGTTTGACAGAAACGAAAACATGAAAAAAATTAGGATTTCATAAAAAGGCTATGTGGTAAAAGAAGAGCACTTTTATAGCTTATGAAGGAAGCTGAAAGCGTATTATTAATATCAGAGAAATAAAAAAATGATATGTAATATATGAAAGCAAATGTTGGTTAAAAATAATAGTATTAATTTTAGTATGTGATCTTCAATACGGTCCAAGCTTTCATTATAAAAGTTTCGCCATAAAAGTTGTGTGTCCCGGTTACATCTTTACGTAATGAAGTTCTTTCAAAGTTTTTTTGTTTAAATTTACATTACGCTGACACGAATTCGTAGGAAAAGTTTTTCTTTTAAAGCAAGAGTCATTTTTTTAAGGGTGTTGGCTAGCAATAATTGTCAAAATGATTTAACTTGTCGTTGACACTGGAATAATTTTGCAGAGGAATGAGAGGAAATAATTGCTTTCATCCCACGTCTTCTCTTTGAATAGTAATGTTCCTCGTCACACTTCCCCAGACATTAGAAAATATTCTAGCTGATCCTTAGAAATTAAAATTAATAAAATATAATCACGTTCTTCTCAAACCGTCAAGCTCCAAGTGGAGTACCTGTTTTAGAGCCGAATTCTCGTTTTATTATTTGCGTTGTGTTTGGTGTAAGTTTCAAGAGCTTATTTTCTCGCTCGTCTTGTGAATTTGAGCTCTCTTACCACCGGCTCATCAATTTCAAAGCGATAAGCAGAATTGCTAATTAGTATTCCTAGTTGTATTTCGTTTTAACGTGACGTACAAACGATATTGCCTGTTATGTTTTGGAAATATAGCTACAACGTTATTTGTACAAATTGGTTATGGTTATTGTTGTCTTAATTGCCACTGCTTACATAACAATACACGTTAAATTCACCCCGTATTGATTTCACTAAATTGGCAAACGGGTCATTGCGGTATAAAGGTTTAGTTACTCAAGACATTCGCTATTATGGAATTTGCGACAATGAGTATTAAACAGATTTTGTGGATTTCGGAGCTGAAGCGATTGTTGAGTCTGTCAACAGAACGGTTATTTTACTAAACAGGAAAACAAATACCAACTTTATAAGAACTTCTGTTTGAAATTAAGATTTTACTAGCTTAATAAAGCTTTGTTGGCTCGCAGAAAGCGTCGTTTTATTCTTTCACAAACTTCCGAAACATTATTTTACATATTTGCTTCCCTAGCATGGATCGAAACATTGACCTCTAATTCCATTTGCAAGTTCATTTGCTTGTTACAATTGGAATTCAAATGGAGCTCGCGGATGATAAAGGACAGTCATAAAATTTCAAGTGCAAATTAGTTCAAATTATGTTCCAAATTTATGTTGTTGCATTTTAGGATAAGAATGAAATTTAGCTTCGGATCAGGTGGGTTGAGAAGTTTTATAAAAATATGTATATGGAACCATTCATTCAATCTTGTTTCAATACTCTACCGAATGAAGTGGAAAAAACTTTTTGTTCCAATCTTTCGGAACCATAACATCTAATACCACCCGCAATCTTGATGGATCTTTTCGAAATAAAATTCACCAAGTCCTGTCACTAAATTGAAGTATCTCTTTTTTGCGACTATAAATTTTGCTTATGTCGGGACGAAATGACGAATCTTTCATAAGATAACATTAATATTGTGGCTCTTGGGCGTAATTTATATCGTTTTGCATGAGGAGGTAACTATTACATCGAATTAAAATGATTAATATAAGTACTGTGTGAATGCTGTTTATTCTAGTTTATGTGTACTTTAATGACATGTCACATTAATATGGATTATTCGTTTAGTGGTGTGTTTATTCATCGTTAGATTACTGTTTTCATCTTTAATCAATTTGATACTGTCTTACACGTTTAAAAACTAAACCCATGTTATTCTTTGTTTAATTTACTGAACTCACAAAGTGATAACATCTGATTGAGTCTTGAGCCGCAAATAGACAAAGTAAATTACAGAGATCATTAAAAAGTCGAAGGTTAAACGTATTTTTCGTCACACAAACGCTATTTTTTGCTTTTATTTGTCACGAAAAACGAGGAATGTATTGATCTAATAAATAAAATGTGGGAACGAGAAAGGAAAGTAAACGGTACATTGGAAAGTCTTTTTAATAATTCCAGCTCCCAGTCAATCTTAATTAAATTTTTGTAAATAAAACATAAATAATTTGATTTTATTAAAATAACTTATTCTGAATTTGAGCTTTAGTAACTAGTTAAACCTAATTACCAAAATGTCTTACGAACAACTGCGTCAGTTTTGTTACTTTTGATATTTCAAAATTCGATGTGTTGTAAAAAGGGAGCTGTTGTAAAAAGGGCAGCTCGAGAAAAATGCAAAAATGTTGGTCGCGAACTGCAGGACGGGATTAAAAGTTAAAAATTTAAAGCATTGATTAGTTTCATGGATTATATGTATAGGGTCGCTAAAAAGTATAGATACCTACAGTTAAATATTATTAAAACTATTCATTAAAACTTATTGAAATTTGGTATATGCTTAAAAGTATTTAAATTCTATCGCCTCAGATATTTATCAAACTTTTATCTCTGATCGTTTTGTTATCTCTATTGTTAGCCCTTTGCCGCCTGAATTTTGACCAAAAAATAAGTAAACTGTTTCCGAAATTTCAACGTGCTCTGCTAAACCGTTCTGAAAATATTTAGCTGTATCCATACTTTTTAGCGACCTGTATATGGATTATATTAAACACAATTCAACAATTTTTTCAAAATTAGGTTTATTTGAATTGAGCAATTTTTAGCGTCGGAATTTTGTTCCTGGATTTGCATACTTCGTTTTTTGGAAGCAATTAATTTGTGAAAGACCATTAAATCGAATGGTGAATAAAATAGAAAGCAGTGGATTATGATGAATGAGTCCGTCAAAATAAATGTGCAAAAAGTAGAGATTTTTTTGATTTAAGGATCAACGTACAGTAATGTGTTTCAAAAAGGTAAAATAATTTTATGCACCCTGCTAAGTTTAATTTAAACCCCGACACAAATTATGTTCGTCTTTGATCTATGTGGTTGGAAGGGCGGATGAAAAAGTTCTCTGCTCACTAATTTAAGTATTTTTTCTTATGGACTAGAAGTAAATTATTCACTCTTTCGAGCAATTATTAAGAGTTTTCAAGTTTCTTCGCTTCTCTTTTTCATATTTTTCAATTACGATCGGGTCAGCAGTTTCATAAATTAGTTCGTCCTTTAATAACAACACTCAATTCGAGTTAGTACAGGTAGTGCAAATAATGACGAGAGTAATGAAATTATCCCTCAGTTGATTGATTTAACTTTAATATTAAGAGTTGTCAAAACAAAGCATTAATTTGTCTAATGAAAAAGCTATTAATTAAAATAATAATAAAGCAAACAATGTGTCGGTAATTGTAGTCTCAGATTTCATTAATTTTATCCGACACATCACGCTTGTCATATTTTTGATTATTCAACCGACAAGTTTAAAGGTAATTGTTTTTCGCCCCGCGGTACTTGCCGGGATCAGAACAAAGGAATGTAAAGGGAAATAAGCAAAAAATAGAGAAAAGAGGAATAACGAGGGTTCGTTGGAACTTTGTTGCGGTTCAAACTCCACCGCATCGGACGTATGGGTGAGAGAGAATTCACCTTTCAGGCAAATCGAAATAAGCCCCGTAAACTTTTGTTTGTGTTACTAATCTGGGCATTGATTAGGTGAAAAGCTATATTTTTTCGGAAATTAATAGAGTCCTCCATAAATTGGGGACCGCTGTAATAAATAATCATGATTATTCATGAGAATGTTATTTTTTTCAATGAATTCTGTTGTGGTAATGGGTTTAATGAGTTGGGTTTTGATGGGGTAAAGGTGTGGAATAGATCTGAGGGAATTTGTCAAAGTAAAAGTTTTTGCAGCGAATTCGGCAAGAGTGAATTACATGGAAAACGAGAAAGCGGCCCCTAAAGCTCTTTTAAATACTGTCTGAATTTGCTTTTAATTGGTTGAGGGATCGTTGCAACGACTTGCGAAAGTTTCAACAGAAATAAGGCTTATTAAAATTAAATCATTCAATATTACAAATGAGATTGGAAGAACTAAACTTTTACTTAAAGTCATTTTCTCTATTGATTTTTGGTTAATATGGGGATTTACAGAGGGAAACGGGCGAAGTAGGAACGTCAAGATAACTCCCCTATCTGGAAACAGTAAGACAAAAAATTGCCCGATAACTTCCCGTCATAGTTTCCGATAACTGTTCATCCAATAGGGAATTTATTGAAAAGTTTTCAGAACTCGATTCAACCAATCTAAAATGCTTAATGTATTTTTCAGGTGATCTCTGCAGGCCATTAAATTGCAAAAAGAAGGAAATCTGCTTGTTGGAAGATTCATTTACAGCGGTGTGCGTATCGAGAAAAGAACTGAAAAAGAACGGGTGAGTATGAATCTTGAATGATATCGTCGCCTTTTGTTTGAATTTTTTTCTCATTTATCTCATTGTTCAAAGTTTCATTTGTCATCTTCGTCATTGATCACACTTCTTTGTTTCCGAAAACACAACAAAAGTCTACCTTTGACAAAGACAAAATTTGCTACAAAATTATGTCTCTAACAATAAAATAAGTCATTAATCACACCGTATCACCAAGCTTGATTGTTATCAACAAGAAAACGATAAGCTTTTAGGTGAATAGCCCTTGACCTTTCAGCCTGTTCTCTCAACCAAAAAGGCGTTGAATTAGCCTGACCAGAGTGACCTCCACAGAGTATCAATTATTTTACTTAAAGAAAATTACCCTCAATACAATTTATTACAACTATGATGCCAATCGTGTTACTCAACTATTGATGATCTTCTCCAGCAACTACATTTATCAGTCACTTTATAAAATTTCATTTAATATGAATTTCCATTCTAAATTTAATCCACTAAAAGGCTGGTACGTCCACTAGTCTAATTGAAACCAAACGACAAGGGAAAAATACAGTTCACACAACTGCTTGCTTTTATCACGATTTCTCTAAAATTTAAAGCTCGCTTAAACAATTCTCAACCGAAAGATTTTTAGATTATTGGAATCACAATCTTAAAAGTAACAAATTCGACGTTAGTTATTTGCTGAAAAAAACGTCATTATGTCCAATTTCTGTATGGCTAGTCCACGGCGGTTTAATCGTGTGTGAACTCGTTGCAAACAACCGTTTATCTTTTTTATCGTCCATACAAAATTGCAAGAGTTAAACCAGTAACAAAATTAGAAACATAAGCTTTTCGATTATAAGGTCGTGCACACGATGGCTATAAATTTATAATATCCCAGATTTTGAAATTATTTTGCTGACGTTAAAATAATGAAATTGTCGAAAATTTAAAACACTTTTGCGATCAGCGTTGTGGAATAATTGGTAATCCAAACAAAACCTGGAATTTACAAAGTTAGTTAAAAAACCTCCAAAGGGAGAATTTTAAAACGTGTAACTGTTTTAACGCCACGAAACTGAATTTATTGGAACCACAATAAAAACCGAAAAATCAATTTGTATCCCCTGACAATTTACTGTTACACACTGTTTACACGAACAGGAGGACAAACATTCCATCGTTGATGAGTTGCCGCCATCATGCCTTCGAGAATATCTCTATCAAGATTCTAAGTATTTCGAAACTTGGGGGTGTGTATACTGCGAAGTTTCTTGTAGTTAAAAGTTTCTCGAAGACAAAAAGTTTCCGAATGGGTCTCTTGCATATCATTACGACTCGGAAAAATTAATAAACTCGTTATATCTTTTGTTTTAGTGATATAGTCGTTCCTAAATCGACCGTAAAAACTGAAGAATCGAAAAATGAAGACGATGACGATGATGACGTTTTTTACGACACTGAGGACGACCCCGATGACGCGGATGAGGATTTAAACGACTCAGTAGTGTGAGTTGTCAAGCCGTTTTAAGATTTTTCTTACTAACTGTCAGTAATTCCAGATGTAAGCCATGTCCAGTGGTCAAACCAACGTTCTTATGTGGTTCTGATAATAGAACATACAGTTCCTTGTGTAGATTAGATTACCATAATTGTATCCACCATACATCGATCAGAGTAACGTGTAAAGGATTTTGTCCTTGCAAAGGTAAAAATAAAAGTAATTATTCCACTTTTCAAAGATTGTCTCTTTTAGAAAATGAGGCACATCTTCGGAAAAAGCAGCGACAATCGGAACGATTGAATTCGTTCATGAATAAGTATAAAGCTACTTTGGATAAAAGTGGAACTGTTGGTGGATCCATTAATGGTGCAAAGCCTGCGCAACCGTCTTCTAAATCCGATGTATATACATTCACCCCCCAAGACTTTAAATACGAAAATAAACATTACAAGTACATTAAATATACAAAGTACAACAAGGTAAGCGGTTGGTGTTTTATGTTAAATATTCAGCATCCTCCATATTTAAGCAGGACAATAACAATCTTTTATACGCGGAGGACAAAGACCGTCTACGTGGCTATAATGAAGTTACTGACAACAAACTTTACAGTAACTCAATCGGGGTACTTGACCCTGCCATTTCTCCTTCAAAACAATGTTCTTCAGCTGCACTCCAAGCAATGGGTAATCGTTTGCTCGACTGGTTTTCTGTTGTTATGGCAGATTCATCAAAACGACGAAGGCCGCGGAACAAGTCAAAGGGTAAGGCAAACACTACAAACAACCCTGTTTTGAATCAATCATTTCAGCTCATTTTCCATCCGCTTGCAAGGGTGAAGTGAGGTGGATGTTCCAACACCTCGACTCCAACTCCGACTCCAAACTCTCCTTGCAAGAACTCTACGACTTAGAACACGACCAAAGTGAAGTGTGTTTGAAACCCTTCTTGCAGCAATGTGACATCGATCGGGACGTCACAGTTACACCATTAGAATGGTGTCGCTGTTTTCAAAGAACTGAAAGGCCTTGTGCCGCCGTCAAGCGTAAAATAACGCCAGAACTGTTAGGTACTTTTATATCGATTGAAGAGTTCAGAGATAATTTTTTGAGATTTTTAGGGGTGTACGTGCCCGATTGCGATAGTCAGGGTTACTACCGACCGACGCAGTGCCATAGTGCCATCGGCATGTGCTGGTGCGTTGACAAGCATGGTGTCGAGTTTGCAAATACACGTACCCATGCGAAACCTAATTGCGGTAAGTAGAAAACGTGAGAAAGGTTGATTAAATATTAAATTTTCTGCAGAGGTCCTAATAAATAAATCAAACGGAGTCTCAAAGCAAACGAGCGCTGATGACGCTAGTGACGATGAGGATGGTGACGATGTCGAGCAAGACATTGAAGGAAGCGCAGACCATCCAGGGGACTACTAGAGCGTAATTTAGCGTCATCTACACTATTATTGCCTCTTTACTTTGACTTTTTTTATGTGGCTTTTGTATTTTTTATAATGTTAAACAAAGAACTTCCTATAAGAGTCGGTGTATAATATAATGAATGATTTTGATTTTTATATAGTATACCTTGTCGCGGGTAAAGTGTAGTAGGCAATATTGTATTGTTGCATAATTAAGACTAATATTTTCTTATATATTCCACAGTTGCCATTACTTTCATTAAGGACTAACAATTGGTTAAAGAGTGACAGTACTTTTATTTTTAAGTTTAGTTAAGTTTCTTAAAGTTTATTGTTGTAAATAACAGTGATTTATTTCAAATAAATACTCTCTCACCAGTTATGTTACTTAATATAATATTCAGGTTAGCATGTGTATGTACGTTATTTTACCTACTGTGTTTCTGCTATTATCTTTAGGTAGAAATAGTGATCTGATATTCCACAGCTTCATGTTTGTGCCGTCTGAAGACATACATAATATGCATTTATGTATTAGATAATTACCTACTGTAATAATTGTTAAATTTAGAAATTATTTATGTGATTTTGATGTCCACTTTAATTATTACTCTAGATTAATATATTTACGAAGCATTATTTTTAATAGACTTAGAAAAATTACATTTAGAGTAATTTCTTTGTATGTAAGCAAATGGTACTATGTACATAATGAGGGTACTATTACGAACTGACAACTCGTTTATTATTATTATTTTGCAGAATTTCCAATATGCCAATATTGTTTAAAACTTTGGCAATTTAATTTATTACTTCAACTGAAAGTCTAGTAAGCAAAAACATGTCTTGAGTTTAAATTGGAGTTGTTTACCTTTGTACATCAAACATGTTTTTGTTGTATGTTTTCAACATATATTGAATAAAACTAGAGCTCACATTTGCTTATTTTTCCCGATTTCATCCCCAAACACGTGAAAATGAGGCAAATCATAAAAATAAAACTCAGGGCATTATAAAATCCTATAAAAATTTTCTCAGGCAACCAACACATAAACGGAGCGACGCGACGTTATAAAATTAAGTATAGTATGTAACATGAATTTTAAAAACATTTATTTATGACATAAAATCGTGTACGCACAATCAGAGAACACAGATTTCTTGCGTCTCTTTACTTTTTCTTTTTATCGCTATTTGCCACAGAAACTGTGTTATTATTTATTATTATTTCTACGTTGTCTTTCGCTACAACTTTAAACCTTTTCTCTTTCGGGGACTTCGCTGACGAACTTGCTTTTTTTTGTTTTTCTGAATCAGCGGGTGCCAAATTTTTGTTTTTGTAGATTTCACAAACTTCCTTATTGCAAGTCACTGGTGCTATTCCTTCGACCACTATTCCGTTTCGTTTCTTTTTAATAGCAATCGTAATATCTCCCGGACCGGCCTTTTTAGAAGGAGAAGAAGGAGTAGACGATGAACATGGCTTTGTCTTGCAACTACCCTTACATTCATGTTTTATACACACTTGTTTCGACGAACATTTGCTTATAACTTTTTTTGGCGTTTCTGGTGGTTCTTGTGGTTGTGCAGATTCTTCAGGTTCTTCTGGATCATCTCTCGGCTCTACTTTTTGTGCTTCCACTTTTTCGACTTCTGTCTTTTCATATTTCTCGTAAATTTTCGGCAATGAAGTTTCGCTGACTACATGAGGGAACCAAGATTCATCTATTGATTCTGGTGCATCATGGACTTGGTGTAGTTCTGGAGACATCGTAACGGCTTTTGGAGGCGCATTATCTTGAGTAACATCTACTTGAGATAATGTGTTACGTCTGCGTTTAGAAACAGAACCAGAATTTCTCCTGCTGCTTCTTGAAGGTGATCTTGTTGGTTCTCGGCTTGATTCTTCGCGCGAAACTCGAGTAGCTATCATAGGTTCTTCTATAGGAACTTTTTTATGTTCACTTGCATGATTGTAAAAGGCATTATAGTCTGGTGGAACTAGTGGAAGTGTGTTACTCCAAACTAGATCACCCTTTACTAAACTCACGTAGTATTCTAAAACTGTTTTTTTCTTATTGTTCGCAGCTTTAAATCTACCGACACCATTTAATTTCTTTTTTTCTAACTGTGGGATAAAATTTGACTAAAATGGAAGTTTTTCAAGTTAAAAATTTTAAACTCAGTTACTTACTTTATGATCAAAATGTTCTTCACTATTTGTTTTTTCAACAAAATATGTAAGCGTATTAGGAGCATCAAATATAGTTTTCTTTGTATTGCGATTTCGCGATGCAGTTGGCAATGTAGGACTCGTATGATTTTTCTTGTGAAATATTTTTGAGAAACGTTTTTTAAATTTTTTGGGTTTATTTATGAAATAAAAATCTAGCGATAAAAGAAAAATAAATTGAGTAAAAAATTTTGAATTCTTACCCATCAACCTGCTTAAAGAACAATCTCCAATCCCATTATTTTTAAAAAAAATTGGTTTTGAAGAGTTTTTGTGCTTATTGTCAAAATTGCAAATGTTAAAACAGGGGAAAGCATTCAAATGGGCAATATCTGATTCACTATTGAAACATTTAGCAAAAGAAGGAAATCTACTTATTTCAGTAGTTTCAGTTTCATGAAAATGCATATCAACGGATTTAAATTCAAGTTCTTTGTGGTGGGGAAAAACAAATTTATCAATATTAGTTCTCCAAATTCGTCTTTTTTTTGGTATACAGTTTCTGAATTTTAATTCCATACGTCTTTTTATACGCTTTCTCTTAATTCTCCTGCTCAAAACTGAAGACCTTGATTCATTCCATTCTATTCTTCGACTCAAATTTGGTTTTCTTAAAACAAAGCATCGATTTTTGGTAGTGTAACTTAAATCTTTTGCTCTAAATGAATCCTTCCGTCGGAGTTTACTATCGATTCGTAGTAATGTAGCCGCAGACTCCACTTGCTTAGAAACTATTTCTTCTTTCTTCAACACGTAAAATCGGCCTTTTTCGTAAATTGCACTCTCACTTTTGGTTAAATCCATTTCGTAGAGTGGCACCACCCATGGTGTTTGATTATGTTTGAAATCATCTTTTCCCAAATTGACATAATACGCCAGTTTGTCTTTATAAGCTTGGTTAAGGTCAATCGCATTTTTTATTTTTCTAACACTCATGTCAACTGATTGTTTGATGACTTCAGCGTCGTTGCCCATAAGTGGCAATGATCTCAAGCTAACACAGTAAGGTAATGCTGTTCTTTGTCTTTCGTTGAGAATGGCTTTGCGACAGCATTTGGCTGGTTTGCTGGCTCTTAAAATTTGATCAACTCCTAGTTGTTTTAACTCTAAAACAATGTGAGCGTTCTTGTGCTCAATTTCCTTTTCTCGGAGTCGGGTTTGAACAGTTGAAACATCGAATTCCATTGACGAACAAACTCGTCGTCTCATCAATGGTACAACTTTAACTTCCGATTTTTCTACATTGTCTGAATCAATAATCACATCCATTTTTGGAGATTTGGGTTCATCACATGAACATTTCATTAACTCTTTAAGCTTGGCGAGATCTATACACAATTTTTGTTCTTTGCATTGGCATTCTTTACCTGTCGCTGTTGGTTTACTAGAATCGTCAGAAGACGAATATTCCATATTTGTTTCATCAACTTCTAGTGTTCCATGGATTGTAATCGACTCGTGTGAATCTGGAGTGTTTTCGATTTTTGTAGAGGAACCGATAACAGTTGATTTACAATCGGGACACTGTTTTATCACAATTTTTATGTCGTCGTCATCGTCGCTTCGGGCGTTTATACAATAAAGTGGGTCTTCATTACCATTGCACTGAAATATAACTATAAAAACTTTTCCATTTTGAAAAAAAATCACCTGATTAATTTTCAAAGTGACTGGTTCTCCATCCAGTTTAATGTGGCAGTGAGATTCGCAAATGTTAGAAGAGCATTTAATTTGACTAGTTTTTGGATTCATTTCAGTTTCTCCAGTTTCTGAGCAATCAGTACAGCACTGAATTTTGATGTAGATGGTAGGATCATCGCAAACTTTAGTGTCTACATACTCATTTATGGATACACTTTTTCTTTCTGAGGCCTCAGAACTTTCTTTGCCAGAAGAACCTGTAAAACCTTATTGTCAGTAATGTTACGTTACGTTAGTTTTGGGTTTCTAACTCTTTTTGAAAGCCGGGCATGTCGATTTGATACAAGGCTTTAGTGCACTTTTTTCTGAAGTTAAAGAATCGACTTCATTATATTCCGTGGTAGTCGTAGATGCGGGCATAGTAGTATCACATCGACATTCTGATCGACTTTCATTAGTTGATATCTGAGACATTTTGGAATTTATAGCAATATCCGAAGCAACGGTTGGTTCGCTATTCAACATTCTTTGTATAATAACACCCATTTGATCGTAAAGCTGCAATAGTTCTACTACTGTTGCTTCATCTATAACGACGGACTTATCCTTATTGTTTTGGACGTTTTCCACACTTACATGGTTCACTATTAAATGAGTATTGGGTAAGTAATAGTTTTTATGGGTCATTCTATCATATTCTATCTCTCGTAACATCTGAGAGGCCCAAATTACATCTTGATATTGGTTTGGAGTGAGAGTGCATTCACTCACGAAATGATCATCGTCTTTTTGCATTAAATCTAACGCTGACACAACAATTTCGTCCACTATGGGTGATAGTTTGCTTTTTGCTGATTGTAAACGAAATATAAGGTCTCTATATTTTCCACAATTTTCAGTTTTTCTTTTTCGTGGCCGTTTGAAACATCCATCCATTCTAAGATAGGGATAGCTTGATCCTTGCTTTATGATTACAAATAACTTTACTGAGAATTTTAAGACATGCTACAGAAATTTTGATTATTATGGACTTATTCGATTGTGATCAGTCAGATGATGTCAACCATGTGTCAGTTGGTCAGTTACTTTAGACATTTTAGAGTAGAAAACCACGATTCCTGTGACCATGATCACGGTAGAAACAATAAAATTCAAAAATTGTCTATCTGTTAAAAAGAAGTGTTACAAACACTCAATCATTTAAATATATTACAAGTAGTTTGTGACACGAGGCACGTGGCGAGAAGTTGTAACACGTGTTTTTTATATTAGGTATTTTTTAGTGAACGTTTTTTAAATTGAATTTATTATTATATTTGACAGTTAAAATTGATGACATTTGACGGATTTATACAAGTATGTCCTCGGATTAAGTTTACAAGAGGAAAAAAAATATCAAAGATAATAAAAACAGGCACAGAAAAAAGTGTCTTCATCTAAAAAGAAATCATACAACGGTAAAAATTTTGGATCATTTTTTATTGAAGATTTCATCCAATTTCACTACATCAAATGCTACCGACTACTAGCAATGCAAAGTTTGAGATAAAGTGAGTACTTTTTTTTGAGTAAAAGGTTTAACATTCGTCAAACATTCGGATATGGCAAGTTGAGTTATATTGACTTCTTTTGAGGTCTACTATCGCCTGGTAAAGTATGTATTTGCACATACCTCAAAATCACTCTCAGTAGCGGATTGAGTTTACAAGACGAAAAAAAATTATCTTTTATTTTACGCCAAAACTGCAAAGGAAAAACATTTTTTGCTTTACCTGAAATGAACAAATCTGTAATAATTAATTATTCTAACTCAGAAAGAAAAGTTTATTTTTCTCTTGATTTTGTACTTTTTTCTCTGATTTTTAAGTCCTATCATATTGGCGGCTTTATTATTTTGACACTTTTATAAAATGTTTTTCCTTTGCAGTTTTGGCGGAAAATAAAAGCTAATTTTTTTTTCGTCTTGTAAACTCAATCCGCTACTGAGAGTGCTTTTGAGGTATATGCAAATACGTACTTTAACAGGCGATAGTAGACCTCAAAAGAAGTCAATATAATTCAATTTGCCGTATCCGAATGTTTGACGAATTTTAAACCTTTTGAGTACTTTATCTCAAACTTTACATTGCTAGTGTTATAGTCAGTAGCATTTGAGGTAATGAAATTGGATGATATCTTCAATAAAAGAATTATCCAAAATTTTCACCGTTTTATGATTTTCTTTAGATGAAGACCCTCTGTGCCTGTTTTTGCTGATTTTAACAATTTTATGGATTTTGAAGAACTAACTTCAGACATCATAGTAACTGTTTTTTCAAAGTAAAATTAATTAACATAATGTTTGAACGAAATAGGCTTTTTCTATTTTAAATTTGATTTTATGTAAAACAACAAATGAATTAAACCATTGTTTATTTGTGAAAAGAAGGTTTAATTCCACGTGTACCTTTACCGCGAGTGGTTTAATTCTTTGGGCATAAAGTGAAATTAAAATTTACTTCAGAATTAAACTAGGTAATTCGAATTAAGTTGCCATTTATTTTGCATTGACAAACTTCAAATTAATCGCGAATTAAAATATAATTGCGATTAACATGTTCTGTAAACCGGCCCTAAGTTTTCTATTAGTTTTGTAATTGTCATTGAAAACAAATCAAAATTATTTATTTAATTATACCACGAAAAAAACGTAAATATTATTTTAAATATTTTAGTTCCGCTACAAAATTTATTTTTTGTTAATTGTAATACTTTTAAATTAAATAAAAATGTTTAGTTTTATAAATATACAATTTAACAAAAACCATTTGTTAAAGAAAATTATGCATTAATAAGATGAAATTAACAATTTACAAAAAAACAAATTATTATTAATGTAATACATTTTTTTGATAAACTGTCAAGATTGCCAACATATTCAGTCATTGTGGATCACTTTTTATTTTAATTGATTTATAAAATAATTTTATTTTGAAAAACAGTTTAAAAAAATTATAAAATAATGATTTGTTTTTTCGTCAATGTTTAATTAATGCATAGTTTTCTTCAAGAAATGGTTTGTTAAATTTATCATTAAAAAAATTACATTTTTATTTAACTTGACCTTTGTCAATGCAAAATAAATGGCAACTTAATTCGAATTAGTTTAATTCTGATTTAAATTTTCATTTCGTTTTCTGTAAACCGGCTCCTAAAGGAATTTATCTTGAAACTACGTCAAGTTAACAATCCGATGATTTACGACCCTGCCTGCTTGCGGTTAGAAGGGTCGGCATCCAGCAGGGGCTGGTTTATTGAGGCGTCATTTTCATTTTGTTCGACTATACATACTTATTTGTGTTGAGTTATTTTGACTTTTTTGAGCTCTACTATCACCTGTTAAAATATTTGCACATACCTCAAAATCACCTGTATGCCATTTTGTACTACAAAACGGTACTTAGAGACGTTAAATTGTTTTGGAGTCATTAACTTTGATAAAATTCATTCAAAAATTAGGTTAACATTTTAACAACATAATCGACGTATTTCTACTGATTCAGACAAGTGATTCAATTATTTTTTTGTGTTGAGATCTATTTTTTATTGTTTAGCAAAATAAGCAAAATGTTAAAAGTTTGGCTTAATTTTAAATTCAGAAAATACGTGTTAAAATTATGGTTTTTATCTTGAGGTAATTTTATTAGTACTAATTGAGTCTCCACCTTCTAAGTTGTCTACATTTTAAATTTCAAATTTCAAAAAAATCCCTTATCAAATAACAGATATTAATAGATTCTAAAGTGTATACCAGGTGAATAAAAAGTATGGAACTAAACGTTTTTTGCTTAAACTATTTATTTTTTGAAAAAACTAATTGATGAGTGATAAAGTACTATAAAAATGTGATGATTTAACAACAATAAAATTTTTCGAAATTTCCTTTTGTTTTTGAGTTCTACAAAAAAAATATTTTTTTTAAATGGCAACCCACTATAAAATCATTTTTCTCATAAAAGCTATACCCTAAGGATTACAACTATCCGCTTTATATTTAATTTTTTCAAAAAATTTTTTTTACATAAATTGCAATTTTGACAAAAAAATCGCATAACTCAAAAACAAAACAAAATTTCGTTCTAAAAATACCATCACATTTTTTATATTACTTTAATTTATATTAATTATTATTTTCTGGAGGCAAATGATTAAAACTAAAACCGCTTGGTTCCATACTTTATATTCAGTCTGTATAACATAAAGTAGATTTCATTTAAATTGGCATAATAGGTGGCTATGGAATTTCGTATTTAAGTTTGTAGCCCTGCACATGTTCCTGTTATAACAGCTGATGGGGTTTTTGTTTTTCTTTGATTACTTACCTACATGGTTTATTGAACTGACATGACTGACATTTGTATTCGTTTTTTCAGTGTTTTCGTTGTTTGTTCGTTATTCCCACTACTTTTTCAAATTTTAACTAAAACTAGTTCTCTTCAGATTTAAAGTACTCGCTAAGGTATGTTTGAAAACATAATGAACTTCTTTTTGTTATTCCTGTTTTAGGAATTTTAGGTTAATGGAATCAACTATACCAATTTGAATTAAGCCAAATTACTTTATCCAGGGCAAAACACCATTTTTCAGGCTGCAGTACGCGAAGCTTCATTTTGTACAGATTTCTTTTTTCCCCTCCGATCGCAACAACTTTACCATTGTTTAAAAATTCAAAATTTTGTCCTACATTTTTAATGACAAAATCSAAACCCCTTTCGGATGCAACTTACACGGAAAACAAATTGTGTTTTATCTCCGGTGTGAATAAAACGTCTTTTAAAATTTCTGGAAGCCACTTATCAACGAAGTCTGTATTTTCTACAAANTCTGGAAGCCACTTATTATCAACGAAGTCTGTATTTTCTACAAAGCAAATAGTGTATGTTTTTAGTGTTAAAACTACACCTACAAAGGGATGAAACAGGATGTTAAACTTTTTATCGAAAAAACTCTCTGAAAACTTCTGAAAAAGGGTTCTTTAAAAATAAAATTTTAACTATCTTAACCTCACTTTTTATAGTGACAAATTTAGTTCCTTAATATTTAAACCTTTTTCACATTTAAAGCGCGGTTTACACAATCATGGCCTACTGTTATGCCAATTTCAATGAAATGGATTATACCATTGTTTTAGAAAAAAATTGTTAATAAAGCTAATTTGCAATAAAATGCTATTTTCCCTAAAATGCTAAATTTTGATTGCCAAAATGCGATTTTTCTGAGTCATATTAATAAAAATAATAAAATTTTCTATTACTGAACTTCTCGGTTTCAGTATTTTGCAGGCTAGTTGCGCGCGATATGTCTGATCACTTTCTGACATTATGATTTTATTCATTCCGAAATCCGACCCGAGACCCGAGTTGCTCTATCGATCGTGGTAGAGGTGTGCGCACAGTAGTGTAATGTAATTAGAAAAAATAGTGTTGGTTTATTAATTTAAAGTGAAGATTTTTTTTTGAGCATATCCCAAAATGGCATCGTTATTCCGAAGCGCGGAAATGACCCTATGTCAGCTTTTCTTACAAAGTGAGGCCGCATATGCTTGTGTCTCCGAATTGGGCGAACTCGGTCTAGTACAATTCAGAGATGTAAGTTAAAAATAAATCGGTATTTTTCCACGTCCAGTAGTAGATCAACCTTTCTGTCGTTACTATTCTCACGAAACAAACATCTAATTGTTGTGTGCTGTCACCAGCTGAATCCTGACGTCAACGTATTTCAAAGAAAGTTCGTCAATGAGGTCCGCCGATGCGACGAAATGGAAAGGAAACTCCGTTACTTGGAGAAAGAAATCAAGAAGGATGGGATTCCCATGTTGGACACGGGCGAAAACCCGGAAGCTCCCCAACCAAGAGAAATGATCGATCTCGAGGTTTGTTAACTCGCTTGAATTACAATAAAGTCAACGTTTCATTATTAGGCCACTTTTGAAAAACTCGAAAATGAATTGAGGGAAGTCAACCAGAATGCTGAAGCACTCAAAAGAAACTTTCTGGAACTCACTGAACTCAAACAAATACTAAGGAAAACGCAGGTGTTCTTCGACGAGGTTAGTCTGAAATTTTTGCCAGTCCAATTTGGCTCACCTAGCATGATTTTTTCAAATTTGTTATTAACATTGCGAACTAGTCAATTTGTTTCATGGCAAGTGCAAACAATTGTGAAACAAGCTGACTAACAAATTTTATTTACCTATCATACTGTGATATTCATTTTGAATGTCAATGTTATGAAAATGCATCAATTCTTAAAAAACAACTGACTGGGTTTAATTTTATTGAATGCTATAATGCTGCACTTAAAACTAGCATCAAGTCACTCAGTTATTCATTTGTAAATTAGGTGGTATTCCCCATAGTTTTTTCTGTGCGGTTTAACTATTGACTGTATTTCTAATTCTGCATGAGGAGATTCTAAATACAACGGTTTATTTGATGGTTTTCTTCTTAATAACATCATAAATTTTTAATGAATCATTGGTAATGTATTTTTTAAATTGATTGTTTCATTTTACTTTATCAGTGCGTAATTAATACAGCCGACAATACTGTTAACGCAATTGTTAGTAAAAATACAAGATACGAAATAGAATAAATATTATCTCTTGGAGATTTATTGGAACCTATTTGATTATCAGAGACAATCCCTTGTAATAAAACATACAGGTTTATTATCAGTTCATTGCTTTTCTTGTTGCGTCATTTGTCCACGTATGTATGCGTAATGTCTTTTTAGTTTTTCTGAAAGACAAGGACACGAAATAAAAACCGTTGAAATTTATTGCAAATATTAAAGTTTACTTTTATTCCTTCTTAGCTAAATATTTAATTATTGTATTATATGTAATAAATATGCTTGTTCCTAGAAAGGTGATTTAACGAAGATGCAGTCAAGGTTGATCTGCCTTTACTCCTTCAAGTTTTAAATGCAGCATCATTCAAAAATGCATGTTTGGTCTTTGAATAACTTAAGACTAATATATTTTATTTTATTTGAATATTCTTGTGTTTCGCAACCATTATTTATGTATTTTTGTTGAATATTTTTGAATTATTTTATTTAACTGTTATAAGAACTACTAACATTTGTGCAAAGTAAGACATTTCAGCTGTCTCTAGCTCAGGATTATCGATTTTGGGGGTAAATTATTGTAGTTAAATTGTAAACAGCCTGGTATCACATTGCCGAAAATATCCGACGGCACATTTTTTTGCTTTGCTTAGGTGGAGGAAACTGTCTTTTTATTCGAATCCTCAATGTGAATCGAAGGGGCCCAATGATGTAATTTGTCAATTAATGATTCCAATTTGGTTTAAATATTAGAGCAAAACATCTAAATATGTAGATTAAAAGTACTAAACACTCTTTTATATTATTTATTTTTTATTTACCTAATAGTTTAGATACAGTAAGTACATTAGTGAGTTCCTTGTTACATAAAGCCCCCATTGCTAACCATATCCTTGAAAATAGTTCCATTGAACATTATTTTTACAATTGAAACGTAACCTTGGCACATTATTTTATTTTTGTTTCATTCATTAAATTCTTGTGGAAGAAAAAATAATTGCATCGTTTCCATTGTAGTAAAATTTCTTAATTTTTCAGTTGAGGATTTCATTGCAAACTTTCTCTGATGTAAGAAGCATATGATTCGTGACGTCATTACTGGCTGTCGCTAAAAATTTACAATATGCCATTCTCCTTTAATTTTATAATCTTCGGGATTGTCGTTATCGATAAAGCGTTGTGTAAAGGACGTGTTCGTTTCGATCAAAATTAATCCGTTTAATTAAAATTGACTTGCTTTTTATAATTTTTAATCTTTTTTCATTAAACTAGGTGACTTATTTATTGATATTTAAATCCTTTTTATTACATCGATCTTAATCCCATAATCCATCACTACCTTAACCCGCACGGTTCCAACATTTTTTTAAGTTGCATGTTTTATTTTGAAGTTATCATGGCACTACTGATCTATACTAATTTAAGAATGCAGCGTCGATGGGAGTTGAGTATCGAGTTTATCGTGTGGTTTGATACGTGGTCGACTTCCAGTCACCCTCAAAAAGAAACGACGTCGTTTTTATTTTACTAGAAAATATATGATTTTTATAGACTCTGAAACTGTCAAGATTTAAAATTATAATTGAAATTACGCTAAATCATATTTTTTATTTTTATGTGTGTCATTTATATCACATTAAAAACTATCTTAAAGTGGGATCTGATATTAAATTATTTACCTTCATACTTATTGTTTGTTATCATAAGAGTCGGCGTTTGAAGTTCAAACACATTTTGTTATATTTTTTATTATTGAGAAACCCAACGATTTATTTACATAATTTTACATTATTTATGTAACTTATTTTCACAATTTACGTAGTAAAGTAAAAAGTGCTAAAATTGAATTTACAAAATCGTTTTGAAGATGCCAGGATCGCAGGCGATCTTTTGTGTTTGCTAAATATTAGTGCTGTACAATTTGGCCGACCAAACCTGCCATAAAATTTAACCAGGTTAATTAGTTTATCAGCCAACTACACCTTTTTCAAGTGTAATTCAGAAACCATCACATGTAATTCAGATTAGTCAATTTAGTTTCAGAAAGCGTAAATTGAAATTTAGATTAGTCAATTGTCTTTCAGAAAATGTTAATTCAGAAGAGTGAAATGAGTTTCAGAAACCATGAGATGTAATTCAGATTAGTTAATTTAATTTCAGAAAGCATAAATAGGAATTCAGATTAGTCAATTGTATTTCATAAAGTAATAATTGTAATTCAGAAACCATTACATGTAATTCAGAACAGTAAATAAATTCAATTTCATGTTACATGTAATCCAGAAAATATCAATTGTAATTCAGATGAGTAACTTACTGTTATCTCAAAATGAAGTTTACATAAACATGTGTTATTTTATTTTCAGAATTAAAGAATTACATAAACTTGCCATTTTGCAAAATAAATAAGATATTTTGTTTTCAAAGGAATTTTGGTAATGTAATTTTTAAATGAAAATAACGAGTTCTGAATTACAATTGACGAATTCTGAAGTACAAATGACAAAGTCTGAATTATAACTAAGACTTTCTGAAATACAATTGACTAATCTGAATTTCAATTTACGCTTTCTGAAGTTAAATTAATTAATCTGAATTACATCTGATGGTTTCTGAAATTCAGTTTACGGTTCTGAATTACAATTAATACTTTAACCGATTAACTAGTTAATTGATTTAACCGGTTAATTTGGATTAACTAATTGGCTGATGAACTAATTAACCTGGTTAAATTTTATGGCCGGTTTGTTTGGCTAAATTATACAGCACTACTAATTTTTTGCAACCGCTAAAATAAATACCGGAACAATATTTCACTTGACTTGTAACAGAATAAAATTTCGAGTTACTTACTTATTTTGTTTGATTTATGATTTAATCATTTAATTCTTGCATATTTGTCTAAAATGAGATAAAATGATAATTTAGGATTGATATACCTTATTTAAGATTAAGATTTATAAAGAATAAATCCAAAAAATACACAGTCATTATTACAAACATTTTTTACTGTTAATAATCTCGCTTAAACCACCGACGTTGTATTTTGCATTAATAATCCAAACATAAACATTCTACATAATGTTTTCGTAACTAATACTCTGTGAATTTGCTTTTTTCTACATGTTTAGCTGCTTCAAAACTAACCATGTCTAATATTTGTCTTAAAATTTTGTCTTGTCATGTCCGCAAAAAGGGGCATTTTGGAGCCGGGGTTAGTCTTTTTGGTAGAGATAGGTTAGGTGATTAGTAGAGGGGCAATGTGTCACCAGGCTGAACGTGGCGCCTCTGCTCAGATGGCCGATCCGTCTCGCGAGGAGGAACAAGTCACCCTACTAGGCGAAGAGGGCCTCCGTGCTGGAGGTCAAGCTCTTAAGCTGGGGTAACTTCACTTTTATAATAAATTACAAAATAAAAGTCCTGTTGTATGAAGTGTTTTATTTAATTTTTGTGGTCCACAGCATGACTTTTATTTGTTTTTGGTAAAATGTATGGCAAGAAAAAAATGTGGTTGTTCTTACAGCACTTTTTCCTCATGGCAGAAACTACTGTCAACTTCCGGACCACACTAAGGCAAGCTTTCCTCTGTGTCGTATAATTATTAATCCGGCCTGTCGTACGACACGAGAAAGGCCTCTAAATCAATTTATCGAAAAAAAAAAAAAACTAACATCCACATTTACTAACCGATCCTTGACACATTTTTTGCATAATAAGGACTGGTCATATTTTTCTTTGGTTTGTTTACGTGGATCGCAACTAATTCGATTTTTGATATGGCATGGTGGTGTTTTGTTCACATTTAGCTTTCTCACATTTCATCTGCACAGCTTATTGTTTTTTTCTTCTAATCTTATAAGTGTTAAAAATTTTGTTGTTCATGCTAGGTGTTAATTTAAGGGTATTTGGCTTTGTTTTGGCTTAAATGTATTGATATTATTTTGAAATCATTTTATTTTTGTATAACATGACTGTGTTTACTGTCTTCGACTTAATTTAGCCTTCGAGCTTTTTATTCGTGTCTTTTTTTTCTTATTATCTTGCTTTCACGCTTCATGGGCTATGAAGGTCGCTTTCGATTTGAAGGTTGGCAATTTTTTGAAAAATTTCGGGATGTTTCTGGACATAAACACGGTCATGATACATCATTTGTGGCGGCGCGATGGGTTTTGCTAATGTGTTGTGTTGTTGAGCAGCACGAGGGGGGTGCAAACCCCACTGAGTCTATGACCAGGGCCCTCATTAGTGACGACTCTATAGCCCGACAAAGCACCCTAGGCCCCGTGCAGTTGGGGTACGTATCACCTCCACATTATACGAAATCATTCTCCATGTAGGCAACACTAGACTCGTACATTCACAACCCGAATTCCATTTTTTTCCCGTAAAGTAGTTTTTCATCATTGATTGCATTGAAATGACTCAAGGTCTAACGTATTGTACAAATAAATTTTTATATAGCACAACATTTGTGATCGTGATGGTAAGTAATTCGGAATTGTGACTAAAATATTAATTCAAAAACATTTCCCTTCGACTTATTACAATCCTTTTGTCTCTGTTATTTCAATTCAATTGAAATTTAACAAAAAACTCTAAGTAATACAGTTTTATTGAATAGTTTTCCGGAAAAACAATTTGAATCAGAGGAGTTCTTCCCATGGTCAGTACTTCTGTTTCCTGTCCTTAGATTGCGTAACACAAACCAAAATTTAATTTTTTCATGATTAAATTTTGAGTTTTGTTGTGCTTCTTGTGTGTAGTTAGTGTTAGTCTGAAGCACCGATGTTGTTTTTTGTGCTTTTTAATTATCGCCTAACGTTAGTGTTGTCCATAATTGGCTAATTTTTTGGGGAAAAAACGTAATTGAAAAATACATCATGTGCTGGTAAGAACAACACAATTTTTAACAAAACTGTGTTAAAAACCAAAATTTGAAAACAGTTTTGTTTTTGCTGTCAAAGGAGCTTTCATTGTCGTTCGATATGAAGTTCCAAGGACTGATTTTCTTTTTTTTCTCGTGTAGTTTTGTCGCCGGTGTTATTCTCCGAGAACGTATTCCAGCATTCGAACGAATGCTATGGAGAGCTTGTCGCGGTAATGTTTTTTTGCGTCAAGCTGAAATCGAAACGCCTCTTGAAGATCCGTCGACGGTAAGTCTCAAATTTGTTGAATCTGAGAATAAAAATGAGCGTCATTGTAGGGTGACCAAGTGTATAAATCCGTGTTTATAATCTTTTTCCAAGGAGATCAATTAAAAACACGCGTGAAAAAAATTTGTGAAGGTTTTCGCGCAACTTTATATCCATGTCCTGAAGCGCCCGGCGACCGCCGTGAAATGGCAATGGGGGTCATGACACGAATCGAGGATCTCAATACTGTAATATCTCACAAATGTAAAACTTTTCCTTAATTATAATTTTTCAGGTTTTGGGGCAAACTCAAGACCACCGACATAGAGTCCTAGTCGCGGCCGCGAAAAACATCAAAAATTGGTTTGTCAAAGTTCGCAAAATCAAGGCGATTTATCATACTCTGAACTTGTTCAATTTGGACGTTACTCAAAAATGCTTGATAGCAGAATGTTGGGTTCCGGTGCTCGATTTTGAAAATATTCAATTAGCTTTGCGGAGAGGTACCGAAAGGAGTGGCAGCTCGGTACCCCCGATTTTGAATCGGATGGAAACTATGGAAGATCCCCCGACTTATAATCACACGAATAAGTTTACAACAGGATTCCAAACCCTGATTGATGCCTATGGGATTGCTTCCTACAGAGAAATGAATCCTGCACCCTATACGATTATTACTTTTCCGTTTTTGTTTGCTGTGATGTTTGGGGATTTGGGACACGGTTTGTTGATGGCAATATTTGGGGCTTGGATGGTGCTTAAAGAGAAGCCTTTGGCAGCAAAAAAATCTGATAATGAAGTAAAGTTTTCGCAATAAATAAATTGTTTTTCAAGTTTCTGTTTTAGATTTGGAACATTTTCTTCGGTGGACGCTATATCGTACTTTTGATGGGTCTTTTCTCCATGTATACTGGTTTTATCTATAATGATGTTTTTTCAAAGTCTTTAAATATATTTGGATCAAATTGGGTGGTTAATAATTTAACTGCAGATTATGTTTTAAAAGTAGATGATGTTATGTTGGATCCTGCTGAGGGAGACTATCTTCATCATCCGTATCCTATTGGATTAGATCCAGTTTGGCAACTTGCGAAAAATAAAATTATTTTTCAAAATTCGTTTAAAATGAAAATTTCGATTATTTTAGGTATCATACACATGTTGTTTGGTGTTTCAATGAGTCTTTTTAATTTTACGTAAGTCAGACTATAAATCAGGGAACTGTAATTGAACTTTGTTGTTGCAGGTATTTCAAAAACAAACTTAGCATTTTCTGCGAGTTTATCCCACAAGTCATATTTTTAGTTTTCTTATTCTTTTACATGGTGCTCTTGATGTTTATCAAATGGTTTATGTATTACTCCACCAACGACAGTAAGTATTGAGTATCGATTTTTAACATACAGAGTGATTCAAAAAAATTGGACCATCTCTTGGGTGATATCCAACTGTGTTAAGTTTTTTTTTTTATTTTTTTCACGAGATATAGTCTTTCAAAGGTTAGATCTTTGAATTACCTTTTTGAATGTTTAGATTGTGCATCCTTGATTTTATGTCTTATGGTGTACAAAAATTTAACAAGATATTCACCAAAAGAGCTAAGACTTCTGTCAGTTCTGTTTTTTCTCAGAAACCAAAGCTTAAAAAATCTGTATTAACTGAAGGTCTTCTATCATCATTTGAGAGTTGTTCCGACACTTTTGAATCATCCTGTAAAATAAAAAATATTTTTTAAAACGGTAAAGTGATTAAAATAATACTCGTAATTATTATTAAGACAATTTGTGCTTAATTGCCATTCCAAATGTGACTTGCAGAAACTTATATTAAGTACAGTCCTCGCTGTGCCCCCTCAATCCTCATCACCTTCATCAATATGGTACTAAACAAAGAGACCATCGTCGATTCAGAGTGCGATGCGACCATGTATGCTGGTCAAATCCCCATCCAAAAACTACTTTTCGTGTGTGCTGTAATTTGCGTTCCTTGGATGCTTCTCGCAAAACCCGTTTACATCATGCGTAACCGTCGCAAAATGAACTATTCGGTAAAATTGTCAAAACTAGTTTTGGCAATTTAATTAATCATGATTTAGGTGTCTCACCAACAGATGCAACAAGCTACAGGTAATGGCGATGCTGAACAACCAATGCATAATAACACATCTCAACCGGTTGCTGCTCATGGAGGCGGCCATGACGAAGAAGATCTTGGGGAAATGTTTATCCATCAGGGGATTCACACTATTGAATATGTGTTGGGTTCGGTTTCACACACCGCGTCTTATTTGCGGTTGTGGGCATTATCTTTGGCTCATGCTCGTGAGTTTTTTCTATTGGAAAGTAAATTGTCAATTTTTTTATTGTTATTTTCAGAATTGTCGGAAGTGTTGTGGAATATGGTTTTGAATAAAGGATTAGTTTTCGATGGATGGGAAGGAGGTGTTATTCTTTATATTATATTCGCATTTTGGGCTTGTTTGACAGTTTCGATTCTTGTCTTGATGGAGGGCTTGTCAGCGTTTTTGCACACCTTACGTCTTCATTGGTAATGAAAAAAGAAAGATTGAGAACTTATGTAAAGAGTTTTTTTCCAGGGTTGAATTTCAAAGCAAGTTTTACTCGGGACAAGGCTACGCCTTCCTGCCTTTTTCATTTGAAAATCTTCTAGATTCGGCTTCTCAAACAGCTGAAGAATAAATCTATTTTATTTATTTAATTTAAAATACAAGTTATCTAAATATATATTTTTTTCTACATTCATTTTCATTTAATGCCGTACTTAAATCATACCGCTTTTTTGTGATCTGTTATAAACGTTGTAACCGAAATTAATAAAAAGACTAGTTGGTGTTAGATATAAGTTTCAATATTTATTCAAGTGCATGATAGCTAATTGCAGTAAAGTAACACCTATTGTAGCAGTAAAAATGTGTACGTCAATAGATAGAAGTAAATGTTGTCATCTGAAATTTGTTTTATTAATTATTCTTTCAAATGTCTCCTTCGTGATGGAAGTTAATTAAGTTTATCAGCGAAACAAGTTTTTTTCCAATTACAAGATTTCATCAGTGGAAATTTTATGGAGAATGATTAAATTGCACAAGTACCCCCCGTAGATATAAGATATCATTTCTAATTTTCGTGATTTGACGGCGTTATCATGTTACCTAATTCCATGAACATGATTTTGATTGTATTTTTTGTGAAAAAAAGTATTAGAATTCAATTATTAGAAAAAATTCCGCACTGATGATAGTGTAGGCATCCACACATTCCTTTCAGTGTTTATCACAGGTGTTCATTTGTTTGAAAATAAACCCATTTCATTGATGGCTACTGATGTTACCTACTGGGCTCCTGTCGAATATTGGTTTTTTACATACATGCATAAATTATACCAAAACAGATTAATAGATCATCAATGAGTCTTATATTTTTCTTGCTTATTTATAATACTCTTATATAACGTATTATCAGAATGCTAAAATTGTAGACGCATTGTTCGATAAACATCTTTTCTAATATGCTTGTAATGTAATAGACTCATTGCTCCCATGTGTTAAAACTGTGCAATTACATAACGCAACTCGTGATGTCGAGTCAACTCCACGGAAGGGTGAGTTGCAATTCTCGACCTTAAACTTCGCGCGCCCACTTTTCCTTTGACGTGCTTTGACCCAAGGTTTCGCGTTTGAATACATTTGATCCGAGTCAAGTAGATGACCTCCGGGTAGCCTTATGATTGGCGGTTTGCCGTGTTATCAAACTCTGATTGGAAGGATTAGAATCGACGTCGGTCGTCGCTTTTGGGCGGTATCAGTCTTATCACCTCGGTTTAAACCACAACAATCGCAGCAGTCGCTGGCAAGTAAGCGTTCAAGCTGTCACTCTAATAACCTCTTCGAATCGTCTGCGAGAATGTCCCAGAAATTAAAAAAAGTGTGCATAGTAGGCAGCGGCAATTGGTAATTTATTGTTTGGTGTGCTAGTGCTAGGTTTATAGTTGTGTTATTTTGCTAATTGAGCGTTAGATAACTTATTTTTTTGTTGGCACATTATTTACAGAAGAAATTTCGGGTAATGTCAAGGTGATGTTTCAGGGGCTCCGCTATTGCGAAAATTGTCGGGAGCAATGCGAAAAAACTACCCCATTTCGATGACAGGGTTACTATGTATGTTTACGAAGAAATGATAAATGGGAAGAAACTCACAGAGATCATTAATGAAACGCACGAGAACGTTAAATATCTTCCAGGTCACAAGTTGCCTCCCAATGTGGTAATTATCACTTCATTACACATAATTCACTTGTACTTAATGACCTTGATCTAATGTATGAACTATGTACTGTGTTCACTAGAGGAAAATCATTGTTATCTTGTTTACTTTTCTCTCCAGGTGGCAGTTCCAGATGTCGTGGAGGCAGCCAAAGAGGCTGATATTCTAATTTTTGTAGTACCTCATCAGTTCATAAGAACGCTATGCTCAACTCTTTTAGGAAAAATCAAACCAACAGCTATTGCTTTATCTCTGATTAAGGTCAGTTTAAAACACTAACACTAATTACTAAGTGCAAGGACGAAGCAATCCCAAATTTAATTTACTTTAAAATGGGAAAATAAGATCCCAAAAAATTCAAGTTTAACACACGAAACAAATTCTTTTCATTAGTCAATGAAATAGTCATTCGCTCACAATAATTTGAAAACAGTTTAACTTTGAATCACATGTCTGTTGTTAATAATGTAATATCTCTGGTATTGCGCAAAATGCATTGTTATCGCAATTTATGCTGTAATTAATCAGCTCCCATTAAGGTATTCAAATGTTAATTACAAAAATACCAATACCAATAGTAATTTGGGAAAAGTATTTTACTATATTTAGAAATGTATTTATGTCATTTTTAGTTGATATTGATAACGAACTGATAAATAATTGTTTATTTTATCCCTAGAGCTAATTATGTATTAGAAAACTGAAATCGCGGAGTATTTGCGATTACAGTCTGAACGAGTTCAATGATTATTTTTATATTAATGAGTGAAATCTGAGTCTCCTTGAACATTGATACGTATAATTCAAAAATGACGAATACGTTTCTAATATCTTAAATTGCACTTTTTTTGAACTTTGATCGCCATTTCTTCAGGGCTTCGACCGGGCAGAGGGCGGGGGAATCGACCTCATTTCGCACATAATCACCCGTCATTTGCGAATCCCTTGCTCTGTCCTCATGGGGGCAAATCTCGCCGGTGAAGTGGCTGACGAGAACTTTTGCGAGACAACCATCGGTTGTAGAGACACCAAACAAGGACCACTGCTCCGCGATATTATCCAAACCGATTACTTCCGAGTAGTCGTAGTGGACGATGAAGACACTGTAGAAATTTGTGGAGCTTTGAAAGTAATTTCTGAATTTGCATTTTTTCCTATTTTAATTTTCTGTGTGTAGAATATCGTAGCGTGTGGGGCCGGTTTTGTGGACGGTTTGGGTTTGGGTGATAACACCAAAGCTGCAGTAATTCGATTGGGGCTCATGGAGATGATTAAATTCGTTGATGTGTTTTATCCGGGAGGAAAATTGTCAACGTTCTTTGAAAGTTGCGGTGTTGCTGATTTGATCACGACCTGCTACGGGGGTAGAAACAGGAAAGTGAGCGAAGCGTTTGTGAAAACTGGAAAATCGATAAAAGTGTTGGAGGATGAGATGTTGAACGGGCAGAAATTGCAAGGGCCGTTCACGGCAGAGGAGGTCAACTATATGTTGAAAAATAAGGGCATGGAGGATAAGTTAGTAGGGATTTAATATCTGTGAGATATTTCTGATTTACTTTTGTTGCAGATTTCCCTTGTTTACAGCCATTCATAAAATTTGTACAGGACAGAAACCTGTAGCTGAATTTATCGACTGCATTAGACATCATCCTGAGCACATGTAAGTGCTTTTCATTGCCAAAAATAACACAAAGTACAACTTGCTAATAATGCATGCTACGAAAATTATTTACCGCAAAGCATAATCCGTTGATAATACCGTCTAATAATTACACAAAATACCAATTAGGTGTTTTGTACTACTTATTAGGCGGTCATTTATTTTTATACACCATTGTTGCGTAGTTTTTAGATACATTGTTGTGTTTTTATCTATACTAATATGTTGGAGATTGCGAAAATTCTATTGACTGTTGAGCACGTAACTGCTCTAGAGAATACGAAATTTACAGTTTCTTATTTTTATAGATTTATAATTTTTAAAGGATTGTGTTTTATTTATTTAAACCTTTTAATGTGACTCAGTTCTAGAGTTTTAATGTATAGATTATGTAGATTTGTAAGTATGGCTTCTTGTTTGTAAAAATTAGTCGGAACAGATTAATATCCCGATACATATCAGAATTTTCGTAATTCATTATTTTTTATTTCAAGCAATTTATCATGTCTTGCAATTTCCATATTTTTTATGACTATTTTCCATATTTATTTACCATTTGCTTTGCATGTGTTTGTTATAACTTGTAACAATACCAATAGAAAAAGCAAGTGTTAATTTGAAGTAGCGAGTGCCTTGGTAAAAAATAAAGGGTAAAATCATAAATTATACATTTCATTAAAAGAATACTAATAATTATGAGTAGAACAATCGTGTGTAGATGATAATTAATCATTACGTCAAATTTACTTATTCCTATTCCATAGGTGTGTATGTGTGATATTAAAATATTGTTATGTAATGAATTATTTTATGTAAGTATGTGAGATGTGAATTGTCGAATGTTATATTTTCACTAAAAAAGTAGATGTCCGGATTTGTGAATAATCGGTGAATAAAAAATATTAGCAACCATTCATTCTGTATTTAGTTTTTATTGGCGGCGATAAAGTGAATAGTGACGTTGATGCATTTTACTTTATTCTTGTCTCATCTATTCGCTTTTTGCTGTCTTTATTTAAATTAATATTAATTTTTTCCAGATACATTCCCCGAAACATAACATTCCTGTAGCCTTCCTCCTTCCCGTCCTGTTTCACTGCGTAATTTTGCATTTTTTTAAATTAACATTTTGCTGACTTGTAATGTTTAAGTAATATAATTATTGTTAAATCCATTTGTGCTGTTATTAATACATGATTTTGTTTTAGGGACAGTAGTTATGACAAGCCAAAGTGTAAACTATAAATTATAGTGTTGTATTTCCTTTGATTTAAACGTTATACTATAAGCAACTAACGAAATCAAAGCTTCAAGTTAACAAAATTAATGTGGTTGTCATAAAATTGGTGTTGAATAAGTTAAGACTGATTTTTTTGCTAGTTCAATAAATAACATTAAAATGGGGCGTTTTATTAATCAAAAAAACATCTGTTTCATTGTACTAACAACACCTCAATAATTCAGTCAGGAATCTTTTATTAATCTTATTATATAATTGTATTTTTGCAGGGTCAAGCAGTAATCAGCTAATTATTTTCTTCTATAATAGGTGTCAAATTATTAGAAAAAAATTAGTCGGACATAAGAAGTACAAAAAATGTGTTCTGCCAAAAATTGTAATTTAGCCAAAGCTAGTTTTGGATAGTAATTTTTAAACACTCGAAAAAAACAACTAAGGGTGTACTAAGTATTATTTGTTGAACCATAAATGTACTTAAAAAGATGCGTTCTTTAATTCCCTTATGCAGTTTTCCCCCAATAAACTTTCCTTGAATATAAATTTATTAAAACTATGTAAAGTATCTACAATCAGGAGGTTCTTTCTTTACAAAGCCGTTATTAAAGTCTCTTGATGACATCAATTTTTTACCTACTACACCAACTTTTTCTACTACAATGTACTGAAAATCTGAGCATAAAACCTTCAGAACGTTTTTCTCCTTATCATATTTCACATATCCAGGTTGGATGTTTTTACGACTGTTTAAATAATTTCCTTTTTTTATATTTAATAATTTAATTGTCTTCCTTTTCCAAGTTGTTTGTAACGGAAAAATGCCCTCCAAGGCTCTTCCCAAATTGTAGATTTGTTCAGCAGTCATTTGATTCCATTTAATGGATGCAAAGGTGGGATCCACTTTTGGGGCTATAATTTTATATTACTTATATAAAATAATAATAAAAAAACAAATCCAACCATAGGTAACTCCTTCTGTTGGCTGAGGTTTTGCGTTATTTAAATTTGAAGGCAAGTTCCCTAAGGTTTTAATTAATTGTGAGGCTCCTAATTTTCCTAAAGTGGCGTACAGTTCGCTTTGTCTCATTTCAGGGTGAATTGACACAGATTCTTGCCGAACTATTTTCCCTATATCGAATTTTTCTGGACTTATTGTCATTATAGTGACTCCCGTTTCCGTATCGCCGTTTGCTAGGGCGTAAATAATTGGGGCTGCGCCCCTCCAACGTGGCAGAAGACTTGCATGGACATTCAACATTCCTCTATGATAATTAATTGCAGTAAAAAATTATAAATGTGGATAAACTTACAAAGGGAATTGGTCTATAATACTTTTTGGTATTAAATGCCCAAAAGATACAACAATGCCGACATCAAACTCTCCCACACCAATACTAGGGGGCCACTTATGTAACCGAAGATTTTCTTTTTCTGCAAATAATTTTACAGCATTGGCTTTGCCTTTCACAGTCGTTACAACTTCAAGTCTACTTAGTAGTGCCTTTTTTCTGCTGAAATAAATTGTTACTTTTATAGTTGTGATAAGAATAAACTGTACTCACTATTCTTCAGTTAATTTCTCTAAACTAAATATCGAAAAATCGTCGGCACCAAAAAATAATATTTTCCAGGGAGGCTTTTTGCTAGTTTTACTTAATGACCGATATAATAGTGGTTTTATGTGCTTCTTTAATAAATAGAAGGAAACAAACTTGCTTAACCCCATTGTTATTCGTTAATTTTATCTCATAACTTTGAGCACTTTTTGAGGTTATGCGAATTTTATATTGAAAACATTGAAATAAATTGTAAACGTGATTTGTCTGAATACATATTCATCAACACATATCATCTATATATTATATTGAATAAAACATTGTTTTAAGTATTTATAAATAACAAGCAAAAAATAACGTAAGGTTATATTTTTTATTTTTTTTTTCAAGAAAAAACAAGAGAATAAATTAATGAATAACACTTCGCAAACAGAAAAAGGTTTATTGGCAAACAAAAAGAACAATATAATATACCAAAATAAACAAACATTATTTAACTAAAAAATAAAATAAAAATTTATTCTTTTTTGTTTTCTTTATGTTCACTTTCTCCTTCATTCTGCTTCCGTTTTGATAACATTCCGGGCCTGTAAATAGCAATCGTGGGCCTGTCTTTGTTCCTAATCCGTTTCTGAGATTGCGCATCACTTTCCTTTGTTGATTTTGATTTCTCAGTTGACTTAGCAGATGTTTCTTGACTTGTTTCATTGGTGGGTAATATTACCTCCTTTTTACTTGGGCTTTCTTTAGGTTGTTGCTCTGATTTTACGTTTTCTTCTGGTTTCGCAGTGTTTTCCTGTTGCTGCTCAAGTCTCTTTTGTGCCTCAATTTTTCTTTCCTCCCTCTTCTCCGTGTATTTTTTGACCTTCTTTTGATAAACTTTAGTCTCTTCTTTTTTGTAATCGTCGTATTTTTGCCTATAGTCCCTCTCTTTGTAGTCTTTATAATCGTCTCTTCTGCTTTTGTATTCCCTTTTATCCATGTAATCCTTCTTAGGTGGATATTTGTTCTTGGGGTCTTTCTTCCTGTCATCATATTTTTTCTCTCTGTTTTTGTTATAATATGATGCAGGGGTCGGCTTTTCATGTTTCTCCGGATCTTCCTTTTCTGGTGTTTTATCTTCAGCCGATTTATCTTCACCTTCACGTTTCTCCGCTTCTTTATTATCCACACTTTTCTCTTTGGGGCTCACAACTTTTGTAAACTGGGATTTATTCTTCACGGGCGATTTTTCTTCATATCGTTTCCTCCGTTCATCTTCACGGAATTTCTTCCTTTCATATTCCTTTCGTTTCCGCTCTTCTCTCCTCTCTTCGCGAATTCTCATTTTTTCTGCTCTTTTATTTTTAACATATTCCAACAAAGGTGTACTAGTTTCATTTTTATTTTCCGTTGTAATCTGGTAGGAATACTCAGGTTTTTCGTCAGGTTCAGGGGGTTTATTGATCATTTCAACAAATTCCAAGTAATAAGGGTCTGATTCAATAGTACCCACTTTAGGGTCCACTCTAACTTTATTACGCCTCTTTGGGATTTTTTGAAAAGCAGCAAATTCGACTACTGCCGCGTATTCATGGCCAGCACTATCCAGGAAAACGTAGTTGTCAAATTTTTCCTTAAAATCGTAAATATCGTTGGGGTTCACAAAATTGATGTAAGCACGGGAAAAGGAGTTTTCGCCTAAACTAGCATCACCCTTGACCATGTAAAAATAATCGTAGCTGGGAACAGGCGATATTTGATTTAAAAAAGTCTCTTGGTCCATGCTTGGGGGCAAACGACGGATTACCACTTTTGTAAGAAGTTTCTCTTTTTTATCAGGACCCTTGGAATCAGACTGTTTTTTTTCTGAAGACTCGCTACTCTCGGGTAACGCCATTATTGTGAAATCGGTTTTTATCTAGAGACAGGTTTTATAAACTATTACTGCTATCACAAGCAGAATATAACCTACAATTATCACTTGTCACTTGCTTTTTCTCCCGAAATTGCTTTCAACCGAAAACACATCCATAACTTAAATACTTGCACGTTGTACGATTAGTGAGGACAAAAAAAATATTTTTTGACTTTGCTGACTACCAAATATTGTGTTACATTTATGAATTTGAGTTTAAGTAGTTGTTAAAGTTTTTAAAGTCTTTGTATTTTTCGGTTGAAACAACAAGCGGAGAAAAACTTAAATTTATGGCATGCGCAGATAATATTTGGGCTAACATTTTTGACATGTTGCTTTCTTCAGTTTGTGTTGGGTGATATGCTGGTTCACTTATGTTTAGTTATCTTTTAGTGGTAGCATTTATGTTTTTTAAATTTGATTTCATTAAATCATAAATAACTTTTTATCAAGTGTTTTAATTTAAGTTTTAGAAGTTTTGTGCTTTTTATATTTTTTTGCGCCTAGGTAAGTGTCATAAACAAAAACATAGATTGTAATCTTAATCTGTAATAAATCCAAAAATAAGAATTAGGACGCAGAACTGTTACAGTTCCTTCCGAATTTTAACTGTTTTATTGTCCTTGCGTAGATTATTATAATCATCGACCCACCACAACAGTATTTACGTCTGTCTCGGTACCTTAACAATAACAATACGTAAAAGGGTACGAATAAAAAATAATTACTACGGTTTACTACGTACTTCCTTAAGATTTTTTTGTGCTGTGTTGTTGTTTTAGTTTGGGGCTACTGCCCTTTCGTACCTGCGATGAAGGTCAGGTCACATTCTTTTAATACACGACAACAAAACAGGTATCTGGGATGCACCTGTGTTGTTAAAACCGCAATTCAGTTAAGTATCTATTTTTCAACCGGATGAACCAATTTAAAGCCGTGTTAATTAGGTTAAATAATAACTCCTTATGGCCCATCTGTTCAATGATTTAAGTTATAACAATGAATTTTGCTATCATTGCTTTGTAAATGAATCTTGTTCTTGTAAACATGCGTAGGAGGGCCAGACAGGCATCATTCTCATTATTTAAACGTGACCGCGAATAAAAATATTTTTCCTAATTAGGTCTTCTTATCAAGAGATTTACATCTAATGCAACTAACAGAGATTCAAGCAATCATGCTGAGACACAATGATGCAGATAATAATATCATTATGATAACGGTAATTTTTGTGTCTTCTCTCTTTCTCTGTAAAAATTGTTAGTAGGATGTGGTAATTATTCAAATCAAATAAAACCGATTTCAAAACAAAGGTAAGTGCTGAAGAGTGAGTGTTCCATGAAAGGATGTGGATGCTTGCTGTATATCATTTAAAACCGTCACTTGGTAAAGTCGATGACTCATCACCCCAGATTAATTCCATGAGTTGATAAAAACTACAATAATAACCAAATTTTTTCTTAATTAATTACCTTCTGGGAATAAATCTTACAATCAACAGTAAAATTAAGGCACTAATAACTTAATTAAATTGCGGTTTATCCGATAAAAATTGATTGAAGTTGAGGTCAAAAGCTGGATTTTGTTCCGGAAAGATTTATTAATGAGTTAGCAAAGCTATATTAGAAAACAGCCATATGTGGATCGACTTATTTATAAATCGCAAACATGTGTTTAACATTTGCAGCACTTGAAAATGCTTTTGGTGTTTGAATAATATAGGTAATCCTAATCACTCTAACTGCTTACGGGGCAGAAACCGTGAGTCAGAGTTCTTTGGATTTGTTTGGTTTATCGTCAAATGTTTGATAACAACGCATCGTTTGCAAACTTTCCTTAATTATGATCAAATCTGCACAAAGGAAATAGAAAACTAATCATTTTTGTTTGGACGATAACTCTTATCTGATATTTTATGTTTTGATTTGACAATGGACGTTGAAGTGCTTTGTAGAAGGTAACCATACTGTTTTAGCCAGAACACTTATTATTGTCTTGTCCTGTTTTACGTTTATGTCCTCTGATTTGTTCCGATTTAAGCGCATACAGACTTAAATATGCCGTTTTTGAAATTGTTATTTACAGCGAAAACAAAGGGTTTTTCAAGTTAAATATGTAGTATCGATCGAAGACAATTGTTTATTGTCTGAGATCGATAAGTCCTTAACGTTCGTGACGCTTTGACATTTTTTGCGCGATTGAGTTTTGTTAAAAATGAATGCAGATTTTTTCAAGCTTTTTTCAGAAAAAACAGAACTATCAATGAGTATATTATCATGTTAGGTGTTTTAGCTCTTTTTGTTCTCGATGTTGTTGAAATTAATTTATTGTTGAATTTGCTATATGGTTTGTTAAATGTTTTGTACATCATTAGATACAAATTGGTGTTTTTTCAATAGGTCTCTGTTAATGTTGCAAGATGTAACATTGGTAAGACCTATTTAATTATTTATTTTGTATTCTGAAATAAAATTGTTATAATTATTTTTATTAGTGTCCTGATTTTAAATTTTCTGAAATTGGTCACTTTAGCTTTACCTATAGTTTCTAAATGTTACTACATTTATCTATGTTGCAGTAAGTAGGAAGTGATTTCTGGGGAAAAGTGGCACAAACATTTCAAGTTAGAATCTTCACTAATCAATACATTTTATGACGTAACTTTCTCTACCAATTACCCAACACGAATTGATGTTTATTTTTGAATCAAGCTCTAATATTTTTTTTGATAAGAATATAAGGGCATTTTACAGGATGTGAATAATAGGGGGAATACTAGATTCTAAATTATTTTTTATTCTACTCGAAACAACTACTTTCTACTTTGTCATGCGGGTAGGGGACTACAGTATGTTATTTAGGCGTATTGGAATTAAGTAATTTCTCTAGATTGTCAGCTCTACTGCTGCAAAATAGTAATTTCTTTACTGTCAAATGGTTTCTTGTTATGGTATTAACTCTTTTGATTTATGGTTTGTTGACGGAATGTTAACGTTATCAGTCAAGATGATACTTGCTGTAATGTAAACGAAAGCGGACGACTTTGCAATTCAACAAAGATAATTACTTCAACGTCAGATCCTGTCGACTTATTATCAATTATGATTTCAGTTTTTCATTGAATGTGTGAATCAATTCAAATTAATTTTTTTATGTGGCATCAAAAGAAATTTAAATTTATTAGGCATAAAATATGAAATATTGGCAATGAATTGATTAAGTGATTATCAACTATTTTTAACTGTGTTTGTTACTTTTTTTTTGTATAATTTTGCATACCCACAACATCTAATAAAATAAAATAATTAACGTATCAATGTGAAAATTCGCGTAGAATTTAAATTGGCATTCGTGCAACTAAATCTATTCAGGTGCAAACTCATAATTAGAATACATACAAAGATATTCGCTTTGAAAACCGAATTTGAAATTTCAAGAATTTTGTTTGTTGGTGCATCGGAATTTGTTACTAATTATCGCATTCTGCTATATTTCTTATTTCAAAATTATGTTGCAACCAAATGCATGCGTGCGCTCTGTGAATCTTATAGTGATATGTAACAGACTACCGTGTTAAAATATTTTCATAGTAAAACCAGATGTTTTTGAAATTTAAGTCTAAAAAAACAAAAATCCTTATATAAATTGGAGCATTTTCTTTTTCCTTTTAATTAAATACGTAATGAAGAGTGATAAGATTTATACTTTAAATAGTAGTAATCTTCAAAAATAGGAAAAAGCGTCATATTTAAATATGTTTGTATTTTTTTTAATTATGAGGGACGAGTGTACCTATACCTTTGTGCTTGAATTGCCATTTCTTTTATTTTATGTTCAGATTTAACGTTCTCAGAATCATGGTCTTGTCATTTAACTTGGTCTTAAATCGCTGCAAAGTGATTAAAGCCATTGTTATGTTCCTAATTACCAGTCACGATAAACACAAATGTTTTGCCAAATTAGGTTGTAAATGAAATTGCAATTTATGCTAACACCTATTTAGTATGACATGCCTAAGCACGTTCAAAATATTTGCAGTTGCGGAAGAAAGTCCAAAATTCAAGGTGAGGGCAAGTTTCCTTGTCTTGTTTAAATCATATTTACATTTTCGTTGACACAACTAAAATACGATAAGTTTCATGTTTCAAATGATTCATTTGTTTAGACGATATAAAACTTTCGAAATGATCATTGTAGGTCATTCAATATTATTTTGCAATGATAAGCATTTAGGATTCCCCGGACTACACAACGTATGTTTTATCAAATGGTAAACAGGAGCTATGTTCTACCATCATTGTTAGTTGCTTGAAGTTGTTGCTTCAGTTAATTATTTATTATCCTTGAATATCTATGACTCAAATTATAAAATAACCTTTCACAGACAATAAACGTCATACCTTTTGAACAACAGAAAGTTTAAGATACCTACATCGTGGATACATCTTCAAGAACCAGAGACTATAAATTTTGTTTTTCTCTTTTCATTTTATTTCTTATGCGGAATTTTGCTATGGTAATGAGCAACGCTCTCAAAAATGTTCTCTAAAATTTGGTTCTTCCATAAATAATTATTGGCTATAAACATATTTTCTTGGAATGAATATTAATAATTTTATTAATAAATACAACCACGTTAATTGCGGTCGTCATTTGAGAAGTAGAAGCACGGATATAAAAACTGTTAGAATTACTCAAATGCATCAGGAACTTTTTCAAGGCAAATTAATTTCCTGCTATAGTTTAAATTATTCGCGTTTCACACACTTTTCCCTGAATTACTTATTTAAATTATCATATAACAGTTTAATGTTGCTTTAAAATTCATTTTTATGAGTGAAGTATTATGAATATAATCCCGTTAACAAGACATTATGTCGGTCATGTTTAAAGATTAGGTAGGTTATTGAAACGTTTGCTGAATACTAACTCGTCATTTATTTATAACTGCCGGAATTGCAAAAATTCTTTCTCTTGTCTCTTTCTTCCTAATGGGGTCACCAGAATTTTGCAACTGTTGCTCGCAATCTAACGAATTATTTTTACCCATGGCGCGTTTAAATCTTCAAGGTTTTTACAAATGTAATTATTTTTGCGAGTGCATTGTAAAAAACACATTTTTCGTTAATTTGTCGCACTATTTTGAGTCACGAAACTTTAATAATTAAATCAATTTTCAATTAGTGATGAGTGCTGTGTTCTTGTGTTATTTATTGTTTTATATTTACGAGTATATCACAATTTCAGTGACATTTCGCACGTATATGAATCAGTGAACTGAAACGAAGTTCATCTCCGTGTGATTGTTTTTAGCAATATAATAAAAGAGACATTTTAAATAATCAATGTTGTTTTGCAATTTAAGACTAAAATATTTTTGGCATTGGTGCGTGCTTTTGTTGATTTTGTTGCGGTTGGTGAATTTTTATTAAAATGAGAGTAAACAACTAGAGGTCGACTTTTTGTTTAATGTTTTTCTCAATCTACAAGCCAACATAAATAATTTTTGGGCGATATTTTATGAAAACGGTTGAAAAATAATTGGGCAAATATTTGTAACATCTTAATTTATTACTGTAATGATTTTTAAAAAAATACAAAAACATGGTAGTAAAACTATAAAATATAAACATATATGTTCTACTATGTTCATAAGTTGGGAAATTTGTCGCTAGTATTGAGTAGAATTGGTTAAGAAACTAGCAGGACCTTTATTAAAGAATAAACAACATGTAGCATACCAATTAATTTTTTTTTATTGTTATAATTAGTAAATTACATAAACAACTTTAGTAACGGAACATTACAATGCGAATTCAACTTTGTGTTTTCTATTCTTATGTGAATTATAATAGTATTGAATAAATGCACTTCTCATGGATATTTCAAGTGAAACCACTGTTATTATATCTTCTAATAACTACTATTGTTTATTAAAAATTTGAGAAGTTTTACATTTATGTATACATGAGAAGCTAAATGTCAAACATTTTAGATCTTAAAAGTCGGTTTCGTTATTTTATTGAGTGTCAAATGCTTATAGCTCCCTCCGCTGTTAGTTTTAGGGGGTTAAAAATGTTTCTATTTCTATACTATATGTATAATTGAGCACTAGTTAAAATGTGTCATATATCTTCATCTTGTTGATTAATACTGGTAGACAACCGTCTCTTGATCTTCAAAGTTTGTTTCATTGTCGTATTTTAAAACTAGGCACTTCCGATAGTGACGTTCAACTGTTGACACAATTATCTTTTGTTTCAGATGGATTTGTCTTCCTTATCATGTACAAACAGGATGGGTGCAGTTTTATAACTTTTCTACAACGCTAAATGACTTTCGTCAAATTGAAACAAAATGTTACACTTCTTGTTATTACTTCCATTTTTAATTAGTCCTTTAGCAGCCCTTTTAGAAGGTCCCAATGTATGCACAACGCAAGAATCGTAAGTAGTTTTAATCAGAGACGAGTCAGGAGTTGATCGATTGTTTTTCGAAAGGTATACGACAACTGTTCGAGTTTCGGAACAACAACCATATCAAGTAAGAGAATACGTGTGGTGTCTGAATTTTCCACCCAGATGTTCAAAGTACAAAATCAAGTTCAAAACCGTGTACAAAACACAAAATTTAGTTAAATTTAGACCGGTAGATCAATGTTGTAAAGGGTACACGAAAAGCAGTTCCGAGGATAGGTGTATACCGGTGTGTTCGCATGATTGTGTTCATGGAACATGTATAGCACCTGAACAGTGTCTTTGTGAGAGCGGCTACGGGGGACCTTACTGTGATATTAGTAAGTTGTTTTAACTTTACGACCAATTATTTTCACGTTAGCGTTCGTTCGCCTTGTTCATTCAATTTATTTTAAATCAGAGAAGAATATACTACTATCTTTAAAAGTGTAGAGTACATACATTTAATACAGTGTGTTTATGACGAGGAATGTAAATAAATACGATCTTTATAAGTTACTTTATCCTAGGAACATCAACATTATCTACTTTTATGACTACATTCAACAAATAATAATTTTTATTTTATTGCAAACTCTGAAACGATTTGCTATATTCTAACATAGAGAAGAGACTGAGATAAATGACAAAAGTTCAAGGCTGGGTTTATCAACAGATATTCTATTATTGTAATAATTAAAAAGTTTCCGGTAACAGTTTTTTCGAAATACATTATTATTGAATTATACCAAAAGTTCTTTTATGAAAGTTTATTTATTAAAGAAATTAGTCAAATAATTTGTAATTGTTGATTTCTTGATGAAAAACAAATTTATTGTGTTGTGAATTTGCAACCATGTAAACTTTATAAAAGCTATTTAAAAGGTATATCTTAAACCAACGCTGTCTTGATAGAATAATTCTATTCCCGCCTGGGCATTTCGTAAAAAAAATGTATTGAAGCAGTGATTCCGAGTTTTTCATAAAAAACAACGTACTAATAAATGCTGGGAAGAAAGGATACAACAAAACAAAATACGCAAGGCAGAATTGATGTTATGAGAGTAAACACGTTAAGCTTAAAAATTGGATATGTTAAAAAATTTCCTCATTTGAAAGCGCCAACGGGAATCAGTTAAACTCAAAAAATGCTCAGGCGAGATATTGATAATTTCATTAGAAAGACGGTGTCTTAAACAAATAACAAAAATGTATCACTAATTCCTTATATACAGGCTGCCCCAGAGCTCCGTATTTCTTCGATTACTCTGACAGTAAAGAAGATAACGAAATGCGGTTTCTTTTGAACGATAGACATTCATTTTTTCTATGGTCCAAAAATATTTTCGTCATTGTAAGTACTTCCTATATAGGGTGGCGCAACAAAGTAATATTTTTTCTTATGGAACACCCGGTATATTATGCGCTTATTTGAAAGAATTTCTAATTCTAAGAATATCCATATTAGGTTTTATGGGTCTATCATGGACCGTTTATCATTTATGGGCAATTTTATGAGAAAAAAGTACCATTTTTGAACAGCTTTGCTAGAAAGAAAAAGTGAATAAAAACAATTGCAACCATTTTTACTGAGTCAGGTTCTAAATTATTATGGTTAAAATTCTATAAATCTTTTGCAACTACTGCAGAGTGTTGACATTCGCAAAATATCAAGTATAACTTGATTTTTTCAAATGAAACACCCTGTATATTATTACTTTATCGTGTAGAGCTTTTAATAAGCTTTCTAAAAAACCTAGGGTTTGGAGGTCTAAACTTTACCTGTTTTATTGTACACCCTTGAAACATACCAATTTTAACTTATTCTATTTAGCCTCAAAAATCAAGTAGGTTTGCGTTACTTCCTCTCCTAAAAAAGTTATTTTTCTAAAGTTACGTTATCACCATACATCAATAAAGTTTGTTAGAGAATGTAGAATTATTTAACTACAGCATGATGAAGCTCCTGTTCATTTTTGTCGAATTGTGTGACAATTTTTAGCAACAGATTTCGTAATCGTTAGATTAGGAGGGGAGAACTATTGTCTGGCCACCGCAAACTCCAGATTTTACTACAATTGATTTCTTTTTATCGGGGTGTGTTGAAAAGAAGGTGTATCGAACAAGAACCACCACTCCAAATGACATGGAAAAAAGAATAATTGAAGTCTTTAATAACATCTCTGTTGAAATGCTGAGGGCAATCAAACTTTTCTTTATGCGTAATGGCAGGATTTTTGAATATTTGCTATGGAATTAATTAAGTTTTGAAATTTTTATAATCAAGGTGTTGCATTGAATTCAAATTCCAATTAGCGTTTCTTGTGTTTTACTCAGTATTTCAATAAACAACCTGTTTTCTTAATTGATGTATGGTGATAACGTAACTTTAAAAAATTATCCAATTTTTTTTAGAAGAGGAAATAACGCAAACCTACTTGATTTTTAACGCTAAATAGAATAATTTAAAATTTTGTAGGTTTAAAAAGGTGTACAATAAAATAGGTAAGATTTAGAACTCCAAACCCTAGGTTTTTTAGAAAGCTTATTAAAAGCTCTACACGATAAAGTAATAATATACAGGGTGTTTCATTTGAAAAAATCAAGATAATTTACATTTTACTAATGTCAATACTCTGCAGTAATTGCAAAAGATTTATTGATTTTCTACCATAATAACTTAGGACCAGACTTAGTAAAAATGGTTGCAATTGTTTTTATTCACTTTTTCTTTCTAGCAAAGCTGTTGTGATTTTTAAAAAACGGTAAATTTTTCTCATAAAATTGCCCACAAATGATAAACGGTTCATGATAGACCCATAAAACCTAATATGTATATTCATAGAATTAAAAACTCTTTCAAATAAGTGCATAATATACCGGGTGTTCCATAAGAAAAAATACAACTTTGTTGCGCCACCCTATATAGAAATTACCTATAATAACGAAAATATTTTTGGACCATAGAAAAAACGAATGTCTATCGTCCAAAAAAAACCGCATTTCGTTATCTTCTTTACTATCAAAGTAATCGAAGAAATACGGAGCTCTGGGACACCCTGTATGTCGTAGTCATTCGGCGTAATGCGTCATTCCGCGGAAAGCCTAGTCACTGGCCGTACTGCCGGCAGAAGCTGTAATCAAGTGAATATTCATTCGTTTGACTGAAATTTTACGTCATTTCAGGGATTGCCCACTTAATTCTCGTCAATTAAAGTAACCGGTTAAACCATTACATGTTACAGTGTTTGACGGACGTGTATTTAGTCATTTGTTGAAAAGTCTTGAAATGTTGGAAACTTGCTGTAGAAATGTAAATTTTAGGTAGAAGAAAAGAAAAGCCAAAAAAACAAAATATTTTTATTGTAGCACAATATTTGTTCAGTTTATTTGAAATAATGTAAACATATAATATAATAAAATCATACAAAAAACGTTAAGGTCATGACCTAAACAACAGATAAAAATATATTTTCTGCATTCAGGTAAATTGGCAAGTAAAATATCTTTTGCAGCCTAAAATATYTACAACTGAAATAAAGGTMTARTTTGAGGTTAGAAGTCTTTTACCTCSTTCATTTCTTCATAATTCRACGGTTTTTTGCATCTTTGTTCTTCATATAATATGTTAATWTACAACAATAAATATATCTAGTTTTTTTGGCTTTTCTTTTCTTCTACCAAAAATTTACATTTATACAGAAAGTTTCAAACATTTCAAGACTTTTCATTTCAACAAATGACTAAATACCTACACTTCCGTCAAACGCGGTAACATGTACTGGTTTAACCGGTTACTTTGTTTGACTAAAATTAAGTGGGCATTCCCTGAAATGACGTAAAATTTCAGTCAAACAAAGGAATATTCATTTGATTACAGCTTCTGCCGGCAGTACGGCCAAAGACTAGGCTTTCCGCGGAATGACGCATTACGCCCAATGACTACGACATATACAAACCTTGATAGATAACCTACATCCAATAGTCAATAGACGATACAAATGAAATGAATAAACAGGAATATGTACTTAAATTATTTACTGTTAGCTAAGTGCATTTTATGTATTTGCATTATTATTATAATAATGTTGTGTGCTTTTGATAATATTTTTTTTTGTTTTTCGCACAGATGACATTATTTGATTTTCTCACAATTTTCTAGTTTTTGGCCACATAATAGCTATTTATGTATCAAGTACGCAAAATAGGGTTTTAGGGAACGAATCGTAATTAATGACGAGGCGACGTAGGAGCCGAGTCCTTAATGAGAGGAGTCACCTAAAACCTTTTGCGTATGTGGTGCATACAAGATTTTTTTGTTAAAGCTCCCAAAACACGAATTCTCACCTCTTACTAATTAAATAAATTTCGTTACCAATTTTATTTTTTAGTCCGCAAAAACTGTTTTTGGGGACTGAGTACCTAAAATAACCGTTTTGCCTACTATTTTATTGAGTCCGGAAAAGCCTCATTTTAGAGACTCAAATGAGTCCCTAAAACAGCTGTTTTCGGGAGCGTATACAAAAAAAAATATTTGAATGTTAATCAGTTTTGCTATTATATTTCTTCATTTTCCGTGAATAATTGTAACACATTTACATAATAAATTACCATTCACTTTTTTTATCAAACGGTTTATAAAAATAACCGCATGAAAGATGGAATTATAAAATTAACTCATTTTTTTCATTTCGGATGATTTGCATTAAATTACTGAACGTAGTCGAACACGTAACAAATCATTCGAAAATTTCTCAGTGAAACCCGTTAGCGGAATTAGAGTTAAAGAATTTCTGGTATCATTGATTTCCTATAAAAGATCAAAACAACTTTACATAACGCACCGTTTTTATTATTTTTTTAAGTCTGAAACTTTCACAAACGAAAATTTTTCAGCATGCCCCAAAGGCTTATGGGGTCGCGAGTGCCAAAATCATTGCGAATGTCAGAATAATTCCACGTGCGATCCCTTTGATGGAACATGCCGTTGCGCTCGTGGTTGGATCGGAACACATTGCGAAATGAAATGTCATAAAGGTAGCTATGGACAAGATTGCGCGGAGAAATGTAGGTGTGTTCACGGCGAATGCGATCACGTATCAGGGGAATGTCGATGCAGTTCTGGTTGGACGGGACCACTGTATAAAAGAAAAATCAAATTTTTAGTTTTGTATAATCGCGGAAATTTCAGCTGTGACGATTCTTGTCCTCTTGGAAAACACGGAAGCGAATGCAAATCGGAATGTCGGTGCCAAAATGAGGGGACTTGTAATCCTGAAACAGGTCAATGTTTCTGCAAGCCGGGTTGGACAGGCCCGGTTTGCGCAAATAGGTGTCCTTTTGGATTTTGGGGCGAAAATTGCACACAACTTTGCGGGTGTTACAATGGGGCGTCCTGTCATCATGTCACGGGAGAGTGCGAGTGCCAACCGGGTTTTACAGGAGAGAAGGTTTGATTTGAGGAGGATTTTGTGTTTTTTTCACATGGTATTTTCAGTGCTTGGATACGTGTTCAGAGGGAACTTGGGGTTTAAATTGTAGTGAGGTTTGTGCTTGCCAGAATGGCGCAAAATGTTCGAATATAAACGGACAGTGTTCTTGTTCACACGGATGGGAAGGTAAATTTTGTGAAGTTAGAGCTTGTCCCAATGATTTTTGGGGCTACAAGTGTAAAAATCCCTGTCAGTGCAATCACGACAACACGGAAATGTAGGTAGGATTGGATTGTAGATTTCGTTATAATTTATTTGATGTGTGTAGGTGTCATCCGTGGACGGGCGAATGTATTTGTAAACCAGGATGGAATAGTAAAGACTGTTCAAGACCGTGTTCTTTGTTGACTTTTGGCAAAGGTTGCCATGGCTTGTGCAAGTGTAAAAACAACGCTCAATGTTCTCCCGTTAACGGCACTTGCTTATGTCCTCCGGGTTTTACCGGAGATGATTGTGGTCAAACTTGTCCTGATAATACCTTCGGGGAGGATTGTTCACAAAAATGTGATTGTATGCTGGAAAAAGTGTTATAATTGTAAGTTTTTTAATAATATGTTGTAGGTAAAAATGGAGCGACTTGTTCGAGCGAGACAGGGCAATGTCAGTGTACCGCTGGTTGGGAAGGTCAGCAGTGTGATCGACCCTGTAGTAACTATTCCTATGGTATACAATGTACTAAACAGTGTGCTTGCAAAAATGGAGCTTCATGTAATCCTCAAAATGGTTAGCTTTACTAATTATGATTAACAATATTTGATTAGTCAAGCACTTTAGTTGATTTTTTGTTTCTTGCATGTGTGTGTTTTATCAGGAACTTGTACCTGTGGAGCAGGATTTACTGGTCAGTTTTGCGAAAATAAATGCGAATCGGGATTTTTCGGTGTTAACTGCGAACAAAGATGCCAATGCGAACAAGGAAATTATATTGGTTGCGATCCAGTCAGTGGCAAATGCATTTGTAAACCCGACTGGAAAGGTACAATTACTCAAGTAGTTCATTCGCTCACACGGCTGGTCATTTGAAAAATCATTACATAACACTGCATGGTCTAGTAACATTCATTTTTAAATCCACAAAGTTTAAATTCAATCACAAATAGAACTTGAAAAAATAAGCAACTTTTTCTCAGAGAAAAGCGATTATGATTTTTTTTGCGGTAAAAAAATGTAATCGCTCATTTAGCAAAATTACAAGGCTTGTAATAACAGGTTTTGTTTGCGGTTGAATTAAATGCACTGAATTTTAAAACACTCTGTTTATATTATTTAGGCGTCCGTTGCGAAAGTCGGTGCTCACAAGGCAAATTCGGCTCCGATTGCAAAGAAATTTGTAATTGCAAGAACAACAGCTCGTGTGACCCAGAATCTGGAAAATGCTACTGTGCCAGAGGCTGGCAAGGAGAAGATTGTTCCCAACCATGTGACAAAGGCTATTACGGCATCGGTTGCAAAGAAGTGTGTCCTGAAGTCAGCGAAATCGCCATGGGTAACAAAACTTGTGACCACATAACTGGAGAATATGTTTGTCCAGCTGGATATATCGGGATCACATGCGAACATCCTTGTCCACTTGGAACATTCGGCAAGAACTGCAAAAATAATTGTTCGTGTCGAAACGGTGGTGATTGTCACCATGTCACAGGTTAGTTATTACAACTTCAAGTGAAAGTGAAATTTAATATATGTTTGATTTAGGCGAGTGTCAGTGTTTGCCAGGTTGGATAGGTAAAAACTGTACTAGACCTTGTGACTCTGGAAGATTTGGAATGAATTGTAGCCAACATTGCAAGTGTTCGAATAAAGGTCAGTGTCGACGAAATGATGGTGTTTGCAAGTGTCAGCCTGGATGGACTGGAACTCAATGTACTGAAAGTAAGTCAAGGTGGTTTAAATTACCCGCAGTTTTAATAATTGATGCTTTAAGTATGTCCCGAAGGATATTACGGGGATCATTGTATGGCTCCATGTGAATGCAAAAATGACAATTTTGTGTGTCACCCAGCAAAGGGTTGCGTTTGCCGTCACGGCTTCGATGGCGAGAATTGTGACACACCCATTCTTTTGAGTCGAGTTCTTCACTCGAGTGAAGAAAGTTCAAACTATGGTAGTGTCATCGCCGGTGTCATCGTCGCCATTATTGCAATAGTAGCCGCCGGATGTATTTTTGTCTACTACAGGAGACGAGTATCAAATCTCAAGACTGAAATTGCTCATGTACAATATATAGCTGATCCTTCTGCGTTTTCACCAGATCGCAATCATTTTGATAATCCTGTCTATTCGTATCAAGGCGGTGCCAAAAGAGACAACGAACATCTTTTGAACAATTCGAAAACAATACGTAACAATTTGCACAAACCAACGAACACGAATTTAGAACGAGCCAGGTTAGGGGTGGCTTGTTGTTCGACTGACGATGACGATTTAAAGGGTAGTTATTGTTCGGATGAACTTCAATCGCTGAAGAATAGAGAAGCTGACGCTACGAATCCAAATATTTATCACAGCATTGACAAAATCGATCATGTGTATGACGAAATCAAACAGAAGGATATTAAAGATATAGGTAAGGCTTTACGAGTTTTTATTACTGATAAAAATAATTAAAACACAGGTATTTCCGTTTGGAAATAATTTCATGTAAGTTATTTGTAACTGCTTTGCGTCATTGAATGCATGTTTTATAATTGATCTAACGCGATCGAGTGTATATTAATAAAAACTAATTTTTGTAGAGTTGGAGTATGATCACTTAGATTATACAAGGCCGGTTACTACGTTAAAACCTCATTATCAGAGGATGGCGAGTCCGTTTGGGTCTAGAGACTTGACTAAAGGTGATAAATCGGAGACTGAATGAAGATATTGAGATGACATATTTGTATATTAATGTGTGTTCGTTTTTTAGCTTTTAAAATGCTCATTAACGGTAATAGATATAGATCTACCATTAAGCATTTAATTTTAACTCATGTCATTTGATATTTACAAGCGATATAACGTACTATTTTATGTATAGTGTGTGTAATTTTCATTAGAAGATATTCTCTAATTGATAAGTAATATTTTAAATGAGTGTATGTTTATTATGTTTTATTTCGTTTTGCAATATGTGTATCAGAGCAATAATTTTCTTAGCATATCAAATATTAAGTAAGGTGAAGATATGTATAATGTAGGTTTTAATTTTTCAATTTATCTTATGTAATGATGTGGATTACTCACTTTTTGTCATTTAATGATATGTAAATATACTTTCTTTTTAATTTATGTAATACCTTCTGTGATAAGTATAAAATAAATTTTATCTTTGAACCGAACTTTTGTTTGATTTTACACATCTTAATTATCTTGTGCAAGGTGAAGAAAGCGAGAATTTTTTATGTAATATTTTATTCAGTCATTCTTATAAGTATAAGTAGTCTATGATGCGTAATGTTCTTAACTCTAATGTGAGCTAGATTTTATGCTAAAAATAAAGAAAACTACCCTTTTTTTCTGATTTCTTAAAAATGTGAGCCAGACGTAACAACTGAATCTATGGTTTTTGTTGAAAAAAATGCATAGAACATAGGAAAATGACCAAGAAAACTAGGCATAATAATCTGAGTTAGAACATTACACATATTAGACTAGGTACTAGTATAATATGTATACAAAACTTTCACATTCATTCTGACGCACTCTTAAACACAATAATTAAAAATAATTACATCATCAGAACTCTACCTAATTACAGTAACGACAATAATTAAATATTTCGATTTGTATAAAAAAGTAAAAAAGACAGTTTCGTGACTATAAATAATAATAAGCGGATGAAGGTACGAGAATTACAAATATGTAAAATTACATCACACAACATAACTGAACATATTGTTAATATTTTACATTAATATAATTTAACAACTATGGTAGTACTTATAATAAACATATTAACAAGAAAAAATTGTTCACTAGAAATTTGTTGTGCTACTTGAGCATTTAATTAATTGCTGACCAGAATTAACTATTGACCTTCACTGTCACTGTCACTTTTATCTGGAAAATGTTAGTGTTAGTACCACTCACACTTATTACTTACTCATTACCTTTCTTGCCCGGGTAAGCATGTCGTTTAAGTCTATCGTATAAGTCGTCTTTTGTACCGTAAATACTGGCATTCGATCTAGCTAAACTATTCATTTTCCCATTCACTCCATTATGGAGACTTTCCTTCATGTATGTCTCGTTGTAAAAGTTGGGCATTTCCCATCCATCTTCTTCATCATCGTAATAGTGAGCATAAGTCGAGTGGTGACTCGGTGCTATACTTTCAGCGTATGGAGTTGGAGCTCCGTAGTAGAAATTGACTTGAGATCCGTTTTGATCAGTCGCGGGGGTGAGCAATTTCTTTGGTTCTTTCCTGCGATGAGACCTACATCGAAAATAGTAACTCTTATGACAAATTCATTATGTTTACCTTGCACAGATCATCCAAATTAGCAAAACGATGATAATTATAATAATAACAGCTACAGCTATGCCGGTGGCGATGTACGCAAATTCGGACTTTTCGGTACAGTGACGACCAGTGAAACTACCGATGCATCGGCAGGATGGTTGACCCCTTATATCCTTGACACAGACGCCATCGTTGTCGCAGTAACCTTCACAAACGTCAGTACACTCATGACCGGTACCATTGAAGCCGGTGTTGCACTCGCATCGGAATTCTCCTGATTCTGAGTTTAATAAGCAGTGGGCATTAGCATCGCAATGCATGCCTGATTCATTCATAGTGCAAGGGTTGATGCATTCGGCTTTGCTGGTCTGGAATGAATCAATTAAATTTTATTGATAACATTCTAGTAGTACTTACCGCTGCAGTACTCTTAGTGCTTGTATTTTCTGGACAACGAATACAGGTTGTTTGTTGCGACTCGGACTGGTAGTACCCTTTCTTGCAAGGGATGCAACTGTTCAAAGTACCATTTAGATACGTGCCGGGGGTGCAAACCGGCAGTGAACACTCCTCAATAGTCATAGCACCAGTCTTAGGTGTGGTCCTCCCCAAAGGACATCCTTGACAAGCCGCTTGTATTCCTTGAGTCCTGTAAGTACCTCTGGGACAAGCTTCGCATTTACCGTCCAAAGCCAACTGCATGCCACTTTCACACTCATCTCGGCATTCTTTTTGCGAAACAGCTTCGCTAGTTCGGGTGGTTTTCCCCAAACCGCAGATTTGGCACGAAAAGGAACCTTCTTCCGGTTGGTAGAAACCATGTCCGCAGCTGCGGCAAAGTCCAGCATCATGGTCGTAGTATTTTCCAGCAGGACAACGTTCTTTACAATCGGAAGCACTTCGTGCTCCTAATCCCACTGTGACTCCTGCACGTCCTGCAATGACTGGACATTGGATACATTGCAATTGTCCCGCTTCACTTTGGTACGTCCCTTGAGGACACGGAATGCAAGTCTTTGTTTTCTTATCATAGTAAGAACCAATGGCACATTGGACGCAGTCTGGAGCCATTACCACTTGTCCCACTGGACAAGCGTAATCGGATTCAAGCATTAGAGATGATGGATCGGGGACTGTGTTTGGAAGAATGTCGCGAACATCGAATTGGTCTTCTTCCAAGATGAGTTTTTCGAGTAAGTGTTTGACAGCTGAGCGTTCGTTGGTGTTGGAATGTATAACAGGGTCGCTACAAAATTAGTTTGGTTATGATTAAGTTTGGAGGAGTTGAAAATGAATGAATTTACGAAGTGCATGCATGAAATAAGAGTGCTTACTTTACTGCTGGGAAGGAGATTTCTATGTTGTAGGTGTCGCTGGATGATTGCCGTCCTTGGCGGGCACTTCTACAATACAGAGGACATGCTATGGCTACACATTCAACTAACTACTAACTAAAACAGCATGCATACATAGAATAAGTGGAATAAAAGGTTTGATGATAAATGAAAATACCATGCTTTGAAATGCAGTCTTTTTACGAAGAACGATGCTAAAAAATTCATTGAAAATTATCACAGTACTTACTTTTCGACAGGTACGCTAGCATCAATAACATAGGTACCACCGTCATCTTCATCGTTCGCTTGTCTGACTTGACGACTAGTTCTGTGGTCACATTTCACATCAATGTTTAGTTCCTTACACTCTCGTGTGCCTTCAACCGAGAATGAACAGAAATTCCAATCTCGGTTCAAACTGTTGACGGCATTTCGGACCCTTTGTCTTAGTACTCCTTGTCCGGCCTCGTTGCAAAGTACCGAACTTGGAAACAGCATCGAAATTTTGAAGACGCGTTGAGCCGGTTTAGTTGCTAAACATAATTATTTCACTTTAAATTTCTCACAGCAAATAAAACACTTACTAGAACAAGCAGGGTAAACCATGGGAAGATTTGGGTTGGTTGTTGGTCTCCAAAAGCCCTCAGCTCCGCAAGTGTAGAATTTGGGAATTTCTTGCGAGAATCGTAGCCCTTGATTGCACGCAATTTCGCATACTTTAAACTGACCACCAGCGCCCCAATCCTTACAAACTTGAACTCCTCCAACAGGGTCGGGCAATTCCGGACAAAACTCAGCTAATAATAATTTTTTTGCAAATGCTCAGTTTAAATGTCAAAAACTTACATAAGACAGACACTTTGAAGTTGCAAGTAGCCGAATTTCCAGCTTCATCCAACGCCACGTACGAAATTTGATAAATACCCCAAAGTAAAGTTTGACCTGGTCTGTGACCATTCTTTTCTAAAATTTTCACTACGCCAACATTGTCACTAAAATGGGGTTCATCCCAGGAGACAAGTGCCGATCCATTCTTTGTAATGATCCATAAATCACCAGGGCAGTATTCAACTTTTGGGGCAATTTTATCAACTTGGAGTTCCTGGCACTTGGTACCGATGTATCCCGGAGGACAAATTCGTTGGCCGCAGTGAGAGGGTACTATTCTTTCTACACCTCCTACAGTCTCTTCATAACCAGCCCAAGTCAGGATTAGACCTCTGTAGAGAACTGGTTCTGTTCGGCAGTCTCTTACTTGTTTTTGTACTTCATTAGTAACGTCTAAAGCGCGTCCCCAGATTTGAACCTTAGTCAAATGGCCTTGGAAGCCGGATTCGGTATAAGCTTTGGGGTTTCCGGATTGGGGTCTACCTAAGGTAACCCAAGCACTAGGAAAACATAATTAATTAAAAAAAAAATCTTTTAATATATGGCGTACTATTCGGGTAATTTGCGGCCGCTTCCGTAACCTTCAACTTTGCTAGCAATCAAACCTTCAGTGATTAATTTAAGTTCTCCACCATTTTCACCATCCCATACGATAGCGATGTGGTGCCATTGGGCATCATTGATGGTGGTGTAGTCTCTATAACTGAGATAAACGTCCTGAATGTCTGGGAAAAGTGACACTTGAACACCGTTTGAATGTGCTTGGATTAACGGTTTTCTGTCTTTAGGAATGTGTTTAGACCTAAAAAAGTATGTTAAAATTTGATTCAACAGTGGTATAAAACCACATACGAAACGCTATACAGCGTGAAGAAAATTCCATTCTCGTCTTTTTGTGTGAATTGAATCCACATTGCAATTGTAAGACTTGACTTAGAGCCTGTGTAGAATGGGACGGCTTGAGAGGCCGAGCTTCGGGTCGCGTCGCTAAAGTACAAGTCATAATCGACGGAAATTGCTGTTGAAACAATGATTAAAACAATATTTACAACAATTTACAACACTTACTTTTACGGCAGTCTTCACCAGTTAAATTGAATGGACATTGACAGTAAAATCGGTCTGTGAGATCGATACATGTAGCACTCGGAGGACACGAATTCTCTTTACAATCGATGATATCTTCTTCACAGTATTTTCCTGTGAATCCTGGAGCACAAACACACTTGAATCCAAAGGGATCGTTAGTACAAGTCGCTCCATTTTTGCATGCATTTGCTTGACAAGCATCGTATTCGTACTGACATCCTATACCAGTGAAACCATCAGAACAAGAACAGTTAAGTCCTGATCCAAAATCTTGACATTTTCCTCCATGCATGCAAGGATTTCCGATACATCGTTCGGGAGCTGTTTCACACTGTTTGCCATCAGTTCCCGATGGACATCTGTAATTTTTCCAATTATTTTTTTACAATTCACTGTGTAAATATTTGTTACTTACACGCAGAAATAGTCTTGGAAGAGGTTGATACATTTGGCATCATTTTGGCACGGTTTTGAATAACAACTTCCAATGTCCGTTTCACAGTTAGTACCGGTCCATCCTGGTTGGCAAATACATTTGTATGAGCCTATTTCATCTCGACATGATCCTCCATTTAGACAAGGATCAGATCGGCAATCGTCAATGTTTTCCTCACAGTATACTCCAGAGTATCCCTCGCGACACATACATACAAATTTGTTATCTAAATCGACGCATCTTTCGGTACCGATGGGATTGCAAGGATCACTCAGACATTCATCAATCTCAGCTTCACACTGCAAACCGACAAAACCGGGGCGACATTTACACGAAAAGCCGTCAACCAAATCGGTACAACTTGCCCCGTTTTGGCATGGTTTCGACGAACAAAAATCGATCGTATGTTGACATTTTTTCCCCGTAAATCCAGGTTCGCATGTGCAAGTAAAATCGTTGATTTCGTCAATACAATGTCCTCCATTTTCGCAAGGATTTTGGGCACAGTCGTTAATGTTAGATTGGCAGGATTCGCCAGCCCAACCTGGGTAACAAACGCATTCGTGGTAGAAAAGTTTGTCAACGCAAATGCCATTTTTGCACGGATTTCGACCACATAAGTCGATTTTATCTTGGCAGCGTTTTCCTGAAAATCCTGGAGGGCAATTGCAGCTAAAATCGGCAACTAAATCAGTGCAGTTTGCGCCTAATAAGCATGGTTTTTCGGCACAGTCGTCTATGTTGATATCGCAGGTTTGGCCATCCCAACCGGGTAAGCATTCACACATGAATCTGCCTTGTTGTAAGGCTATGCAAGTGGCACCGTTATTGCAAGGGTTTCCTGAGGCACTGCAAGGGTCGATCTAGAAACAGAAGGTAGAAATGTGTCAAAATTTGAGATTTAGGAAAAGTACCGTAACGTCACAATCAACTCCAGTGTAACCAGAGCGGCAAAGACAAGTGTAGTTATTATATCCTGGTTCGTCTTTACACATTGCTCGTTCTGGGCAAGTGTCATTCCTACAATCTGACCTTTCTTCCTGGCAATTAATCCCAGCGTAGCCTGGAGCGCATTGACACCTGTAACCCTGAGGCAAATCTACACAAGTACCACCGTTATAGCATGGTTGTGAGGAACATTCGTCAATGTCAATTTCACAACGCCTTCCGGAAAATCCAGCTGGGCAAATACACTGTATGTTGTGACCCAAAGGTACGCAAAGGCCGCCGTGTTGGCAGGCATTTTCAGTACATTGCACCGGATGGCATTCATCGCGGCCGGTCGCTGCAGGTCCTTCAGTTTTCATATTTGTGGGACATTCATTGCATGAGGTTTGTCCAGGTAAAGATTGATAGAAATCGCGTGGGCAAGCGGAACACGGAGCTAAACCGGTCGGAGAGTAGTACCCAGGGCTACATTTAGGTCTGCAGCGATCTTTTCCGGGGGCTGCCGGTTGGTACGTAAAGGTGTTAGCTGGGCAAGCTTGACAGTCTTTGAAGCCTCCGGTTGGTGGTTCACTTGTGAAACTATTACGTGGGCATTCTAAGCAAGGAACTAACCCTGTAGGGGAGTAAGTTCCGTAACCGCAAACGGGGATGCAGTCGTGGACACTTTTAGAACCTTCTTCACGAGTGTAGGTACCTTGAGGACAACGATTGCAGGAACCTTGACGGTCGCGGTTTTGATAGTACCCGCGAGGGCAATATGTGCACTCTTTCTGTTTCTCTCCAGCATAAGTTCCAGCAGGGCAATGTACTATAATTTACACAATATACATATATACTAAATATCGTTAATAAATGACTTACAGCATCTAGGAACGTCATTAGTGTCCATGTTTAGTACTTCACCAACACTACAAGTGAATCCTCTAATGTTTGTCGAATTCAAAGCTCTCAATGGAGGACATTGGTTGCCAATTGCTGACACGTTTAGCAAGGGTTCGATGACGGCATTTGCATATGGTACTGATAAGTCAAACATTAAATTCAGAGTACTGCCACAAAGATCGTACAATTGTGGTTGTCTTACTACCGGTACTATATTCAAAATGTAATCAATTTTGACTACATTTTCTTTAATTAATGAAGGTACTGCTTCCAAGAATGAAACTGCCATTTTTACATTAACAGCAGAACATCTCTCTGATAAAATATTGTTGAGGTTGGTGTAGTACTGAGAAATTAGCTCGGAATATTGATTGAGACAAGCTGTTGCAACAGCACCATTTGCCCGATAGTTGACTGTGGCAGTAACGTGATAATCTGCCTGTTGGGTATCTAAAAATTTATTCAGTGAAGTACGAACTCAAAAGGTGAGTTGCGATCTTACTTTCTGAAACACAATCAGGTACTACCGATGTCGGGGTCCATGGTGTTTTAGCATCACACGAGAAGGTTTTTACCGGATCACCGTCAGTAAATCTGAATCCAGGATTACAAGTAGCAATACATTGTAATCCTTTGTCTCCAGGTAGACAGTTTAAAGCGCCATTTACTGGCGGTTTAAGTTCCCAATCAACACAAGGAGTCGCTTGTACCGAAACTTGGAAGTGACAAGTAGCTTTATTCCCGTATTTGTCTGCCGCAACAACTGTTACATTTTCAAAGGTGCCAATAGCGATAGTAGCTTTATCTGGGATGAAAGTAACATGAACTTCACCAGAATCATCAGTGGTGTTGATTCTACGACGAGTTTCATTGAAGTTAACAACGTAACTGTCTTGTCTGTCGACTAATTCAATAACGTAGCTTTGAGGGCAGCTCAATTTCGGTGGTGTATGGTCTAGAAAATCAAAGTTAAGGTTTTTAAATATAAAATTGTTGAAAAGTAATACCAGGAACTGTGATATTTATTTCACAAATGGCCACATTTCCGTCGTAATCGAACGCAACGTATTTGACCACCGTGTCTTGGAAAACATACATTGGTGTTTTAAAGTTTGCCGGTTTGACTTCAAGACGAGCAATGCTTCCGGAATTATCAACTGCGGTTGGTTCTGTGAAATTAATTGGGAGAAGTCCCCCGTTGGCATCTTTTTGGACAACAATAGGTTGTTGTGGACAATTTTGGAAAACAGGCGTTTCGTTATCTAAATAAATTTACTTAGTACTGTAAACAGATAAGACATTAGTATCTTACCAACACACGGAGAGTACCCATAGTCGTAACCCAAAAGTGGTTCCGTGGCCGGTTCATCACAACCCATCAGTTCGAATTTCAAACACGCATTATCCATGTAACTTACAATCCCTAAAATAACAAATCTGGCTTGGACATATTTGGGTAATGAAATCATTGCTAATTCGCCGTAATTTCCAGGATCTCTCATGGTGAGATTGAAATTGGGGAAGTAGACCACGTAATTCTCATTTTCTGCTTGTTTGTAGAAGAATCTAATTTCCGTAGGTCGTCCGACGATATCATTAGTAACAACGCCTTTTACTAGAATGGCTTTAACACGGTACACTTTTCCCAAATCGACGCTAACATAAGTAAAAGCTTCTTGTTTTCCACACCATCCCGTAACCGAATTCAATCTAATATTCCTTGCCTCATAATTCGGCCTTTCACTAGTTGCGTTAATAGCTGAATCTGGAATTCTTCCCGAGGCAAGTCCAAGAGGTCTCACGACTTTACACTCTGGGTCTCGCACGCAAGTTATCGGTCTTGGATTAATTAAAATATAACCAGGTCGGTTGCACCCGAAACTGACTTCAGAGCCTTGCTCATAGCTTCGGGCGATTTGGTGACCATCACTTGGACGTCCTGGGTCTTCACAAACGGGGCCCTCGCAACGTAAATCACCGAAATCCCAGACGGAGTTTGCTTGGCATCGGACGATGTTGTCGTGTTTGCTGCTTTGACCGGCGAGTTTAAAAGTATTTTGACAACCAAAGAAGAATGACGATTGGTATTTAGTATCAACGTATTTTCCGTATTCGGCCCCGGGGGTTGGTGGAGGGATTCCACAGTCAGCTCGGGGGCACGAAGGGGGAGCGCCACTCAACCAATAATCGGGGAAACCCTAAATTGATATCTTAATATTTTTTATTAATAGAAAATATGATCTTACAGGTTTAGGGTCATAGACGCATTGCCTAAAACCGGAAGTGTAAGTTCCTCTTAATTTTCGACCGGTACTACTGCAAGTCAATGTAACATTTTCTCTGAACGGTACTAAAACACTACTTTCGTCAGCTCTTAATATTTTTAATCCTTCATTTTTATCGTCAGGTAGTGAAACGCATTTAGCATCTATAAAATTATTTCATCATGAAATTAAACTAATTAAAATAAAAAAGTACTTACATGAACATTCAGGCATTGTACCATTCCAGTTTCCGGTGGAAGTACACAAAAGTGCAGAGGATCCGGATAAAACATATCCGAAATTGCACTGGAACCTGACTAGATCACCAAAGTGGTACTTTTCTTTCGTTGATAAAATGACTCCATTTTCCGGCGCTGATAAACTAGGACACATTACCGGAACACACGATTTGTTTACTTGGTACGTATCACCATCTCGTAACCCGTTTTCGGATTTTTCAATATAGTAAGCAGCGGTACCATTTCCGGAATAAAGCTCAAACCCGACATTGCAACTACACGAGAAATCTCCAGCACTGTTGATACACTTTTGATCACACCCGCCATTATCAACAACACATTCATTGATATCAGAACATTCCAACCTGGTACACCCCATTACTTCAAGTTTCAAACATGGGGCCCCGACATAATCTTGAACCTTGAACTTGATATATTGTGCTTCAATTGGCACCGGGAGATTCAATATCGATAAAGTGGGTTCCAATATCCTGAATTCAACAGCGGTACCATCTGGATTTCTGTAATCTTTGAACACATCAGTGAGGTCATCGGTGTATTGGATACGAACGGCTGAAGTGAAAGCGAGAGTGCCGTCAGGACGTGGTACGCTTGTTGTTCTAAATCCGCGAATTATAGTTGGGGCTTTTAAATCGATGAGAACCCAGTTGGAACCAGCTTCGTTGGTATTTCCACACCAACCTACACCACTGTTAAGACGCACCATCTAAAAATCGTATTACAGTTTGTTCTCATTGAGAAAAAGTGAGTAGTACCGTTTTATCATATCCAGATTCGCTGCTTGAAACTGTAATTGCCTCGTCTGGGATTCCTCCATTAGTGAGACCGAGATCACCAACTGGTCGGCATTCTAACGTAGGCGAGAAGCCTTTACGACATTTGCAATGGAAAGAACCGGGGGAGTTAATACATTCAGTTGAGGCACTGTCACACTGACTGCTGATACATTCATTGATATCCTCACATTTTGGAGGGTTGTTAAAAATTTGGTTTTCACCACATCTCATGATGTTGTTACCCACAAGTTTGTAACCTTTGTAACACTGGACGCGGGCTTCATCATTAAAGAAATAAAAACGCGAAGTATCAGTAAAGAACCCGTTCTTGATTTCGGGGAACTCGGGACATTTTGCTCCTAAAAGTGAAACAGTTTTGATACCCACATTTATCTATCATGAGAGTCATACTTGAACATGTTGGTACTTCACCAGACCAGGTACCATTACTCATACATAGAATTACAGGTGGTCCTGTTCTTATGTATCCAGGTTCACACTCATAACGCACTATGGTTCCGTACGATCGACCTTGGCCGTTTAATATCGTAACATTGGCATGCGGTACTTCCGGAAGTGCAGCACATTGAGATGCTATAAATTCCAGTTATAGAAAAAAACTAACAATACTAGTAATTGTCTACCAAGGCAGTTGGGTTTCTTCTCCCAGCGGCCATCCGATAAACATGAAATTTTCTCAATTGGTTGTCCAGTTGGAAACGCGAATCCAGCATAACACTGGTACATTGCTTGGCCCCGATAGGTCACATTTGTGGAACCAATGGAAAACCCATTATCGATTTGCGGAACTGGTCCGCAGTAAACTTCCTGACATTTCGGAATATAACTCACAGACCAGTTACCACCAGGTAGGCATTGAGTGGTTAATCTATTACGTCCTGTTGCGAATTCTTGTCCAGTCGGACAATTAAACGTAATGATGGTTCCGAAAGCCGTATCTCTACTTGACGCCATTGCACCAGCTCCTGGTTGTAATTGAGGACAATCTGAAATAAATCTCATAGAATAGTCCTTTTTTGTAATGTTGGATACGTACCGGCAGAGAAAGTCGCAAGCCAGCCTTCACTACTATGTAAAGCATCGGTTGTAAATCTTACCAACATTTCACCACTTGATGCCGTAAGAGTTATTTTGGGTTTTGAATCGGCTGTAAATCCGTTTCCTGAGTGAAGTCGTAACCCACTAGTAGTGGCTCCATCGTAAACTTGAACAAAATCGGATTTATCGACATCAAAATTTTCGAAATTTAGAGACAATGGGCCACCTCCAGGGTTTCTAATTTTGTACAAACAGTCCTGATTACTGGGATACTGACTCAAACCATAAGCTGGCGACATTAAAGTGCCATTTCGAGCAACTATTGTTGCTCTACAACCTTGAGTGTATCTGATTCTAAAACCACGATTCGAATCACCAAGACTGGTCTTAAAATATAAGTAAAGTTTGCTGCTCGTTGAAATCACAACTCTTTGGTTATTTTCCAAATCGCCAGTCAATCGTGCTATTGCTTGATTTTTGGGAGAGTCACCATCACGCACAAGGATATAATCTCTAATATTATCTAAATCCAAATCATCAATTTCAAGTGTGATAATTCGTCCGTTTTGAGCTTGGATTATGTAGAGACATTCAAGTCCTCCAGGATATTGTTCTGGATATCCCGGAGATGTCAAAACTTGAGCTTGAGGAGTGGCACGTAAGGTACCACCACAAGTCTGAGGTTCAGTTTTCCAAGACGCTCTAAAGCCTTTTCGTTCAACAGAAGCATCAGTACTAAATTTAATAATCATAAAATTGGAAGCCGAGACAAACGATCTGTTTGTCAAATCTTGTTTTCCAGATAAAGTTGCGAGATTTACAGAGGTGTCTTCAGTTCGTCCCCCGACTAGAATTTGCACGGTATCGAAAGTCTTTTCAGTCTCAAATTCTTGGAATTGGAGGAGTATATTGTGTCCTTGAGGCCCTTCAAGGGTCCATTTGCAGCTAGTCAAGGGTGCGTATTTGTGTGGGTAGTAGGGACTTTCAACAACGTCACCGCTGCTCGCAAGATAAAAATTGCAATTTGCTGCACAGTCAATTTCGTCAGAGCCATCTCCGCAATCATCCTCTTTGTCGCATCTAAATTTTTGGTTGATGCAATTCCCATTGGAACAATGGAAGGATCCCGAGGGACAAGCTTTAGACCGGCACATGAAAGGGAGTAAACTCTCGCATGTTGTCAGTTCCCACGATTGGTTTTCTTCTGTGACGGCAACATCTACACATTCCCCTGCTTTGGGATCGGGTTGATGTTGCGACCAGAAACCTATTTTTATGTGTTACTTATTGGAAGGTAAGTAAGTCACATTGACTCACCGGAATACTGAGAAACTAATGTTCCGGCTGCAGATTCTAATGTATTAGTTCGTAGGTCATCTAAAGATGCCAAACCCAACCAGTAATGGTTGACCCCTCGTCGTTCTATGGGCACTGAAGCAGTCGCGATCGTTGCCGTTAAATTATTTTCTCCGTAGGATTCTACCGACATCAAGTCGCTGCCATACCTGAAGCAAAATATATTGTCCCAACTGTCCTCGATTTTATTAAATAATGCAGTGTGTAATTTTAGCATCAGGATGTTAAGTTAACGCACTAATTATCTCAACGCTTTAATCGCTAATTATGATTTAGAAATTAATTTGTTCAGCTCTGTAACTAGTACGGTACTTTAATTATTTTATGTTTGAAAAATATCAATAGAGGCCTCATCATTTAAATAATGAATTTTTAAAATCTCAACGACCTGAATATTTCTCTTATCTGTCCTTTTCCATCGAACGCATTCTTCGATTCAAATTTCGGATTATTTCTGCCTGACCAAGATATTTAAAGTAGGTCTCATCTTTGGCTAGACTACAGGTGCAGCAACTATATGTTTGATGATATTTACGCCTCTGGCGAGCACGCATTTTTCTACTAATAAGTGACGTAAAATCGACGTAAATCAAAAGGATTGTATTTACTCAGAGAAATTTATTTTGCTTCGATCTCAGTCTTTCTGTCTTTGAAAAGATAAGTAGCTGTCATCAAATCACTACTAATTCAAGCCAAGAAATTTTAATTGTAATAAATTGAAACGTTTCCGTTATTAACTATTTTAAACCAGTAATAGACTTATACATGTTTTATTACTATGAAAGGAATAATTGCTTTTGTAATAACGCTAACAAACAGAGCGATTCAGAATACCTGTTTCAAAATGCTTAATTAGTGCAGATCTTTGTTGGACAATTGGAAGTGATGGTATTATACCTAACCTAAATAAATTGCAATTTGCCTAATTTTATTTCGAACAAGCTCAGAGTGATTAATAACTAATAGAAAAATTATTAACACTGACTGCTAAACGTGCTTAGCTAATTATTGCACCGGACCATCGCGATAACTAGGTTATTTTAGTCATGAAATTTTTGAGATTCAATACAATCCTGATTGCACCTTTCATGAAAAGTTACGAAATATTTTTCACATGAGAATAATTATATTTGTGTGTAATGATGCATAGGACGTAAAAGTGAGCGTTTTCTTGCTTAACTAATGCAAATTATTTCGCAGATTTTCCAGACAATTCTTCACGTTTCTACAAACGTGTGACAATGTGGGACCATTGAACTTAAATATTTGATTATTTAGTCTAAAGTTTTTCTAAATGCCGTTACAAGTACACATTGGGTGGTACCGCATTGCAAATAGCCTTCGTAACTGGGCTGACACTGACCTTCTGCAGAGTTCCGCTGCTTTTTCCCAAGAATGTCTAATATTGAAGAACTTATAACAATGTAGTCCTCGGAGTTCCCAACCTGCAAAAGGAGAAGAATTTCAATTAAAATTAGAAAAAAAAGATAAGATTTATAAAAATTTTATTAAGCACATTTCAAATGCGTCAAGTGAATGAATCAGTTCCTGTTATTATTAACGTGGATTGCAAAAGTGGAGATTTGGTACTATAATTTTGATTGTTTTTCTAGTTGAATGCCTTTTTTTCGTAAGTTGAGTCGTTAGCTGTGACAGTTATCTTGAATTATCGTTACTCAACTTAATCACAGTTAAACTGGGTCGTTATTTAAAAGATAATAATGTTTTCTAATTGAACTTGTTACGAATGAAATTAAAAACGTAATTATTTTCACGCTTATACGCACCATAGTCCATAAACGTGTCACTGCTTCTGTTGACTATCACATGGTAGACATTTTAATTTACCTCTTTCATCTTCTGATTATCTAATAATGCTTTGTTCAAATAAAGTAATTTCTATTCTTATTCATTTTATTATACTTATAGTTAGTATGCTTATGTTAGTTATGCTTATATAATTTTGTGGTCCTGGATTATCTCTTGTCTTTTTTATTTTTGCTAAGGAAAGTTGAAAACTTATAAATATTTAGCAAAAGATTTCTTATTCTATGTACTGATCATTCGTGACGGTGTGACAACACCTGACAAAATTAAACAATTGTGGAAAGCTAAGAGAAAACTCAGGGAAGACATGCAAATAAAATAAACGTAAAAAACACCAAGACAGTTTTGCATTCTTGATAATTGCCTTAAAGAGGTTAATCAATTTCAAGTCATTTCCAAGAAGACGAAGAAATTCGAATTTTTGTTTTTGTTCCGTCAGCGATATCATGATATAATCGAATTATTATGTCTGAGTCAGAAGTAAAGATGTTCACTTTTGCGTGAAAACTTGGCAATTAGGCTTTTTAACTGTACATTTTGTGAAACTGAATTTGTCGAATTCACCAAATTATTTCAATTGTGCTTCCATGAAAGACCTTGTAAAATATTTTTATTTGTTTGTGTTCATAAATCTGCATGCCTTCTTTGTGTTACACAATCTTCGAGTTACATGAAAGCTAATTCTAGAGAAGCTTTTTTCTTTCTCTCCAAAGTAGTAGAATGCAGCCTAAGACAATTATGCATCTCATGCGGAGAGGCATGTGCTTTGTATAATTATTATTATCGTTATATAAGACGAGTTTTAGCATAATTAACTAATCATTTAAAAATGGCACTTCTAAAGCCGTGCCCTTTTTACATAACACTAGTTTATGGCATTTATATCGAGCGATTGTGAAACATCTAGAACCTGCGGAAATACCAAAGAAGATTCTCTCTTCAAACCCGCCTCGAATTACGAGGTCCTGACCTATTGATCTGTGTCAGAACAAAAGTGTGTTTGCAACATTTCATGGTGCCACAGTTTAGAAGTTTCCATTTTATGGCAATTTTGAGCTGGTGACACGAATTACAGTTCTTTAGCATATTGTTCCGTTAAAATACACAACCTTACTGTCCCTGCTTGTAAGTTTAATTGTGTCTGTATATATGTAGGTGAAAGAAATTGCAAAACTGTGTACGTTGTAATAAATAAACTTTTCTACTACACTGTCGTTTTGCCATTCAGGGTCGAACGCATTAAATGGCAAAAACGCGTAGCTACTCGAGGAAATGCACTCTGGAACTGGTCTTGTAATTAAGCGTTCCAAAATGTAGATTATTTGGGGAAATTTTAGCATTATGTACAAAGGCGTTTCAAGGATGTTCGAACTAACCTTTAGAAGACAGCCCGAGGTTACAGAAATTGTTAACCATTAACTTGCTAATTTGCCATTTTCGATTTTATAGTCAAAAGTTGCGTTTCGTGCAATTTATGATTCATGAAACCGTCTGAGGGTCTTCATTTTTTGAATAGACAACTACCAACGACCTTGCAGCTAAAATTATATTATTGCTTTGTGGGAATTTCAACCGGTAAATGCAATAAAACACATGCTAATAAGTAAAAAAAATAACTAGCGCTCACATACACATATTTGCTCTAACGGTGCCCTTACAATGGTATTTTTTTACAAACCAAAATTTGTGACACATGCCTGCATTAATCTTAAAGGTCAACGCATTTACTTTCACGTTTTGAATTCTCTCTTTGCATTTTGTCACGAAGATTGTAGACAAAAACTATTATAATTGAACTATTTCTACCTTGGTTTTAAATTCTTTACCCACACAAAAAGTCGACCACCTTTCGGTCTGTTCTCCTGGTATTGAAACACCCATAAATTTGATGGTCGACAACGGGTTGCTAAAGTGAGTCACGAGGAAAATATCTGAAGTGGGAGTTCAAGGATAGGCGCTTTGAATTGAAAATAAGGATCCTAAAAGGGGAATAAAGATAATAATGTTATGTGATTATTTTATTGTGTGTTGGAAAAAAACAAAATTTAAATTAGGTTTTCCAAGAATCTATAAATATAATACAACAAATAGAAGAAGAGTCATTTATGATATCATTCTTTTACATAGTACCTACTAGATTCTTTTCAAATCGTTACTGACAGAGCGCTCATCAAGGTGTGGTTTTTATACAATTTCCCTCAGGCTGAGTTGAACATCTACGATATTCCGAAGACAGATATCTTCTTACCGTCATGTTAAGTAAATTACAACAATTCTTTAGTGGTATATTAATACTACATATTTTAAATTTTCTGAAGAAATTAATTGAAAGTTAGTTTCTCTTGTGGTATTATCGTTTCTGATTGGAGAGAAATGATTTGCAAGTAAAATTATCAATTCATCAGATTCACACGCCATTGTACAAGATAATAAATAAAACGGTTCGTTAATCATCAATTATCCCAAAGAAACTGTTTGGAATCAAACAAATTTGATTTACTTCAGCAGTGACTGTAACAGAATTATTTCAAACAGTTGGAAGCTAAGGTTACAAATTTAGATTCGTTACAAACACTCATTTCCTTATTTCTTTCTCAATTATAAATTATTTATACTTAACGAAATTTTGCACAGATGTTAACAAGTCTAGTCCGGAACAATTGAAAGAAACAATTCAATAAGTAGTCCGATAAACTGTCCCTGACATTTTTGAGGCACTGCGTAGGCTAATGCAGAAATATAACGATTCTTAATCAGATATTAAAAATTTGAAGGTAATTGCTTAGAATAATTACCTACAGCAAGTTGCAAATGTATTATTAATTATGTAAGATTCTCAAATAAGGTAAATTACATAATGAGCAGTGAATACTATTATCACATGGCTGATAAATCAGCAACTGACAGTGTGACACTTTGGTTTATAAAAATTGTTATTATACTCAATGAATTAATTAATTGTGCATCGACTCGATTTTTAATAACCTACTTACTTTCAATGAATCAAAGAAAAATTATTTGCCTTAGTTAATGAAGCCATGATTCAGCCAAACGGTTTACTGCAGTAGCCTTCTTCAGCATTACCGTTAATCAGTACGGTTATATTCTTAGTTAATCGCGTTATTATTAAAATGGCTGGCAATATGAATTGTGCCATTTAGTGGCTTTTAATGCTCTTTTAATTGTTAACAATCTATTTTTAAATTGGAAAACTTACCGTTGGGACAACTAAATAGGTTGTTAGACGTATTCTGAAACAAAAAATATTATTAGGATTTATAAATTATACGTTGAATAGTAAAAGTAAAATAAATAAATATGTATAATTTATTGTAACTTTTTATTAAAAATTATTGCACTTATTGCTGAATGTTAAATACAAATAGCATAAATTTCTACGAATTGATATATAAGTACCAACAAGTCATTGACTAGCCTTTAGAGAAATACATTGGAATTGAGATATTCAACGCTATTGACCTCATTTACCTAAGTTCAGTATTGGAGAAATGATCAAGGAAAAACAAAATGATTGTTGAGATCCACTACGGTTGTAGCTTTATATGCAAAGTAATGTTTTAGAAACTATTTCGAATGTAAGTTACATACAAATGTGTTATTAATAAATGAAAATTTTCAAAATAACTTTGTGAAAACTAATGACACTCCATTAACAGCAAGAGATAATTCTGGCGCCTTGTGTCTCTCGATATTTTAAATTTGAAAGCAGTGGTACTAAATATGTGACAAATGTGAGTCTCGGAATGTGTTATTAAACTCTCAGCAGGCTTTTTGCAAACTATTAAACTGTAATTAAGACGTTTAAGTGGATTATTAATCAATTTGCAATAGACCACACTTATAAAATTTTAAGAAATAAAACTTAGTAGGTATGTGGATAAAAAATTTCCCAGATAAAAAATTTGAGATATTTTTTATTTGTCTGATTTAGAAAACTAGTACGTCTCTCTTTCTTTATTTTTTATTACATTCTACTTTCCTATGATACATACATTGTTATTTAATTCCAAAGTGAATAATCGCCTTGTGAACTAGCCACTAGAGGAAATAATAATAATTGATAAAGTGCAATAAAATTCCCCTCAACCTCCTACTACTCGATTCAGAAAAATGAGACTATAATATTATCGAGACCTGTCGTTTTATTTCACTTCTTTCCTGAAAACGCAATCAAGTTGACTTACCTGTGCTAAACTTATCCTAAAAATGGCCAAAAGGGCGACCGTAATGGTCGCCGGTATCCGAATCAGCATTCCCTGTAACAAAAAAAAATTACAACTCTTTGTTTTAATCGTCGACTGGTTTAATTCAACTTTCCAATACACTGTAGCTAATTAATAAAACAATCATTATTGTCAATTCCGTAGGAATACAATATGAATTTCAAATAATGGCAACAATGCTTGTGTAGTTAAGAAAATTCTTACACAACCATTGACCCACTTATCTCCTTGACTTGATCAACCACTATCTGCAACACAGATTGGCAATGGCAAGCCTTCGACATCGTTGGCGCATTTACACGTGCATACCACAACCCATACGAAACTATTGCATGAGTCCATCCAACACGCCTACATAGTAAATTATCTTTTCCTCATCCTTGATGGCAATGACAACAATATATTTTGTGCAATTTAGTGGGGAAATAGTTTAGAAATTCGTTAAATTAATTAAATGCCCATTATGTTTGTCACAAATAGTTGAGATTGTTTGTTTAAGGAAATAATTAATACATTTGATTAACCAGTCGAAGTCCTTGAAAGGTGCATAAACCAAACTGTAATAACTTACGTAAAATAAGCGGTTATGATATATTTCAAAAAACGATAATAAAGATTTTACACTTGAATTATCTTTACCTTCAAACACGAATAGGTTGCTTCAAGATGAGGATAACGGAGTAGCTTTGCTCAATTATTTTTATATGTAATGAAGGCTTCCACTACACATATTAATGATGTCGAGGCAAAATAAAATTTAAGTATAATTAGTATTCTGATTAGTTATTACCATATTTAATTATCCAGCTGCGTACATATTAAAAAATTGTAATAATAAATATGTTGTGACAAAGTAAATGTGCATTTGCAAGTTACAATTTCGAAGACAAGGGATATAAACAGTAGGCTGCAGACAAAATCACAATTAAGAAGAGCATTTATTAGTAGTTTAATGAAGTTGTTTATTTAATAATTGTTTGCTTACAAAAAATATGTATAAAATTTTTGTTGGTAACCATGAAGGTGAAGCAATACAAATTTATTTCTATAAAACCTGGATTTTACTTTACAAAACTTTGCCAGACTAAATGTTACTAACATGGGTGGGTTGATGCTAGATGACATAAATTATGACAGCATTTGCATGCAAAAGCTTTTTTAGCTTTATTATTAAGCTCTCAGCTTCATGTTACGTAAAGTTAATAGATCTATAATAATAAAAAATCAAAAACACCTGTTCCATTCAAAAACCTGAAACTACAGAGCGTCAAATTTTTCTTTATTTGAGTCTATTCATCCGCAAAATGATTAATTTTGGCTAGGATTTTCCAGCATGATTGCTCTATTTTTTTAATCGTCGATTAACAAGACACGTGAATTTTGATTGATAATTCGAGAGCAGAACTTTAGTCATCCAACATGTCAGTGGGTCAGATGATTGCTCTCCACAAGCCGGATCTTGCTGCAGTTTGGTTGTGATGTGGCATCTCTAGCGATGAACCATTATGGGACGTTCAAGACATTCGATATCGAATTGAAAAATCAGTTTTCTTTCTTAATAAATATTCTCACTTTGTATCGAAAGTCATCCTCTAGTAGTCATGTATGAAGAATAGTGTTTTATAAAAGAAGGCTGCGAACGCATGCAGAACCGACTAGAACTGAGGCAGAACGACCGTACTGACCAAGACAAAAATCGACTTCGGGTCGTAAACAATGCCCATGATTTAGGAAAAGACCCAAACAATAGTGAAAGTCTACCTGACTACTTGCTAGCATCGGAGGAATCGCCAAAAGTATTTATATTTTTTTAAGCAAATTTTATGTAATGCTCGTAATGGATGAGACTGTTACACATAATATTGTGAGAATAAAATTGTAGATGTAAACTAGGATAAGCTTGCATAAGCAGAGGTGGTCCCAACCATCGAACAATTACCATTCTTTAAAATCATAATGTGAGAAAAAGATTACAAATGTCGGAACGTTTTCACTACTAGTATGACTTCAATTTCCAAAAAAAAAACATAAGCGTAGTCAATAAAATGTGGCATATTTACTCAGATACCATCTTCTGAGGTTTATGGCTTTCCTATTGACAGTATCATTCTACTATATTAGAAGTGTTATTGCAGTTGAGGTTAGTTCAGGTGCAGAAGCTTTCTCTCAAATGAATTTAAAAGAGGAGGGGAATAAGGAAGAAAAATGTTCGTGTGAAATTTTAAATAACAAAAAATCGATTACTCACATCAGATCACGTTTGTTTGCGTAGAGAAACGAGATATCCCAACTACCAATTTAACAAAACAAATAAATTTTGAAGCGGTCGCCATAACGTATTGGGTAAATATTAACTTTTGCCTCTCTTTCAATATTTGTCACGAAGTTATAAACAGTTTTTTGTATTTCAAACATTGCTAATAAATAGCAAGAAAATGCACTTTTGAGAAATAGGTAATAATTGAGGCCGCAAAATTATAAAAATGTAATTCCTACAATTAGTTTAATTTTTAATCGTCATCATTTAGATAAATTAGAAAATAATTGATTACGATTTATTAAAGTTTTTCGTGTCCACTCAGTGTGAAAGTATCTATGATCTCTAAGCTTTAGTTAAATTTATTGTGTGAACTAAAGACCAGGTCATCAATCGTAAATTATTGTTTTCGATAATTGCTGATTACTCAGTTCTATGTTATTGCATTTTGAATAAAGTGAAAGGAATATTTTTTCCGGGATCACATCATTCACCTTGCGTAAACGACTCATATTAAAGTTATCTGTCTAACTGCATCAATCTATTATTCGTATCCTTAACACAAGCTTGTTCTAAATAACACAAATGTCATTTTCTTGAACTCATTATTGTCAACAATGAAAAAGCACAAATCCGTTTTTTTTTCAATTACTTCTAATCGTCACACGATTATGATTCAAGTTTCCCATTTGCACAGTTCCGATTGCATTGTTGTCCATTAAATAGTTACTTGAGCGCAAATTTGTGTTAACCAAGTTGAATTGTAGCACAAGCAACGGTTACTTGAGCGCACTTTTATTATTGCATAGTTTTAGGTGCAATAATAACACTAATATGCTCCAGTTGCAATTATGACTTAGGGTTGTTTATGTGTTGATGGTTCGTCGCTTGATCGAGCATTAAAGTCACCTCAGACTTCATGAAAAATAACACCGTTACAACGTTGTTATGCACAAATTGTATAAACATGACGGAAATACTTTAATTGTACTTCACTACTTAATAATCAAGACTGTTAAATTTATTCTTCCGGTTTTAAATATGGAGATGGTAAGTCATACCGTTGCTGCTGGATCGTGACTCTTCAGGAAGGATTAATTGTAGGTGACAATGTAATGTTACAAATATTATTATGCCAATAAAAAGCACAACCATAACAAATAATGTTATTTTAAAGTCAATTGTAACTGTTGTTTCAGCAATGTGGCTAAGACAAAAAATCAGCGTGTTGGTTAAACCTGAGTAAATGTTTGGATGCATTCGTGGTCATGACACGTTATTTTTACCCATTATTGAATAATTTGGGAAATTAGTTGTTACCTACTTACAGTTTTTGCACATTTTTGAATTTCAAAAGCTACATTTTCTAATAAAATTGCTATTATAGCTATCAAAATTGATATTATTAATTAATATTATTCATATTCACAATTTTAAGTAGATAATTCAGAGATTTTCCAGAGAAAATAGACTTTTTTTAGGAAAAGCTTTTATATAATTTTATGGATATCAATGAAAAAATTCTCGGATATTTAAAAAAATGACTCCATGCATATTTAAATTTCGATTAACTTTAACGTTAGAATAACGTAAAACTTTTTTCTATTCCTTAATATTAATTAAATATTTAAGACTGTGAATTTATGTCATTTCAAATTATTACTCGTAATTAACAAATTGACTAAATGTTCCAATGACATACATTTCTATTCAAGATGCAAATATTTTAATTTCTGTGAATACTTACAAACTTAGATTTAGTTCCAAACTTGACAAACTTTATTTTTACAAAACTAAATAAGTTGGTATCAAACCTAGCATCAGACATAGAATTCAGTTGTGGTCTTTGAACTAATCGATCCCAAACATTGCAAAAAATGGTGGACGGTTATAGCCTGCTTAAAAAATGGTAATGAGGATAAACACTTTTGACGTCATTTCTAGTTGTTTGCAATTTTGTAGTTTTCTGAACCGACGTTTTGTGTAACAAAAAGGACAATGCTCGTCTAGACATTTACGCTTTCTTTGAAAAAAATGCCAAAAATTTATTAAGTTCGCTCATAATGTAGGAAATATCTTATGTTGGATAATTTTATGTAAGACCATCAAAGTAGGCCATTCCAAAATTCCAACGTATCCAGTTACTTGATCACATGTTTGCGTGTGTGCGTTTGAAATCAAATTTTTTATCAGTAAAGATTGTTTCTTTTTCCTAACCAAAATTTGTGGGTTTTTTTTTCATTTTAGTTAAATTAGCATAAAGCTCATATTGTGTTGAAAATATTCCAGTTTGTTTTTTTACCTCCTCTCACACCAGAGATTGTAAAAACTGACATCCAGCGTCGGGGTGTGGTAAACATTCCATCGTATCTTTTTATAATACCACCTCGGCACTATAATTTTGGGACTAAGAAGCTTAGAGTTTATTCTGCTTCAACTATCTTGTCATGAACAAGAAATAGGAGCGTACCTTCTGTTTCTTCAGTAACAGATTTTCAATGAGAAAAATATCATTTCTTCAAAAACAATAAGCGGATATTCTTAAAACTTAGTTGAAAACTTCATTTTTATAAAGTATCACACCTACCTAAAATTCTTCACCGTCGCTCAAGTAAACCCTTGCTCACTATCATGAATATAGTTCACTCTTATCTCTCAAAATAAAAATTCTCGAAACTCACTTGTTTATTTAACAAAATATCACAGCACACCACACGCGTCTGTCCTTACCGTTCCCCGGCACCTCAACAGAACTGACGGCTCAGGTGCTTTCTTGGCGATCAAGTGAAGTGGGGAGAAAGAAGTTATGTCTACCACCTCAAAGTCCGGTGTTGATTTTACCTCTATTTTAATAAGTAAAACTGATTAATAAGTCCACAGCAATGCCAATTTTGACCATTGTTTTAACTGTACTCACGTCAATAGCGGAGACTTGAACGCCGAAATAAGCAACGAATGTGTGCGGAATTCGAGGAACAAATTCAGGTAAATGGGAAAAAGTTGATGAAAGAGATTTTACGCTTCCAGAACAGTTTCATTCAGTCTAAAAAAGATTTTCAATTTTTGCCGGCTGACACAATAAAGGCTAGTTTATCGGATGGTGGGTTTGATTTTGTTGGAAAGTATGTGATAATTGAAATTGCACCCGCATTTCAAGCACCGTTAATTATAGTTACCCCGTGGAATGAATTTCTATTTTAAGTTCAAAAACCTCTAATGTACAATAATTCCTGCAGAATTAATTAAAAAATTATTAATTATTACAAGGTAGTAAACATTAAAGTATGCTTAAATATCTAGAACTATCGTAATTTTATAGTTAAATGTACTGAAAACCTAATTTACCTACAGTATTTACTCGTGAGGTATTTTAACCGCATGCGAAATACCGTTCATAATTAATATTTTCCCATTTTTGGCTGCTGTTTTTATAATAAATTATTTATATTTTTCTTATGTTGTGACGCAAAATAAAATTAGCAATTCTGTGAAAAATTCCGTGACTAATAAAATAACTATCGTTTTACATTAACATTATTTTTGTATTATTAATAAATTTTACGCTAATACTAAACGCATTAATAACATTATCCTAAATATTAAATGTACCACATTAAATTCTCGTCTAACAAGGTTTATGTTTGAATTATTAGTTTAAAAATTCAATTTTTAATTAATTTTGCAAGAAGTGTAAAATTTTGTTTGAATAATTTCAGCGAAATTAAGGTTTGTTGTAGGTAGTCTACCTTGCACACCTGAGAGTTTATTATAATCTCCTCTTGCTTAGGGGTGCAATATTCAAATCGTTTTACAAGCTAATCTCCTTTTAAAATGACACCTGTTGTGGGTATGTACGTGCTTTTGCATAAATTAGCTTTGGGGGTAAAATTCTGGTTTAACCTAAATCGGCGAGAAAAAAGTTTCGCTTGTGTCAAGATGGCCAATCGCGCGATATAAACGTCGACGGTCCTCCTTGACCAACATCTTGGTGAGATTCAGGGAACCGGTAGAAGACAAGTTATAGAGAGAGTATACTTCTTGCAGAACACACAGCAACATTCCTGGCCCTGGTCGCTCAACGGTTTCTCAGGTCGATGGCCGCCCAATACTCCAAGCACTGACTAAATCGGTGTGTAAATAATCCGCGTTCATAAAATGCTAATGGACATGCTCACCTGTAATGCCGAAATGTAGGCAAACGTGACCGAAAATCCTACACATTTTTGGGATCAGTGCCAAATTGATAATGGGGCGAAATATCAAACATGTAGTGCAGCGTGAGATAATTTATTGAAATTTTTTCTCTTATTTATTAAATTAAAGACACTCTAAATACAGTTTATGACAGTCGGAATCCTCAACAAATTTCACGTATGGTTCATTTCCGGTGCGGAGTCGCAACTTGAGTTTACTTCCTTTGCTTAGAGTCCACACGACATCGAACCGATCTTTTACAGGTTTCAAAGCTGGATTTGTATCTTCAGGTGGTACAAGTTGTTTGGCACTGCCGCCAGCAAATCCCAGCTTTTTGCAAATTTCCTCCAGCTCAGTAGTGGTATGGTTTCGTGCGAAACAACCAGAATGCCAAACGCCTGCGGTGCGTCTAAACACTTCTCCGCTATTGTAACTACAAAAATGAACAACTAGATTAAAACAGCGATTATTAATTTAAAAAAATACTTTGCTAATGTCGTTCTGAATGAATAGCAAACACTCTCGTCTTCGCCGCCGGGACAGTCTTGAAACCCGTCACAGATCATTTCTTGCGAAACGCACAGATCCGTTCTGAAAATTAATTTTAACTAATAGCAGGAAAATTAGTGGTGAAGTAACGTTTTGAAAAAGTATTGCATTAAAACACCTCGAGGATATATTCCATCCGCTTATTAAAAGCACTACGTCCTACCTTGTAGCAATTATTTCCAGTAGAATGTCTGGATCAAGATTATCCTGTAATTAATTAAAAAGAGAAATATCTTACTCGCCACATTTTTCACCGGATTTAAATCCACAAGAGCAGTTTTTTTCATCAAATCTGTCCCAACAATTGACAGTCCCATCGCAGATTTTTTCGGGATGAACTCTTTCTAAATAAGGCCTGCAGGAACATTCGTCCGGTTCATCAGACTTGTCTTTACAATCATCAATATTGTCACAAAACGCGGTTTTTGGAACACAATCGCCATTCTTGCACCTAAATTCAGTCGATTTGCATGCTAAAATTAAATTCGAAATGTAGTAGGAAATCAGGTCTCTACCGCAATCTAGCGGTTGAAATCAGTACTTTTGCAAGCTTGGGCATAGAGAGGTTTATTGATGAAAGCAACTTACGAGAATAGTTTGTACAGTTGGTCAAAAGAGGACACTCATCCTCTAATTTTAAACATTCGTTTGAATCTTCATCTTCGCCGTTCCTGCAGTCGGAAACACCGTCACAAAATTGATTCTTATTAATACAATTTCCTATAAGGCATCTGAAACCAGAACATTCCATCGGAGAGATTTTTTCAAGTTCGTTTCCTTTAAAATTATTAAATTTAGATATAGTTACAGCAGGAATAAAACCCTCACCCATAGCAAAACCTATTTTATTTTTATCAATTGTCTGGAATTGTCTTTGTGATGAATTGCAAAATTCTTCGATTCTAGTGTAAATTGCTGTTGCATACCAACCATTTCTGGAATTACAAGTGATTACGCCATGCCATGGCTCTAATTTTGTTTTGTTCTAAAACAAAACACAATTAGTGTTATTTTATGCAATGTAAAGGCAACAACCTTGCAAATGTCGACTATTTCGAAGCACCGAAACCCAAGGGCACAGTCTTTTTTGGGTTGCAAAAGCACTATTTTGTTTCTTTTATTTTCAAAGCCAATTGCAACGCAGTGTTCTTTGATGAAGACAGATCTGGACAAAAAATTGCGGTTGAAATAAAAACTACTGTGTTAAACATACTTTGTGGTTATTTGTGCCGCTTTAACGTATCTGTTGAAGTTGATTTTTTGCTGTGTATGAAGCAGAATAGCTTCACTTTCATTTACAAAAGCTACGTTATCCACGGTTAAAATTTGTTCGTGTGGTCCCTCCACGTCGAAATGAGCTTTTCCTTTTCCCACAAGTGCAGTAACGTATTTATTAATTCTGTGTAAATTTCTGTGTCACAAATACTCTTTTGAGATATTGAAGATTGATAAACTCACGGTAATTGCTTTGGGAAACATGCTTTGGCGGTAATAATCCAATGCGGATTGAGAATCGTTCCTGTACAACTAAATTTCCCATCCGAATAAATCACGGCGTTCCAAGGTGAAGTGTAAAGTTCCACTTGACTGGTAATGTTATCTTGATGGAGCTCGTGTACGTTGTCTTCTAAAGACACGTTCAAACAGCCGACAAACAAGCCACCGCAAACAGGGAGCTCGTCTAATGAGGAATGGTATCGTTCAAAGCCGTCGATTGTGACATTCAGTGGCTTATCTGCGACGGATAATTTATGGAAAGCTGTGTATTCTTCAAAGCCTAACAAATTGCAAACATTTGCGGCGATGGATGCTGCGTTGTCGATGGACGCGTTGGTGCAGAGTGGTCTCCAGACACCGAAACGATTGATTGTAATTATACCTTTCATGCTCTGCTTGGGACGTAAATCACTGTCCAGCACTAATGTCCTCCCATCCGTAAGGGAGACTGTAAAGATAAATCCCAACGAAATTATTTATTTTCGACACCAATTCTCTAGCTTCTCATTATTCTTACAACGTGCTTTATCATTAAAGGAAAAGTAAATGAAAAAGCTTTTGTGTTTTCTAATCTTGCAAAATGGGATGACTCACCGCAGTCCCATTCATCTTCGCCGCTAATGCAGTTTAGGTTCCCATCGCAGCGGTTTTCCAAAGGAATACATTTTTGACCTATGCGACATAAATACTGGTTTGTTGGACATTTTACTAAAAAGAGACGTCAATTAAAATATTTAGTACGTGTAATTACCAGTCTTACCGCAATTAGCTTCATCCGACATGTCCTTACAGTCTGTTACACCATCACAAATTGCATCTTTATGAAATCTTTTCAGGTAATCTACACACGAACAGTCAGCTTCGTCTGTACCATCCTCACAGTTTACCACTTTATTACATTTCTCATCATATGGTATTGTCTGCAACATTCTTCAAATTTAACATTAAGACATAGGTATCGGTCAGCAGAATATTTACTTCTCACACGTAAAATATTTGGGTAGATTTGCTTTAATTTCTACACTTTCGGTACTATTTTGAGACTCTGTTGACACATCATCTGTCTCTTCAGAAGAATTATTTAAATGAAGCAAACTTAATAAATCATTCATTAACCCTTGGTGCTTGCTTCCTACAATATTTGACCGAAAGAGAGATTGTGTATGGGACTGCCAACAGTTTGTTTCATCATCACCAAATAGACAGTCCACAATTTTATCGCAACGTCTTTTCTTTGCCAAACACTTTTTCGTGCCCCGACATACATATCCGGGACATTTTTGTAAAGGTTCTCTTCCCACAGTTTTACCATCTGAAACCATTAATAAAAGACCAACTACTTCAAGTACAAATTTTTTACTAATATTTTCATGTATCCATCCGATATATTTGCTGACTTTTGTGTATACTCCTGGTTCATTTGGCCTAGCACAACCTTCACCATGACTGACAATACCAGCGAGATACCACTGACTCCGATTTTTTTCATTTTGGCACATCAAAGGGCCTCCACTATCCCCTTGACAGGCATCTCGTCCTCCTTCCGACAATCCAGCACAAATCTCGTCTCCTTCTTTGTCTTCAATGTGTTTACAAGTGGGCAAAATTGGAACTTCTACTTCCCTTAAATGATCAGCTAGAAACACTTTTTATAGCAAATGTGGTTACAATTTTATGTAATTTACGGTCTGTTCCATGCTCGACTGTAGCTCCCCAACCAACAGTAACGCAAACAGTGTTTGGTTTAGGACCACGAAGGAAATCATCACCAGCAGTCATTTCAGATGGTAAACAAATGGGGCGAACGTATCTGTTAAATCGGACTGGTTTTGATAATTTCATTAAGGCTATATCGTTTTTAAGTGATCTTTTATTATAGCTTTCGTGAGGAATGGCTACAGTAGCCCAGCGACTTTGTTCCATTGGTGAATACGAAAATCGCCTTAAAATACCGACTTGAATCTCATAATAGAAAAACCAAAATCTGTCTACACAATGAGCTGCAGTCAAAATCCACAAGTCATTAATAAGAACACCCCCACAGTGAAAAACCCCGTTTTTGTAAATAGAAACAACCCATGGCCAGGCTGTTGGTTGACTTGCTTTGCCTCCAACTACTCTAGAATTACCAACGAGTTCATCAGTTGCTAGTCTACTGTGGTGCATGCGTGCTAAGAGTTCTTCAGCACTTGTGTCCACTTCTGCAATACGAAAAGGGTTTGTTACTGTCAATCTTAAGCCACAAAACATTGGCGGGCACTCTACAAAAACTGCCTTATTTCTTATACAATCATTAGATAAAACAATTCCATTGGTTGAGGAAACTCCAAGAAAAGGTCCGATATAATTGTCGTTACTGGTTATTAAATTAGTTTTGGGTAATCTGGAATCACGGTTTTGAAGAAAGTGTTTGTGAATATTAGTATTTTACATTTCACTCGGCCCTGCTTCAGTTCTACAAACATCTAGGGAAAAAATGTCGACTCCGAAACAGGTGGGATACCATTTTCCTTTATAGTTCCGGTGCAGAAATCCAGCAGCATTTGACATTTTATAAAACGAGTGTTGACCAACATGGTCTGTAAGAATTGAACAATCTTCTTCGTCTTTTCCTGTCATTTCGCAATGTTTAATACCGTCACATCTTTGTGATAATGGTATGCATGTGCTTTTTTGAAACCTAGACCAGTCATCACAACTAAATTCATCGTGTCGACAACCTAAAAAAATATTTTAATTTACTAGGATTTTTTAGATTTACAACATACCAAAGCATTCTTGTTCGTCTTCTCCATTCGGACAATCAAGGTACCCGTCACACCAGCGTATTGCACCAACACGACTTTTACAAGAACAATTCAACTCGTCACTTGCATCGTCACAATTGACTTCATTATCGCAAAACTGTCGATCGTGAATACATTTAGAGCCATCATTGCAACCACGAGTTCCAAGTGGACATTCTACAGCGTCTCGTGTTTTATTTATGTTAAATGCAAGCTCTTGTTTTTTTGTTTCTTGTACTGAATCTTGAAGATTGAAAATTTCCGACATGCGTCTTATTTCGACACCTTGCAAACCAGCAACATTATTATTTGGGACTGAAAGAGGATTACACAAGTAGAATTGCCCCCCTGCTCCAGCAACTTGAATTGGGTATTTATTGGTAGTTTGTAGGTTTGGGTAATTTCCATATCCTTGGTAAGGCATTGCAACAGAAGGGTACATCGGAGGATTAATGATATATAGTGGTTGATGTTGAATATTTGCCACACGTCCGTAATTATTAGGGTCGAAATTTATTGGAGGTGAATATGGTGAAATAAAAGACCCCGGAAAAGGGTAAAAACACGGATTGACTTGTTTTGGTTGACTCGAAGTTTGTATTTCTCCAGACGGTTTCAATTCAAATTCGGTTCCTTGACTAATTCGTGGACTGCTTTCTAAATTTGGTGTTAATTTTATCTTTGTTTCATTTAAAGCTATTTTTAAATGACCGGGTTCCGCAACTAGGTTGCTAATGTTTGCAATTTTGGTAGTAGCCTTGATGACAGTTGGACAATTTTTGTCGTCAACACAAGTTTTAGGTAGTATTGTTGTAGTTGACCATGTGTTGGTTTCTTGGATTGGGTTTGAAGACTTTAGGATGGAAGAGGATTTGACAGTGTCGAACTCCTTTCTTGTAGGAAGAGGTTTCGTCTTTGTCAGCTGTTGTACTTTAGTTTTTTTATTTGTGAAGCTTAATTCATTATATTCTTCTATTTTATTGTAATGATCATAACTAAAATATTTATTACTTTCGTCAGGAATAATTTCACTATTGCCATTGAAATCGTAAGCTTGTGGTTCATAGTCAAAATTATAGTTTGGATATATATCTTCATTATAATATTCCGGAGGGTAATCAAAATTGTACTCTTCATAATTTTGCCGTTTAAGACGATTGTTAGATTCCAATTCGTATTGCAAGAAAAGATCTAATACCTTTTGAACACTACACTTCTTAACTTCTTTTGATTTGTAAAATATGTTACAACAGTCTTCAAAATTTTTTGATGTTTTACATGCTTTGATCATTTCTTTATTATTTAATAAACGTTTTAAAGATGTTTCTTGTGTCTGAGATTTTTTATTAAGCTCTTGTATGCTTCTATAAGAACCTACAAAATCTAGGTAACTAAATGAAATTTTTTGACAAAAACAAACCTCGATGTATTATTAATATTAAAATGGTGGTGCACAACCCTAACAATATGAAAATTCCAATTCCTACTAATAGTGACTTTATTATTTTTGTTATATTAAATTTTTCAATTGTGTCTGGTTTTAATTCACCCTGGGTATCTATAAATAATTTGCAATATAACATTTATTAAATAAGCAAGTACTTACCATTTGGCAAATATCCATTCTTGTTCAAATCAACCGTTGTCATATTTTCAGGTTCTGAAAATCGCTGCGAAGTTGGAGATTTTACAGAAATTTGTTTTTGAATGGGCACTGCTTTAATCATTTTTCACTCATCTTAATAATCACTAAACAAATAAGTGTGTTACTAAAGTTGAATATCAGCTATTGCGAAAAATGCTTTCGTGTCATTTTCACGTTTACGCAAATATGATGTCTCAATAAAATAATTCTTATTTTAATTTTCTCTCACTCTAATTTATTAAAATCGGTCCTAACATTAATTAAAAAGAAATTTCCTTTAAATGTGAAAAAAAATTATGTGGCACCCAGTAAAGGAAAAGCAATTTTTAATGGAATGTTTTGTTGATAAATTATTCCATTGAAATATTTCTGCGGCGTTTGGGATTGACATTTTTTGATTATCTCAATACTTGTAATGGTGGAAAAGTTGACAGTTTATGTACTTCTGTTTAATTGCAAGAAAACTAACAGTTTAAAGGATTTTTGTTTAGAGGATAGGTATTATAAAAAAAACGATTCGTTTAACTGAAAAATAATATGTATCTATTTGTAATTTGTATACAAGTTTTGAAAGTGATTATTAGATTATTAAAAATTGATTTGAGTGAGATTAGCCGAAGGCAATAAGTGGTTCTCCCGTCTGTCCTCGTAAATTATTTGTGTCTTGGGGATGGCGCAATCTTGCGGAATCCGGGAGCAAGGCCAAGCTGACCGCTAACCGTCCCTGCTTTACCACTAACCGCCCTGGGATTGTGAGTGGATTAATTGCGGACCAGAGGGACCATTTAGGACGGCCGCGACAATAGAGCCAGATATAAACTAGGAAGGAATTACGCCGGCGTTGCGGTCGTCAACACCTATATAAGGAGAATCCCTCCGGTGACATAAAGCATGTTAATGGTACATCCCGACTAGGGCATTACCATTATCGGAGAACGCCGCCGAACAAATTAATTATCTGAATTGGTACTAGGATCATTTTTCAAGTCGTCTGTCGTTTTTCTTCGCTATCAAAGTTAATATCGAAACTGTTTGATTTTGGCAGGGATAGATTCTTTATCAATTTAATCTCGATTATCAAGTCCCGCCGCCCTTGTCTCGAGGAGTCGGATGATAAACGACGTACTCATAGTAATTGCCTCCTAAGTTATGGCTCATGGCGTGTATGAAATATGGTATCGCTCCGCACGCAATTACTGAGGGGTTATTTATCTTCGCGAGAGAGACATCGAGAGCTCCCGGGGCCCCCGGTGCAACTTTAAGCGGTCGCTTCCTCATTCATGGTCTCTTTATCGCGCCGGCCCGTGGCGCTGTTCTCCACCCTGATAAACGATCTAGCAACTAGCTGCCGGACAATGTGGAATTTGTTTGGTGGAGTTTATCATGTAAGCATCCCAAGCTCGCCACTGATAATACCYCACCGGACCTGATTTATCACCGCAAACGACGTTCCTTTCGCAAGTTCAGATTACATTGCTTGCAAGGCCACGAGTCTGCTTACACCCGACGCTATGGCAATATATCTCTCACAATTTAACAGAACTCAAACATTACAAAATAATTGGAGAAAAGATTTTTTTGTCTTGCAAATCAGGGGTGAAATTACGATCCGATGACTAATTTTGCGGTTAGTTGTTGGTTTCTAATAAAGATTTATTGGTTAACACATTCTGATGTGATCGAGGATTTGCCGGTGTTTGCATCCAGAAAAAATAAAAATCATAGTTAACTAAAAAAAAATCGGTCTTATTTAAGCCAGAATACCTAATACAGATAATTCCTGATATAGTTGCTTTAAAAAATTCAAAAGTTATTTGACAACCTAAACGTGTTTTTCTTACAAAGTATGTCCTACGGAAAATTAAAAAAAAACTTTCTTTCGAAATTTGTTTTTAACTTTCTACCGAAAAGGAGTCGTTTGAAGGTATTTTGTTTATTTGTTTATCAAGTAAATCTTTAAATTAGTAGTGTGAAAATTTGAAGAAAGTCGCTAAGCTCTATGAATACTTTTATTTGAAAATATTTGCTTAAAAGCTTTATTTGTGATAATTTTGAGGCACCAAGGGCGTAAGTTATTTGCTTCGCTTTTAGAAGGAATAAATAAACTTCGTTTCTTTTTGATCCTGTTTTCGTAATATCATTTTTTCAGTTCTTGTTTCTCGCCAGGGAAAGCAATTGCGGTGTGTTTGGTGGCGCACCAAATCCGTGATGAAATTTTCCGGAGCATTACTACGTTTTGTTATTTCATGGTTTTGCATTAAATCAAATGTGTCATAAGCACACAGCGAAAAAGGAAAACTGTAAACACACAAAGCGTTTGAGAGTAGACGTGATTTTCATATTACCTCAAAGCTTGATAAAAAGAGGGCGTTGATTGGTTCATTTTTACATCACATGCAAAGCTTGGAACGACGTAAAGCTTGAAAGGCAGTAAATAAGCAAGTTTTCGACAAGCTGACTGGATTTACGTCTGCATGTGGCATAGACATGGATGCTTTGAACTTTTTATTCAGTGTATTTCACTTTGACTACATATTTTCCGGTTGTCATGCATTTAACGTTGTGTATGTTTTAACACGTGTCAGGTAATTTAATCCCGCCCGAATAATTATCCTTACAGCCAGCTCAAAACGATTTTTTGCGGAGTTTTCATCAAAAATTCTTTTATCGTCTGAGCAATTTGTGTAACATCAAAGTTGGGTATTGCGAGACTTTTTGCAGGGGTGGCAATCCTTATGGCGTCATCGACAGGACTATAACAGAGGAAGCGGCGAGCTTTGTCGTTTCCCTCGTGGAGAACTAAATTCGATTTTGCTTATGGGAAAATAATTTTAATGCGCGTTTCAATTAAGGTTTCGTTTGAGCTTTTAATAAAACAGGGATTACCTGTCAGTCTTTCTTTATTATGCATAAATTTTTTTTGAATGTTTTTCAATCAATTTCTATTCAAGAAATATGATTATTAAATATACTGGCTACTAACAAAAATTCAGTTATTTTCTATTTTCTCAAACACGGTTAAGTATGTAGTTTTAAAAATATTGTATTGTTATGGCAATTTTGTGCTTGCATTTAAATTGTATTTTGATTGGTGCATTTGTGTGAAGTGGCGCATCTATTTTCAACAACTCGGCACCATCTCCAAGACCAAAGGATAATGAATTAAATTAATGGGTTCGCAAAACAGCTCCCCTCGACTCCCAACACATTAAGTACACGAGAATGGGACAACATACTAAAATACGAGCCAGTTAAGAGAGTAAAGAAGAACCGAGAGAATATACTACTAGTTTTATAGTCGTTCGGTGACATGTATTAGCGCTTTACCTGACGACTAAACACGCTATGTTATAGGTCTATAAACCATAAAATCACTTTATTTGTTAATTAATTTTCTTTATTATTAGACCGTATTTTATACGACCAGTTTTAAATTTTTTCATTGCCGGAATGTGAGTGTCTACAATATTCTTTGCTTGCTTGCATTATCCAAATTGCGCAATTATGTCGACCGTACCTGACCTGCTTGCATAGTACAATTTTCCCTTGTAGGTGTGAAATTTCCAAGAAACTTAATATTCTACCAACGCAAATTCACGCTATTTGTAAACAATTAAATCGAATAACAACTAAATTTGCACATTTTGAGACACAATCAAAAACAATTGTGTTCAAATTAACCAAATCTTTGGCTAGTGGACCTTATTATATCTAGCGAAAAAGAAGACAATTTTAATTTATTTAGCGATAAGAAACTTCCGTGTCATCAGTTTTCGCAGCAGAAGAGATGCAGGAGTGTTTGCAACGCATTTCCAGATATAATAGCGGCGATAAGAGCGAGAAAATGTGACTGTTTTAAAATTTAAGTGTAATAGGTTTACTCAGCGAGAGATAATATAAAAAGTATCATAACTTTTCTCGGTTAAACAACCGCTTCTAATTTTAAAATGGCGAAGCACAGTATTTAGCACATAAAGAGTAATTTTGGAAGCGTTGATAAGGCGAAACGGCTGCAATAACCAAACGGATACCGGCATGGCTTGCTTGAACGTCCCCTCTGTATACTTCAAGTTGATGGCTAACATGAGATAAGAACGCCATCTCCTGGTACGATGACAAATAGGCCTAGTTTTGGATTTGAGTCTCGCCACAATCAGCTGGCGAGACGACACCGATATTGCATGACACGACACCACCACCCCCTAAAAGACAAATGAACGGCAATATCCGACTGAGGCGGCACAGAGATGAAGCTCATAACTCCTAACACCTCCATTTCTCATGAAGGCTTCCGCTCCATTCGTTATCCGCCAAGCCGAAACGAGGCTAACAGATTTCGACACATTTGCCCAAAAATTTTCAAAACCTAATAAAAGATTTGAAAAGTTTTACGTTTATTAAATGTAAAACTAGTCAATATATTGTTTATAATTTTATTTAAAATTTGCAATCATAAGCACAATAATAAGCCTAAATACCACAAAATAAAACAATAAAGTTACGTAGTTTCCGTTTATCAGATGATCACTATGATCTAGTATACTTCGAATACGAGTAAGTACAGTTCCGACCGTTGAAAACTAAGACACTTTGACAAATCCAAAATTTTGTCGTTGTCAAATGTCTTGAAGCTGAAGTTTCTAAAATGTCATTCAAATAATACGAATTAATGTCGTGGACTAGAAAAGTTTCCTTCAAAACAATGTACTTAAATTTTGTACACTGAAATAACTATAGTTCATAAAATATAAGAAAATTTTAATGCTATGCCCTCTTTGAATTTTTAGCATCTAGCAAACCAATCGTATATTAAAGAAAAAATTACACTGAAGAATTCTCCTGTGAATTATAGTGCATGTTTCATACTCAGTTATATTAGGTACACTTGGTTGCAAAAAAATCGGAAAATGTCAAGGCATAAAAATGTCAAATTTTTATATTTATCCATAGCTTGAACATGGCTTAATTCTAAAAGGTTAAGTTAGAACTGACAGTTAATCTGTAGTACTCACTACTCATTGGGTTTTCACGTAAGTACTCAACTAATTGATTATCTTGATTTGCATCTGATGCTCTCGGCATTTAAGTGCGGCATTGCAGAAAAAATTATTTGAATGCGGCAGATGACAAATTGACAACTAAATTGACAAGGGCAAAGCCTGTTTCAATCTAAAGAAAATTCTATTTTCGGTTTTTATTGCAACCAACTGTACTATGTACTTACTCTGAGTGTGGTAAAAAACACAGAATTTGGATTTAAACTTTAATTTCACCTAAATTTCAACGTGACATTTCGAAAATGTAACTTACGCTTCCTTTGATTACAGCTTTTTATTGGTAAACACATAAGAACAGGGCATTGATCAAGTTATATTTTAATGACTGTAATGTTTTATTGCAGCACCATCCGAAACCGAAAAATTGAAACTGACATTATCATCCTTGATGAAAACCTAGTTTACACTTTACGAATTTTTAAAATAGTAAATACAAAGTATGCCAAAAGTGAATGTCTTAGTTTTCAAGGGCCGCAACTGTTCATCATTTTGTAAATTCAGAAAAATAAAATATTAGTGAGTACGTGTATGTCCTACGAGTATGTGACATTTTACATTTTTTAATTGATGTTAAAAGAAGTGTAAAATTGAAATGAGTCGAGGAGTTTTCGAGAAGTAGAGCTTAATTAAAGCTTTTCAAAGAAACCGAAAAATGTTTGTTTAGTTTCCCTAAAAAGTTTTAACCGAAGGGACTAATCTGTTTTACACAAAATAGGTATTAGAACTAATCTAAGGAGTAAAAAAGAAATTTTGTTTAAAGGACTTCAGCGGTACCCTACTTACTACCTGCTTCGAAGAACTCTCTCGAAAGATGGATTTTTATAGATAAAATTTTTAAAACCAAGCCATTTTGAGGAATTTTATCAGCCAGAAAATAAAGAGAAATACAAATTTGTATTTTTCATATTTAAATATGTATTTTTTTAAAACACGATTTTTTATCTTGGTGTGCGGATTGGTTAGAGACGTGAGTTTGCTAAAGAGGGAAACTATTTACATAAAAAAAATAAAAACAAGTTCTTCGACTAGAAGTCGTTTGTGTATTCAGATAGCTAGATATCTATCTTGAATTCGTAAAGGCCCTTGGAAAGGAAATTCTAATGTGATTATGTTAGGTAAATGGTCGTTCGTTCTCATCGAACATGAATCAGGTCGAGGATGAGGTAAAAACATCGCGTATTACCATTTGTAGCGTGCAATTAAAATTAATTCAGTGATTAAGCAGCGACACGAGACGGTTTGGGAGCGCGCCCGGGATGTCAAGAGTGATTTACCTGCTCTCTCCCGGGACTCGCCGCGCTACGTATTAATGAGCTGGCAATGGGCCGTCACGGACTAATTAAAGCCGCGGTAATTGAGTGGCCGATGTCAGCGAGCGGGTTAACCCTCTCCCTAAACCTCCATGATTAGTGGCTGTTGCTGCAGAGAATAGTTTAGATCGTCGTTTACTCGAAACTAACGCCGACAACAGCACGCCTTATAACGATTTAATTATTATTATACACCACTCTCGGAAATCATTAAACTTTAAACAAACGGAAATCGAATTCGAATATAGATACCGCTTTGCACGTAATGACAGTAGCAACCATTAGACGATTTAACATGCTTTTATTAATCATTAGTAACCGTCATTATCTTTATATATTTAAACAGATAAAAACAGCTGTTATTGCCGTATCACAAAATCTATAAGTATATTTTTTTGAAGAAGCTACAAATAAATGCGGTAAAAGGGCTAAATTCCCTTAAATGGTCACATCAAGTAACGCTCGTAAGACTATAAGCGTGCTTGATGGACCGAGAGTAATTCTGCCCTATCCTGGTGTAATGGTTCCTGTCTTAGGTTATAAAAGCAGGGTTCAATGCTGGCTTCTAATTTGCCCCGACACATTTTAAACGTTTACCAGACGCCGTCAGATTATTTCGTGACAAGTCATAAGAGGTATTATTCATTTAGTGTAATATAGCGGTTGCGGTGATAAAAAGAAATAATAAATTGTGACAGCGTCGCTATAAAGAACAAGGGAGGATGCTGAGCTCGCCTGTCATCCGTTGACGGTACTTTGTTTTCTTTAGAAGGGCCACTGAGCTGTCCTTTTTAGTCCCGTCCACGTTCCGCATAAGATATTCGGTAAACAAATTAAACTTAGTTGCTATCACAGTTTTCCATACAATCGAATCGAAATATTTGATACCATTTTGGAATAAAAGGAAAAACCTCATTATAACGCTGAAATAATTGCATTATGACATGAAAGGACGTCTGGAACGGTTATTAATTATGTCGGACGTCAAGCTACCCTCGCTTTTCAAATAGTCTGCCTTAAGGGTCCTAGAGTGTTAGTGACAATTGTTTGATCATCACATTCCAACATACAATTTTAATTCAATGTTTGCTTTATTGAACATTAAAGTTTACATTGGGAATGACAATAGTATCGTATTTTTAACACGAAGTATCAAGATACTTTGCCCTTAAATTTCTAAAGAGGAAAAGAAATAAGATCCTTATAACATCAAAAATAATGTAGACAAAATGGGTTTTAAAGTAGCTTTGTATTTGACAATGACGTGTGACATGATAACATTAAATGGCGTGTTTTATCTTTTGTCTTCGGTTTCACTTCTTGTTGCAAATTTGATAGAATTTGTCTTAAATAGTGGTTGGGAATATAAGGAAATGTTGTATAATTACATTGCCGCTTTGGTGCATTATTACAAATAATTGCTAGGTAATTGAGTTGCAATACAATATTTACTATTTACTTTTGCATTCAACATGCAATTTCTGGATTATTTGTGGAATAAATAAACGACAAAATCAATAAATTGTAAACAAATAACTGACAAAAAATACACTAATTCGATTGTAGTGGTTTTTAAGCTCAGGCTTGGAGCTAATTTTAGATATAAATGGTTTTATATTGGAAAATTGAGAATGTTTAGTGTCGCATTGTGAGAGAGGGGCTATATCCGGAGTTAAGACACTTATCAAAGGCAAGCTGCCCGGAATAATTCACGTCGTCGTCGGTAAGACCGTCATGGAAAAGTGGATTGAAGTCATTCAACACCTCAAAGTGCTCAGTTTACAATGCGACTATTGATAGCGAGCTCCGGCCAAAGTGCCATATCGGGGGAGCAGAGTGTTGTGTGAAATGGAATTTGAAATTTTGGAGACCCCAGAGTGATGTAAAAATACACTTCCAGGAGGGTAAAAACGTCGTTTTCTTTTTATTGCATTACTGAAAATATACTGAAGGTGACAAGTACTGCAATGAAGTTACGTGTTATGGAATTTTATATCCATTTTTATATCCGCGAAAGTGGGATTAAAATTTCTTGATGGTGACAGTGTAATTTAAATATATTAGGTTTTTGTACTGAGGAACATTTCCTGTTAATAATGCAGGCTAAAATTAACTCTTCATTTTCGACAAAATTTCTAAGAAAAACTAGCTGTGCTGAATTATTAAAAAGATACAAACGGACGCTCACACTATGTGACAGAAAACGTTCAAGGTGTTGTTACTGATTGGCGGCTTGGGATGTCTCGAATCGATCACTGGATAATCCAGGAGGGTTCTAAGTTATGTGTTTACAGTACGTTCAGCAGGCAGCTGGGATTTGGGAGATTTTGCTTAACGGTCACTTGACATTTTGTTTGAAATTGGATTGGTGCGATCGCTGGCTTAAAATCAGAAACGAAGCAGTCCGGAGAGATATCGACAGGTCTTTGCCTTTTACTGACAATCTGTAAATATTAATTTTGACTTTTATTGAAAATTTTGACTTATCTTAAAGACGCAATTTAGTTGTGGCTTAATAACCCGTCAGATTTGTTGACAGCATTTGATGTTAGTGCGGCAATCGTTTTATGAAAGATGGAAGCAATATGATGGATGGTAGAGTGACACTGATCTCTAACACGTGACCTCGCACTCTCTTCAGCGATCCACTCACTACGTTTGCCACTTGAAACATTACCTAATAATGGCTTAACGTGGGTTTAAAATCGAGATCGTAACATATTATCCACCTAATAAATGATTTATCTTCCTCTTTCCAGATTGCGGTCAGTAGAGACAACTAAATATTTAATAACACCGGCGGTTGTGGAATCATCCCCTTCCGTTTTCTCATTTCTCAGTCTATTGTGGTAAACATATTGGGCTCACGCATCCCGTTGCTGTCGAGTTCTTGCTCAACAAAACTCACGTTAATGCGAAGCTATGATCAATTTTCTGCTGCCAAACTGTCGGCGTGCTGTGATAAATTCCATTTTTGTATTGTTTTCTGAACGAAATATTCGTCATGACGAGCTGCCAACTTCACTCGCGATTCTTTTATTAGAGATCGTCGAGAATGAGGATTTATTCCATGTGTTATATCCACAATACAATCGTGTTATATAAGTTGTCTGCTTGTCTGTGGTAGTTACAAAGGAAATCATTTTTCCTGCCGCGACAAACGAGCCGCGGAAATACTGTTTCCCCAACCTCCAATACACACACATTTGCTCGAGAGAACTCAAATCAAATTTTATACACATTTCTACACACTCACAATTAAAACAGTTTATAATTCTGTTATAGGTAAGATTCCGTATTATTTACATCTATTTTTTTTTTGTAATTTCAGAGTAAAATTTTGTTTTGGTTTTAAGTTTTTTTTTTCTATTTCGGTGTTGGAATAAGTCTATTGCAGCACCCAAATGACGTCATTTGAGTGCTGGAATAAGTCGTTCGCGGTAATTTAATTTTAGTGATGGACTTTCTTCACAATTCATTTTCAAATGTGAAAATATGAATTATTTTTATTTTGTACAGCCGCCTAAAATTATTCCACATACCTAAGTGTCGCCAACCATCGCAAAATTCTTTAAACAAAAAATTAAATTTTCGTTTTTTAATTTATAAAATGATATAAAATGGCAAAATAGAAAAAATAGTATACAGCACTTGTTTCAGAAGGTTCTTCAAGCACTCATTTGTTTCTCAACTCGCCGCTACGCGGCTCGTTTCGAAATTTCAAATTTGTGCTTGAATAGATATCTTCTGCAACTTGTACTTTAATATACTATTTTTTAATTGTCAACTTATATTTAAATTTTATGTTCAAGCGGTCGAAATTGCGTCTTTGTTTATCTCTTTAGAAACAATTAAAGTGTTTTTTTTTGTAACTGGTGTTGAAATACTTCAAGTCCTAGGCGTCTAAATGTTCACGGGGACGGTTCGATCGAGTCAAATAGGTCATCTAAAGCATTTCACATGGTGAAATTACGATTTATTTAGAAATAGTTACACGAACAAAATTATTACAAAACAAAAGCACTAGTATTTACTCGGTGCCAAAGTGATGTAACCCGAGTCGTCCATGTGCATCGATGACAGATGTCAAAATCAAAAATAGCAAAATGGCCGATCAACATTAAAAAGTAAACATAGTTCAATTTTTTTTTCTTTGCGATACGTTTGAAGGACGCATACAAAATTGTCCAAAGTCAAATAATCCAATTAATTTTATCCAAAGTAAAAGTGTCCAACGTAAAATAATTCAATGTAGATTGGTCCAACATAACTTTGTCCACCGTAAAATAATCCAAGGTAAAATGATGCAAAGTAAAATCAGCATCCGTATAATTGTCCACCGTAAAAAAGTTTAACGATTTAGGAACATGTTTGGGTTTGGCAGTATTGACAGACATGGCCCCTGTGCAAGAATAAAAAGAAAAATTGACTGATATCAAACGACTTTATAAAAAAGAACAGCAAATTATATCGACTGTTATCATAAAAAAATCATTAAATTAAGAAAAACTACTTTATAGGATTCATAAAAACTATACTTGATAATTTTGTTATCAGTTTGGTACTGCAAAGAACACCAAAATCTTTGGACATTTTTACAGTGGACAAAAATACAGATGCTCATTTTACGTGGAACAAAAATACTTTGGATGTTTTTACGTTGGATAAAATTACGTTTTGCTGTTTTGGACATTTTTACGATGGACAAAAGTGCGGATGCTCATTTTACTTTGGACAGAAATATTTTGGACATTTTTACTTTGGAGAAAATAGAGCTCTCCCGATATAGAAACTCCAACCCCTCAATTGTAAAGGTTTGCTTCTTTCGAGGTTGCTTCAACGGCAAGCTGGTCGCTTTTGTAACAATAGCTTTACAACCACCCTCATTAAATTCCTCATAAACTAGTTTGGTAAGTCAAAACCAGAAAATTCAATCAAATATAGACAGACTTTAAAGTAGTATACAGGATGCGCCAGAACTTGCGCCTCAGAGAAAAATTTCTAGTAAGATAAGATACCAGGAACATGAAAAAAATGTTAAGTTAAAAGGTCTTTTTGTGCTTTGACCAGTTGCCGGCCTTGCTTCGTTTGGCCATTGATTAACCATATTATGGTTAATCAATGGTTTGGCTTTTAATTTCTGAACTTAGCACAAAAAGACTCATTTCTGCTCTTAATACTAATCTACTACTACAGAGGGTTGCCAACTAAAAAAAATTAAAAAATTTGCACAACACAAAACAAAAATTAAATTCGAAATTTTTTATTATTGATTAACGTTACGTACTTTATCATTTATTAATTAGTTTTTTTTCAAAAAAAAAGTAGTTTAAGCAAAAAACGTTTCGTTCCAGTGCAGTTGCAGTAGTTGCAGTGGCGTATTATAGCAGAAGCCGAAGCCCGTTCAAAAAGCGCAAAATTTTGAGAAAGATTTTTTTTTCTTTAAAGAAATAATAAAATCGTGATTTTCGGAGCAAAATAAATTCACGGTCATTATTTTTTCTTGGAACAATGCTGATAGTTGGTTGAAACTTTCAAAGAAGATCTTCATCATAACTTGGAAGACAAATTGCTTCAAATCAAGGACCTTTAGGTCTTTTGTCAAATGGACATACTAAAAAAATTGAAGCTGAAAAATATTAACGACTTATTTCCCTAATCTTGTAATTTTGTTGAGAATGTACGCTTCTAAAGCGGTGACTAATTTTACAGGTGAAAGATTGTTTTCAGCATTGAAGAGAATATAAGGCTACCTCAGATCTACATTATCTAATCTTAAATTAAACGCGTTAGCCATAATGTGCATCGAAAATGAAATTTAATGCTCACAGTTTTGACAAAATTATTAACGTATTTGCTGACAAGAAAGCCAGAAACAAACCTTTTTGAATCAACAATCATTGTTTTTTTGAATCATCCCCCATTTTTTCAATTTTTGAATTATGTATTATTACTAATTACTATAAATAAACAGTACGCGTTTATTAGGTAAGTAAAGATTTTACAATCAATTTGATACTCACCATTACCACTAACAAAATTAATAAAAAACAGAAAAGAAGAGAATGCTATATCAAACACTAATATGTAAAAAATGTGTTAGTGAAACAGAAAAAAATCAATGGGAAGAGGGGCCGAAATTTTCTTAGGGCTTTGGGCGCCAAATTGGGTTAAGACGCCACTGGGTAATTGTTATACAAAAAAAGAAGATGAAATGTTATTTTTATGTTCAAGTATCACAAATTTTAAACAGTCTGATGTCTGGGAGAGGTGAAAGGACAGAAAATCGCATCAGTTCACATGGCGAAAACAGTCCAATCGCTTTGTTTGAAATGTTCAGATTTTAGTTTTATAGACAACAAGGAAAGTATGATTTTGGACAGGAAACGTCATATTTTGGTAATTAGCCTTGTTTGAGCCAATTTATGAATTTCGTGATTAAGTGTAATTAATGTCAGCGGGTAGTAAGTGACAAAGAGTTGAAAAAAGTTGAAATAGTCCCGTCTGTTGAAACGTCACCCACTTTTCATTCGTCTGAAAGCCATAAAATTATTTCGTGCGGAAGTTGTTTGTGGTGTTGAATAAAACTGCAAACAATCCGAAGACTAATTACCGGCGAGAGCTCGTTAAGAACGAAGAGTGGAACACAATGGAGGTTGTGGCGAAGACAGGGGCGACTAGGGCTTGCGTTTGTCCCCGAAACGGAGTATAAATCAGTCAGGATATTAACCCCGCGTGTGCAATGTCCACATCATGGTGATTTACGCGTCTAGAGGGCCATTCTCGCCGCCTACTTGTTACAATGTACGAGCCGCGTCACGTTGCATATAAAAACGTGTTTATGGCCGCCGAGGTGATAGAATATGTCCCTCTGTCGCCGGAAATAGCCGCCATCAATCACAATTTACCGAGCGCGCATTTGACAATCGCTGCTCGGACCCCGTAATTTGATCACGGTAACGACGTCGGAGTGACAATTATGAAATTACATTACTCATTGAGATGTACGGGAAACGACGGGCCTGCTGAGACCGTCACTCATAAATCATAATGCCTGTCAGCTTGCTTTAACGGGGATGCTAAAAATACGTATTTGTCTTTTGCGTGCTTTATATCTTATGACATATGACACACCGACGCGACGCGTCCTCTCTCTTCCCTATGTACATACATACGAAAGCCGAGGCGAATTTTTCACCGCGAGTTATATGACTACAACTCCAAAATTCATAAATCTACACCTTTTCACAATGCCGTAATTTGCAGCCATTTACGTTCCCGACACGCGTCAATATTTTTTACGCTTTTGCTTATATTTATCCTCTAAAAAACAAGATGATGATAAACCGAAATCAGCGTTTTAGAGGTCTCAGAATAAACGCCGTTCTCTTGATTTTCGAAATAATATTTTATTTAAATTTTGGGTTTATTTTACGACCACTAGATTAACTCCGTGAGTCTATAACGAGCATTCGAAATAAATTTCTATTTTTTTTGATTTACCTCCATTTGCGACGTCATAATAGTTAAAAGGCGACTTAATCATTTAAAATTAAAGAGCAAATTATAAAAAATAGTATAAAAAAACAAGCAGTCTCAACAATTAGAAATCACGCGGGGTAGTGTATGCGAACTCAAGCTTCCCTAGCCCAAAGAGTTCGCGTGCATTGCCAAGAAAGGACAACTTTTCAAGGCATTTTTACGGCAAGTATTGACCTACTAACATTGACACTGATCTATTTTAATGTAGCATTTTTTTTTTGTTTTTACGCTGTATATTCCATTTTTTTATGAATTAATGCCTCAACTTATTTTTTTATCTTAACTCTGATATGGCGCAGTTCGGCAAATGTTGGAAATAGAAATGTTGTCTCCCTTGACGAGTTCTATTAGTGCTTAGAAAATTTGCTAGTTATTCGTAAACAGCCTGTATAACACACGAGCCTTTCAAACGTCACGTACACGAAATGCAACAATATATTCTTGCCTGCATTACCAGTTGCATATGGAGCACGCGTAAAGTAGTATATGAAATAAACATGACTTATATAGATTACAACGCTAAATTCATTTATTCAAAATTTATTCAAATAGTTGAATGAATAATTTGTTTAATCACGACATGAAATGGCTTATTCGGCATAGACGTGAAGTTACGTGATTTCCGACTGGTGCATACAACCACCATTAGTCATGTGTCCAAGTAGCTGTATAATGTACCTGTAACTTTTAGCTAAAGTGTGCATGACGTTGTATTACCTTATTATTTTACTCTCAAATTAAGTCATTTATAAATTTATTGATATTTCTATCTAGCAATTGAAGGACAATCATTCCTATATTTTTCTTCTTGCTAAGTAAACATCATAATGTGGTACTAATCATGGGCGCCCGCAGAAATTATGGTCAGGAGGGGCCCCTGTCGAAATTAAATAATAACAACTTTATTCGTCTGTTTTTATATCACCCAGTTCGTGATAAAAATGTAAATAGTAGTTTCTTATTTCGTTCATGAAAATTTAAGTTAGAACGAGTTTGTGAAACATCAAAAAAATCTTTTTTTTATATAAAATAGCAACCACTATTGTCCCAGGGGGAGCAACGGCCCCCACTGACCCCCCCCCCCACTGTGGGTGCCCATGGTACTAATGCGGTCAAAATAATTTTGTCATTATTTTTTGTCACTTCTAAAAAATCAAGCATTAACGTCAAGTCAATTGATGACAATTTCAAATTATGGACTTTTCTCTTGTCATAAATATAGTATCTTCCACCGTTCAAAATTTAGAATTGTCTCCTTGGCTTCTGAGGGATTTCCAATTTTCCTTCCTTGGAATTTTTCATTCAGTGGTACATTTTTCGGTATTTAACATTTTGCAATGACGAGTCTGACAGTGACAATAGTTGACAGTAGTAGAAAATAAGGTTAACCATCGTAATGCTTGTTTTACAACTTTGTCTCACTCAAGTGACATAAAATGCGTAGTATAAAAACCTCCAAGGAAGGCATCATTTCAGCCTCAACTCGCTCTCAGCTGTAATGAAGCTCTTCCTTACTCGGTAACTATGTAATATACTATTACCTACTCTATGAATTAAGTTGTATAATAAAAGAATAAAAAATAATAAAAGAGTTTTTGAAGTAAATATACCTATGAATTTTTATTAAAAAAAAACAAGGCATGAATTTAGATTATGAAGGTAAGTATAACAATCTTATTTTTTTGCAATATTATATGCAAATGATGACGTCAAAAATATTTAGGGGACGTACCTCAATAATTGTCGAAACAAAAAATAAATGTCAGTGCTAATAAGGAGGAAAAACTACGAGTGAATTAACTAAAACCAATAAATCAACATTACTTTGATGTTTTTAATTAAGAGCGTTTTTAAATTAGTATTAATTTTTTAATTTTGTGTCACAAGGTAATGAATTCACAATAGTTTTAACAGATTCCGATCTGACCTACTTGAGAACGAATTAATTAGCTAGTTTAAATAAAATATTATGTTTTAATTAAGCGTGTCCTATGAAAAGACAATCTAGTTTTTTGTTGGATTGTTGTAATTTTAAAATTGACGTTGTTTGAAGCTTAATGAAAATTTAGCGTCAGGTTACGTCTTGACGCTTGATGAGATTTATGTGTAAACGCACTATATATAAATCGAATAAAGTTTCATATCACGAGAGAAGGGCGTCGGTTCAGTAGCGCTCCGGCACCTCATGCTGGCTTGTGGACGTAAAAGTAGCGATAACGATAAGCCTTCTCACGAAATGACATTTTGTTTAGTTTATGACTGCTGCCGGAGTCATAACTCATATTAATATCGTTATGTTTTTAACATTTTGCAACAAGAGTTTATGGCGTTCTTTTGTGCTAAGCGCTAAGGATATTGCATTTTATACCGAGCGATAACACATACGCGTTGCTGTTTTTTTTTTATATCTCAACAGATAACGGCCTTTTATTTTGTTTGGACGGGTTGCCTTTTAATAAGGCGCTGAATCCTCGTTTAAGTGACTTTCTTGTGTTTTATTCCTGACACGGAATTTTGGAATTCATAATAGATGATGAAATATCGACTTGATAAATTAATCTACAAATTAAAATACCCACACATAATATACGAACATAAAAATTTATTTAAAACGAAAATAACACAAATGACAATCCAATTATAGCAGGTGGACATGCCGGTATTACCATATGAACTTTATGGCACCGTAAATTATGTTTATCTTTATGAATATTCGGAAATATATGGCAACTAATGTCACAGCAGGTTGCACTTAAATCATGCGTAGTTATCAAGAATTTTTACTGCTTCATGCATTATGGCAGCAATGCACTGAACAACGCTGCAGATTGATAACTTCCACAACGCCAATAAATTATTTCACGCAGGGACTATCCACATAACTAGCCATTTCATCAAACTCTGAAAAAATATGTTTGTACGTTCATTTTTGAGCCACAACATTTTGGGTGCAAAAAGTGGAAATATTCATATATTTAGTATATATTAGATTGTTTTAATATTTTTAAATAATAAACTTTAAGATTGAAGTATAAAAAATAAGCACAAGCTTTTATTAGATATATGAGTACAACACTACGTGAAATGAGAAATATTTAAAGTACATGAGATAACAACGTTCCTGTGGTGTTCACATTCCTAGTTTCATTATGGAATTTTCTTGATTCATTTACAACATATTGTAACTGAATTTTTTGTTGAGTCCCCAAAACAAATTTTATATTTTGTCTTTTTATTGTTCTTACAGTTGTAACATAGCATATTAAAAAACAAGTGTTACAAACACTCTCATTGTGATACGAGTAGTTTGTGACACGAGCCACGCAGTGACGAGTTTTATAATTGCACGAGTATTACAATGGGAAATTGTAATACTCGGTTTTATACTATTTTTTCTATTGAGCGCTTTTTAAATTAAATTTATTATTATACAAAGTTATCCAGAAAGACTGTGTCTGTTCGTAACAGATTTGAAAGGATTTTTGTTAATAATTTGAAACACTCCAACCGGTTAGGGCTTTGCTTGACAAATACTTGACGTAAAACCCCTCAAAAAAAAAAATGTTAAAAATTAGAGTCAGGATTGCCGACAGATTCATTCATTGTGGATCACTTTGTACCTATTTCACAGTTATTTTTTCGTTTGACATATGCGGTAACCAAATTGCTCGAAAATAGTTAAATTGCATTCGTTTCGGTGAAATACGTTGAACTGCAACAATTTCACACTTAAAAACGATAGTCTATGGTCAGTAATGACCAAAGAATTGCATAAAATATTGACAAAAAACAGAATCACAAATTAATTTATACACTAGAAATTCCAGTGACTATTCAATTGACCTCTCTTTTTTCAAATATTAACCAATAAAGTAGCAGATATTTACTTTCGCATCTTAGCAACAACAAATTCCAGCGAATATTCCACTCGTGGTAAAATATAACTGGATATTCAACTTTGCTATGATAACGAAATCATGTGTAAGCGAATGACCATTCATAAAAATATTCGACAATTTTTGACTACTCGTGGTTATTATAACTGAATATTCCACTCGTGATAAAATATAACTAGATACTCCACGTTGCTATGAAAAGAAAATCATATGTAACGCAAATTTGCCATTTTGTTCATTGAATAGTCTGTTGAAGTCAATTCGTAGTCAAAGATTGGTCATTACGCTTCCGAACACCATTCGTGCTACACACTCATGGTGTTCATAAAGCGATGACCATTCATAAAAATATTGTACAATTTTTGACTACTCGTATTATAACTGATTATTTTTTAAACAGTCCTGTCAGTCAATCGTAATGAGAAAAAAATTCAAATCGACCAATAGGATCAAAATCACACTGACTAATTGCTAGTATTATACATAGTTTAAAAAATAATCATATGTATAATATTTTATCCATATCTAATGTAGATAAGGTGATTTTTGCAGAGCCTACGTTACAAACTTTTTAACTTTCAATATAGTTAACAACAAAATGTGACAAATATTAACCATTTTCCAAAGCATACTTGATTAATGATGAAAATAAAAAGTTAAAATCCGTTTTTTCGTGATTATTTTTACAACGGCAATCGAAAGAAATAGAGTCATGCTGTTTGAAAAAACTGATTTGTAGCTGTTTTTTGAGAACCATTTTCAAAAAATATCATATTAGCTTTAAAATCTGAGTTGATAATAATAAGCTACTTTAGAAGATTTTTCAAAGCTTCGGTTATCAAATGTGAAAATTTTTTTTTACTTATTGTAAAGGGTTCAAGAGCTGTGATTTTTTGAATGGGCTTCTGCAAATAAAAATTTCGACAAAAAATTGACCTATGTCAAAAACTATGACAGAGAAGTATCAACAACTTGGGTAGAATGGTCGATTTTGGTTGCATTCAAAATTTCTAAAACGTAGCTACATCGGATGTTAAAAATTTTCTAATGTAGGCCTAATTGTCTTGTATACCATACCTATAGTTGAGATGTAGCTAAAAATCGCAGAAAAATTGTCCATCTGATTAAATTTCAAAGGTGATTGTTTTCCTATAGAGAAAAGTGTATTTACTGTTAAAATTCTAATAAAATGTATGCAGGTCATAAGTTGTTTGCGAATTTATTTATGTACTGTTAAGTCTGGTATTTATGCCGGCGTACATTGCAGTACAGTGCAGTTATATCTGCGAATACTTGAAACTTGCATAAACTGTTAATTTAAAAGGATATTGATGGCTCCATAAAGCCGCATTAACCGTAAACATAATACGAGGCATAATTTACTCACAACCACGCAATTAATATTAAAGTCACTTGTAATCTAATCCGATGACGCTGAAACGGCATTACACGGTGGAGTTGGTGCCGTTGCATTTTTTCTTTTCCAAGTCATATAAATTTACTGCCCTTAATCGCAGGCGTTGTGTTGTTGCAGCACTCATCAACTCTGGGTCAAGCTGTCGAAATTAAATATAATAATGGTTTTATTGAGTAATTGCGGCAAATCACGAAGGTTTTTGCAGAGCAACGTGAGCACTAGAAACTCGAGAATTGGCATGTTTATGGGGCAATTACAGAAATGAGCTGGTTTAATCGCCATCAAACGGGAATGATTAGTGGCTTCATTATTTCCACCAATCACGTGCACGTAAAATACTACATGTATCCTATAATTAAAACTGCAATTTATTTCCAATTGCCGGCCAAGTCGCGCCGTTTTATTGTCATGTTCGGCCGCTATCACGTCCGATCTCCCGATTTATCCAGCTTATTTTAATTGAAAACAGGCGCACCGAGTTGATTTATTGAAGAAAATTGCCGCGGACGGGGCAGATGCCTTTTTTTCCAATTTGAAAGTGCATATACTAAGGCCAACAGCGTCTTATTACGCTCAATTACACCGAAATTGCCGGGTAATGTTGATAATTAAACCGCGCCGCTAAATAAAACCAATTAGACATGCAGATTTCCGGCGTGTCGTAAATTATCGATGAAAGCATTTTAATGAAAATTTAATTGCGCCCAAGTGCTGTACTGCATTTTTAATCGAACCATTCAAGGAGGATTTTCAACATGCCTATCCTCAAAAATTGCTTTTTTACACCATTCCACGGCTACCTTCACGCACTGACTCACATACTCCAAGAGTATTGCTGCATGTATGTTGTACAACATGCAGCCTCAACGACATGCCAGGCCTTCCGCTCTCATATACCGTCCAAATAAATGATTTCATTAAAAACAGAAATAGAACCTTTGTCCTGATCAAAATAAAAAATAATTATGTATTTCTAAAACAAGGTTAGAATGAAAATTAGATACGATACGAGTAGAAGATTCCAAACCCGAGCGTTAGCCAGCGTGCACTGAGAAAAATGAATAGTAACAGCTAAATGATAGATTAGTTTGACTAAGAAAAGTTTAATACTAATCCATGGATGTTCTCAAGCAATAATCAACATTGGAAAATAACATGTCGGGTTTTCCATTAAGTTATTGATTTATTATTATTGAACAAAATATTCTTTACGGTATTGTTATTTAGTATGTAAACTATAGATCGTAATAAATAAGTAATAATTTAATAGTTAATAAATCTATTTAAATTTTTGTTTAGTCAATAATGTATTTTCTTTAGATGATAACCAGTGGAAACGATTATTCAACAACAGTTTATTCTTTTTTAACCAACATAAAGATCTTAACATATAACAAACGGAACTTCAAATGTAAATACGTAAATATTACTTGGAAAAATTGCGCGCGTCAGTGCGCATGCTAACCATAACATGCAGTTGCACGTTGTGTGTGGTGAATGTGCACCAACTTTGTTCAAACGAATCTTTACATGAACGAATAGTTTAATGGTCATTTGTTTTTTCTGTTGTATTTGTGTTTATGTTTGAGGAGTGCAGGAGTACGGTTGACGAAAAGTGCCAAAAGTTGCTGAAGCAGTGGCATTTTGTAACACTGCTACAAAAATTTGAAGGTTAGTATAATGATATTTACAATCGCCGGATCAGCCACCACCAGAAATTTTTAATTGCAACACGCTATTAAGATAAAAATATTTTTATGAGCAATAGATTCGAGCAGTGGTTGATTTGGACTGTTGCAAAGTACATTCTCCATAATGTTATTTCAACTGCAATAATTTCATTTTGTAAATAATGTAGTATGTTGTCGATAAAAACTTTTGTTAAATATTAAGCAATTATATTTAATGTTAAACTGATGGAATCTAACTATCTACTTCTTGGTTTTTCTTATTCAGATGAAGGAATGACATAGGATATTTTGCTGGATCTTGTTCAGAGTTTCCTTCCCCAGCTGGTGCCAAAATTTGATGACCAATTCAAATTGATGCGGCATATTAAAGAGTACAAATCTGCATCTTTGGTAAGTTTTTCAATTTTAAAGTCTATTTTTTTAATTTATGAATGTTAATGCAGTGATTGACGTCCTGGCATCCCCGTCCCCGTGCAGTACTAAATACATAATTTGTACTTAATGATGTTTTAAATGTTTATTATTTTGCTTAATAAATTGTTCTAAATAATATATGTACAGTTTAATTTCTTTGTTAGGTATATTTTTACTTAAAAAATATTTTTCCCTTTAAGATATACTTCTTAACTATCAAGAACACATCTTTTAATATCTAATGTGAGATTATTAATCTTTAATGATCCTTGTTTCTTGTTAATAAATATTTCTTATTATTAACATTGCAATGATAATATTAAAGTAGATGTTAAGTTTTTATAAAATCAGAATCACTTAAAAACTAAGAAATGCTATGTTTGGAAATTCCAAACAAATTATTTATTTTCTGATAACAATAGTTTCTTCCGCCGTATTCTAAAAAATTATTAGTTTACATTTAAGCTAAATCTTTAACTAGTAAAAAACTGTTCTCTCAGTGTGATGAGGGACCACGAGTAGATCGAATTTTCATTCTAACCGAGTAACAGACTGTATTTTCTTCACGACCAGAAAGTATGAATCAAAAACAATTAAATCTGAACAATATAAGTTATTTGGCATTGACATCTGACACCAACAGTTTTGAAATCCATGGCAATGTACTTAGTTGAGCATAATTATAGAAGTCACTTGTTATAGAATTAAAATGTATGCAAAATACATAAGACGCTAGTGTTTCAGAATAAATATTCTATCTCAAGAGTGACAATTTTTACTTTCTATTGTTAAAAATGATTTCGCAATTATTACATTCACTAGTGATCGTGGAGAAACATAATTATGCATTTGATCCAAAATTCGATAATAGTATATTATAATACTAGTTTATAAGCAAGCCTTTAAAACACACACGACGGCTTTAACAGCACTACGCGTCAGCGAAGTGCTTTTAACGTTGTAAGTGTTTTAAAGGCGCTTATAAACGAGTGTTATACGCTATTTTTTATTATACCTGCCCATTTACGATCTTTTATGAGCATTGAAAAAATGTGAATTTACACGATAAAATTATCAAAGATTGTTTGTGCATCGTTTTCGTAAAGACGGTTACTAGTTTACGTTGTTAAGCACATTTTTTCACGTTGTAATTGGTCCAGACATTTCACTATTTCTTGTTACCTAGACAACTTTAAAATTTTAGCATGCTATAAAGGCCAAATTACGCACGCTGCAGCGTGTTTTAATTTAGGATTATGATGCAGGTATAATGAAAAAATTATAATGGATGACAGAACTTCAAAATTCCTTGTTTATTGCCACAATTGGCAGAAAACTTAATATTCCTTGTACGGTGTCATGTCATGTTGCAACAATATCGGCACCTAAATGCATCAATTATTATAGCATTGCCACCCATGCCGTTTATTTTATAAGCATTGCTTACTTAACCAGGAGCAACAAGCCTTGGTGGAAGTAAATGCGACATGTCCTGAATTGAAACGATATGATTACCGAAGCTGTAGTAGCTCGTTGAAATGCATATCTTCACCTATGCATTATGCACGTCAGTCATGGTCCCGCATCAATGTGATTAACATTCATTTCTTAGAAAACACAGTTGACTGAAATAGCCATTTCTGGTGTTGATTGCCGGGAATCTTGTTTGTTAAGTGCCGCTCTCGCACTAGCTTCATTTGTCTGGTTTCATCTTGTGGCGTTTTTTTCTTGGTGAATTTATCCGAGCATTAGTTTATGATACCGGGATTAACGTGTGCACTCAGCGGTTCCCGGCCATATATATATATATATAAAACGTGTTGATGAAGAGAAATGTTGTATGTGCGCTGGTGCAGTCGTAAAGCTGTCAGGGTCGAAGTCAGAAGCACTCACGGCTGTTACGGAGGTGTCGGAACGAGGTACCAAATTGCCGCAACGCATCAGGGAGGCGGCTGACATTGTCTCTGAGTCTCGAGTAATGGTCCGGAGGTGAGAGTCAAATGGTGGCCTAAATAAAGAAATACGGCAAGAGGCGACAGACAAATTAGCGCACGCCTCGCCCGTTACATACACATATTATAGGATGTGTGTGCCCAGAGACGGGAAGACTAGTTTGCTGCTGACAAAACAGAACTCGACACCCGTAAATTTGATTAGCTGACATGTATGAGGCGGCCGGGAAGCTGAATTATTGCCTCAATATTCGCCCCCGAACGCTAAGCCATCAGCTTATTAACAAACTTGGAGAGCTTTAATGTCTAGGTTTACACTACCACCTATTATTATCTTTAAGCACACAGTTTCTATATAATACACCTCCAACAATAAATTTATCTTCCATATTAAATCTTCACTCAAGATAATATTATAAATAACCACTCGCTTACAAGAAACATGAAATAACAGAGGATAAAGTTTTATGTACAGGGTGATTCTTAAATAGACCGACAAAATTTTATCCTTGGTAGTATCAAATGAGAACATGCTAGAAAAAATATTTAAAAAATTCTTTGTTTAACCGTTCTCCAAATAAAATTTATTTAAGTGATTTTCGAAGTAAAGCGTACGCCACTGACGTGTTCGTAAATAGTATTAGCACAGGTAGTGGAAACCATGGTATTAATTTGATAAAAATGTACTTGATTATTGCAACAATTCATAAACGCCGTAAGTGGCACGGATCAAGGGGGTTTTGCCCCTAAAAGATATAAACCTAAAAATCGTACAGTTTGCCTGCATTTATCGTTGGGAAACTGTGATAAAATTTTGTCGGTCTATTTAAGAATCATCCTGTATAGTAGATCTAGAAATATTTGGAAAATGAGTCAAGTACTTTTATTGCTCTCACAGCGGGACGAACGTAAATACCCTTACCATAACCCGTCACCGCAGTTCAAAATTCTGCACTTTACAGTATTGAGAAGAGAATTGTTTAGGATACTTTTATGAGGATTAAGCTCGGTAGCAGGCCACTTGCGGTTTATTATGAGATGATGACACTCATAAAGTGATTAACTCTTTTTCCAAATATTTCTAGATTTACTATACATAAAGTGTCTTTTAACACAGTATAAGGTCAGTGAAGTATTGTAACGAAGCACAAAGATCTATTATTATAGATATGTAGATGTTTATGTAAGGTATTAACAAGTCGCAGAACGGCACTTTTCCCAGGCCATCTCGCTCGCTGAATTCGCTCAGTTCCTCGTTAAGAAAGGCCTAATTTGCTATAAAGATCATCAACTAGAAAAACAAACTTACTTTGTTCCACTAGTCCCGCACCGCACGTAACCAAACTAGGTGTTATAACATAGTGTACGAATTTATTTACTTACAGTTTTTATTAAATTTATTTAACAAATTTTATCCTCCCCTCTTCCGAACACTAATTAAAGCTTTTCCCTTACACAACCACCGATATTTTGTTTATGGTTTTTAATTTTCTTGCCAAGACGATAACACTAAAAATCTGGAATATCGTCAAACTCTAGTTTCATATTTTATCTCAAAAACGCATTTACTAGTTTCTCCAAAAATCACCTTAAATCGGTATCTTACTCCCCCAAAGATACCCTTGCTTCAACGCGAGCGCGATCAGGACCTTCTTAAATCCTGCGAACGTTGTAGACAGGCAGCGATTCCTGCTATCCACACCCACGGTTACGCACCAGTTTTGAATTCAAACATATGTACGTATGTGTGCTTAATTAGTTATTTATTTACTAAGATAACAAGTAAATGCCGTTTTAAATGGCATAATTAAATAAACAATATTAATATTATTAGTAGTACCTAATAAAAACCATCTATTATTAGGAATTAAAATGATCAAATCAAACTAGAGACAATTTAACATAACTCTTTAATTTATTGATAGCTTACTTCTTTTTAATAAAGTTGCAATTGACAA
>NW_025401006.1:3046275-3087789 GCF_015345945.1 Tribolium madens
TTATTTATAGGGTAGACAGTTTTCCAATGGCTATGATTTTTTTTAATACAGAAAAATAAAAATTTATGATTAAATTAGAAGTTTTAATAAAATAACTAAACTGAACATTATTAGCAAAAACAAATTGTTACAATTGCTTTGTCATTGCAATATCTTGGTTGTAAAATCTCAATATTTCAATTTAAATATTCTTTTTTTGTAAAGGTTGCTACGAGTTCAAAAAGTCAGCACGTCTACCTTTTTGAATTGAATAAAAATTAATAATGAAATTATTTACTTTGTTATTTACAACTTTATCAAAAAAAATGTAAGTAACAATATTTTAAAAAGTTAAGTATATTAAATAGTCCCAGGTTAGATTTGGTCTTTTCATTCCTAGTAATAGATAGTTTTTATTAAGTATTTCTAATAATAATATTGTTTATTTAATTATGCCATTTAAAACGGCATTTATTTGTTATCTTAGTAAATAAATAACTAATTAAACATGAATTCAAATTTTTTTTTATTTTAATTTTAAGTTGCAGTATAAAGCTTTGAATGTTTTTTAAATAATTTGTTCTTTACTCAACTGAAAGTAAAATTGGTAACTGAGTTTCACTTCAAACTAAATATACTGTTGAATAAGAAATGACGTTTACAATGGATTTATTGTTGTAGCTTATGGGTTCAGCCTCTAAGGGTCCGCGCGGTTTATTAGGAGGACAATCTTTTCTACGCTGATTGTACATACATACAGCTAATACGAGAATGCAGTTGCATCCTCTTCATCTACACATTTCTAATTTGTGATAAGTAAACTTTCCTGAGTTTTCTATGTCATAATTTTTGGTGTAATACCTGTGTCAGCCTGCAACGTCGGAACTGAGTTTTTTTAGGTGAAATAAGTCAGAAACATTTGAATTCTGTGTAAAAGAAGAATCTGTATTACAACTGAATCCTACTTTCATACAGAAAAAACATCGCGAAAAGTGACAGCAATGGCGATGGCTTTGGCACGACATATACATACTGAGTGATTTTAACGTATGTACAGTCGCAGCCATTGAAAAGTAATACACTTGACACTTGATTTTTTTTATATGAAAACACTTTTTTCTGTGCCTGTTAACTAGTTTTAACTCATTTTTTTAAAAGAATGTAATAGAATTTGAATAGCTAACCTCATATTTCTTTACAATTTGAGTTGGTGAAGTTAAAAAAGGCTGCGGCATAAATTGAAATTTATTTGACGAACAAAACCCTCTGTTCCTCAAAAACTAGGTATAAACATTCGGATAAGGCAATTTGAGTGATTTTGATTTTTTTTTGAGCTCTACTATCATATTTGCACATACTTTAAAATCACCCTATATAATGCCTGGAGTGCAAAAACTGTTACTTGTGTCAACTGCTGTCTGTGTGCTGATGAGCATCCGCCGTTCAGTCTGTTTGTATCATGATTTATATGACGGTTTTTGCCTTCTCGATCTTGATTGACTTTTTTGGAATTATTCATGTATGAAGCTTTTTTGAAATATGTATTTGGCATTACACCATCCTTGTTGCGCTTCTGGCATGCATGGTTGGTTCAGCTTCAATCAAAGAGGTAATTATTTCCTAAATAGGCGATGACACGAGGCAGGTTTTTGAGCGACACCGTTTCTGTTGGACATGACCTGGACGCGGTTCGGATACATATTCCCTGATTACCAGCCAGCGTTAATTCATGGCGCGCATCCACTCTAGAACAAAGGTCGCTTTGTGACATGGCAATCCATCAATCAAAGAATAAAGGCGAGCCGCCCGATGTAATTATATCTAGACAACAGCACCGACTGGGCTACTTGTTACAAGTCGACCACCGTTACTTGTTATACCAATTCATTGCCGCCGCGCCTTGAAGGTAATTGTGACTTGTAATGGATAACATTGTCTTTTTTAAATGTCATCAGGTTGTTTCGTTGATAGGTATAGATTTATTATGAAAATCTTATTGGGTGGTTGAGTGGGTAGATTCGATTTCTTAATAAACTAAATAAAAGTGTCACCTTGAGTGTCTCTACTAGATCGTAAAGTTTCATAATCCAGTAAGGATGAAAACAAATTTGAATTAATTTTCCTTCTTGTACTTGTCAGGAAAGTGGTGTTTTTTTTTAATTTGATCTGTCACATAAATGGGTTTTAACAGCGATATCCATATTAAACACTTTTCCGAAGCGGAATTAGCATAATATTATTTTCACTCATCTCTTCGTTGATATGATGTAGTAAAATTAAAAATATGTTTATCGTTGGAGTTATTATGACTATTATAAAATTTACGATTATTCGACACCATTAAGCTTTCTATTATAAAAGTCAAAGTGGAGTTGTTTACGAGAGCTGTCCATCACACACGATAGGAGCAGTGGGATTAGCGGACAAACGCTACTTTCTATGGTAGTCACTACTTTATCTCCGTATAAATTCAGACCATAAAACAAAGATACATACTGATTACTGATTAAAACCTGGCCGCTACATGCGAGCGGACGCTAACAGTTTATGACCGTCGTAAATGCCATAAACACTAGGACATTCCGGCTGTATTCTGTACATGCACGAGTCATAAAACATACCGGCGATCGCGGCCATCAACGGCCATACCGACCAATCACGATGGACTAAGCTGTGCGAGCTTTGCGGCTCCTTAACCAGTAACGCCGTCATCTGTAATAACCCGGCTAATAGAGCTTTCCGACGACCGAAATATTACATCAATATTCAACACCATAAACAAGGTCCTCGTAACACAACATAAACAGTGCTTCACATTCAAATTGCCTCCAAGAGATTTTATATGGTTTGAGGTTTTTCTTCTATTTCAACACTGCAGTAGTAATCACCAGGTGTTTGGTTGAGAAATGAAGGACTAATTTTGCGATGTGCCTTCTTGTTAACAGTTAAATAGAGTTGTTTGAAAACCGTCGTACCATTGTTACTTAATTTAGCAGAACCAACAACAAGCGCGGCTAATTCGAGTCTGTTTCGTGTTTGTCGTGTTGCCGTTTGTGTAAAGTCTTGAGTTAAAATTGATTTAATTATTTAGCAGTGCAGCGTTGTGCAAGAATACATTACGTGGTCCCGGAGGATTAGCGCCCGATAAGAGTGATGTATGGCGGGAAGTCGCGAAGACGTGGTGGGAGATTAGTGGGGATCGCTTGTAGAGCACGGGGTTGCTTCCGGTCGTGACAGCTGAGATAAATCACCGATCTCGTGCGTCGTCCGATTAATGGCCGAACAAATGTGGAAAACCACCTCTGCACTTTGGGGTGTTTCGCCTGAAACATCGTCCAACGCTGCCAATATTGGAGTTTATGTTGGCCGAGGCGATTTATGGCCTCCACGAAACGAATTCGCCCTCCCGGCGAAGCACTTCCAAACGATGGCCTGCCTGCAAATCGACACCCAACATAGCGCTTCCTGCATTATTCATCGATAACGTCGACGTCTGCTTACGACGCTATACACGACCCCTTTCAATTTTACAGACAAAACAATTTTTTTTTTTTTAATCACTTACAAATTTACACCTCTCTATGCTCGTCTTCTTACGAAAGTCGACAACATTACAACGCTTTGAGTGATTTAAATTGGAAAACAAACAAAAAGCTTGCGGATGTTTCCATTTTAAAGTCTACCAAAGACAAAAAATTACATAGGGTATATATTATTAAATTTTTCACAAATTTTCACCATTTAATTCCATCACCTACCAAGCACAGTTAATATAAATTAGAAGCGACCAATAATCGCCATCGTCGGTCATAAATCATCCCGATGGAGGGGTCATACCTACGTTGACAGTTCAAATGGAATTATATTGTGCGTTTGAGAAAAGCGAGAATAAGGGGAGGCCGGACCTATTAACATGTTTGTGTGTTATGCGTCTCACGACGCGTCAGTGTTATCTAATAATCAGGAGGTTTCCCATATGTATGGCATTCTAATTGGTTGTCTTGTACACAATGGGTTATCTGTAGCGGCGAGGCGTGGGCTCGCCAGGCTTCCGATGTGTGTTTGTATACGTATGTGCTTCTTATGTCATTACCATTCAGTGCACCTATCGCCATATCGACAACTTGTTAGGCTATCTACTTGAATTCTTCCTTTCATTATCGGCTCGTTAATCGACAACCATCTTACGCCGTTTAAAACAGTAATTAGCAGGAGAGCGTTAAACGAGTTTTAACTAATATGGCCTTTAACAAAGATTCACCAGAATTAACACTTTATGGAGTAGGTAAGTCATTGAGTAAACTATAGAGATAAAACTTTGCGAGTAAATTATTTGTGCAATAATTAGGATATACTTCGTGAAGCTTTAATTTAAAAGTATTTCGAATAAGAACGAATAAATAATTTGTTTCGCTTGTTGCGTGTGAAGTTAGTAATTTATTATTATAATCCCAGTAACGATATATGTGTTTAGTGTTTAATGACGGATAATGGTTTCCGCTTCGCATTACATTGTCTAATAAATCTGCGGGAATGTAGTTCGTTTTTAGTAAATAACTAAACTTTTTACTTAAATATGATAACGTCATCAATCAGAGATGACAGTTCATTAGGCTTTGACTATGTAACATTACAAATATGTTTTAATTCGCAAGGAAAATAGTGCTTACTACATATCTTAATTACGCTGGCTTGGGAGATTGTTCAATGTATGTCAAAAAATTTAATTGAAACATCAAGTTGACGTTGGCTGACCACCAATCGTTTCAGGTTATTGACAATATCAATCATAATCAGTCAATCGGACAGTCATCTGCTTTCAGTTTGCACATTCTATGGTTTGCACTAGTGCTAGCTGACCAATTACATGTATTTTAAGCAAAGAGTTTTTGTGGGGTCCAATTTTTTGTGCAACCCTATCATTAGCTCTCCAGGATGTGTAGAGTACAGCAGCCACCGGCTGAAATCTTGTTCGAGTGTTTATTCCGGAACTCATTACATGTAGTCCAATGGGAGCGTGAACTGGGATCAGCGGGTGACTTATCCTGGACCGATAATTAATTTCTACAGGGCAGCGCGTAATTCAACCTCTTTTGTCAAAGGCTTTGTGTCGAGTCATGGTGGTGTAATGTCGGTGGTCAAAGAAACACAAACACGAAATAGGCATGTATGACGTATTTCGATTGGTAAAGCTGTGGGCTTATTAAACCCGTCGACCTGGAACAAATTCAATAATGCCCTCTACCTGCCGGAACAACTGAATGTTAACATATGAACTCGGCCATCGGATGTGACGTGCTCACTGAATCGCTTGCTACGATCTGATCGGTTTCAAGCATAGAAATCGTGTGCAGATATACATAAAGCACTTTAATGCGCCGTAGATTTATGACTGCTTTTATCAGCACACAACCCTCCCTTAACGATGTCCGTCAGCGGAGGGCGCTTGACTCGTTTATGATGAACGGTTTCGTATAACCGACACTTGGCCAGGGGCGAGGGGCACAAGATATACAGGCCATTTGACGGGACATCTGTGCAATTTATGTGCCACTTTTCATACCGATAGAAAATGTAAATCATTTCGTGGGCACTGTGCAAAAACGCCGCTGGATAACCCAGAAACAGACAATCCGAAAGGCCATTTATACACTTCACTATACATTCCTGCAACGATGTTTTTTACAATACTAGAAAATTTTGACGATCTAGCCATGATTACACACAATTGGTTTAGAGTATTGTGTTTTGATTCTTTCCTCGTGCTAATCTGGAACATCTGATGGTTCACAAATGTCGCTCTACAACCCTCTAGGGTTGTAAGTCTGGTCTCACTTTTCGACTAAAAGGGTAGTAGTGATAATTGGCTAACCGGATTTGGACGTATAAAATTTGTTTCATGTTTAAAGAAAGACATCAATTAATTCTGTGTAATTAGCACTGCTTCGGCTTGACGATAATTGAAAACAGTGCTATATTTCAGTGATTGCATTAAGCTGTCCCACATAACACATTTGTTTCATTCGACCGTAAAAACTGAACGAAGCGGGTGGCAGTAAATGTCAGGAGCACATTCAAGTTAAAAATTAAAACCCTGGCTGGTACTCTGATTTCTCGGCCATTTACTGGCTGAATAACGGCAACGACGCTTCCCTCTCCACTAAATGAAGATATACAGACGCAGTTGCTTCCACCACATGTGGAAATATTTAATTTGTGTTTGGGTAAATGTCACGAAAATATTTGAAGTTACTACCCTGAATCTCTCTGTGTGTATGTGTAAATGCCCAACATTTTACGGGTTGCATGAACACACCAGATATAAATTACTTTATAAAAAGCGCGTTATTATGCCCCTGTTTATTGGCTTATATTTTATCCATTATACGGACGGCTACTAAAATATAAAGAGTTTTCTTCCCTGGTATGTACGCGTTTATGCGCCCGCATTTTACTTTTTCCCTAAATCCTCCTTCAGTAATAGATTATCAACATCAAATAATAAAGTAGTTTTGACAGTTTCGGCAACCATTGCCCAATATTTTTCTTTTCGGATAATGTATTTGCGACAATACCGGTCGATTATTGGCCGTATCTACATACACATTATGTTTTAAAGGGGGTACGTCACGTGTTAGGGTTATTCAGGCCCTTTTTCACTTGCCAACAATGAGAGTTTGTCGGTTCTCACCGCGCTGTTTCATTATACGCCTTGACGGTGTGAAGTGGCCTCAGACGTGTCTCCGCACAGCAAAGACCCCTTTCCAGTTAATGGATATGCTTTTTTGAATGCCTTATTAAAATTTCCGAGCAGCTGGAGATGAATGGCATGCAAATTGGTCCCATTTCATCGCTCTTCAAACCATCCATAACCTTAGTCGTCAAAAACCTTGCTTATTTTAAATGATCAGCAGACTAGGTTTTTTAGATCATAATAACAAAGATATTTCGTTTGACAGAAATTGAGAGCGTGTATCGGTTTATTGTTTGTAGACAGTGCATTGTCTACATAATGGAACATATAAAATTGGGGCGGGTTTTATGGATCTTTAAATCAAAGCCGCGTCACATCAAAATAAAATATGGTATCATATTGGCTACATAGAAAAGGCAGCTCCTCAATGTTTATAGCCCGGGCCGGGAAATAAGCTGGCTGCTGGTGACGTTTATGAGATATGTATTTGCAAGCCCGTTTGCCAGTGCTGTAAATTTTGAATACGAAATAAACGACGTCACTGTTTACTAGACTTCATAAAGACGCAGACCTTTAAGAGTAAACTGCTAGATCTAATGGTGCAATATTTTGATGCAATAAATTATAGCAGCCGCCTCGAAAAATACACAATATACTTCGTTTTTTTTATCTTTTCGTATCCCATAAGTTGGCAAGCTGAAAATTGAATCGTTTTATCACGTCTTCTGTCTCTCCTCGAAAAATAAACCAAAAAGCAAATTGTTGATGCTTTATCAACAGCTACAGAAAAGAACTAATCTACTCACTCGGTATTTCTGGTAAAACGTTCATGTGTATGATTTTGTCATTAGTATTCATAATTGTGACAGTCATTAAAGATTTGTTTACAACTATGCGATGATGAGAAAACAAGACAAATAAAAATCCATTTAGATATTAGGGTGCGAACACAGTTTTCAATTTCGGTTTCTATTTCGCAACGTATTTCTTTCCTTCACGTCGAGCTTGTTTCAGAAGGATAATTTACGGCTACGAAGGCAATAAAAGGATCAACCACATATCGCTTATTTTTACACTCCATAATTTAACGTCTCCTTTCTTTTCGTTCCGCTGTAGACGGCAAAGCATATCTAAATCTTAATGCGGTTTATGTGGCAGAAAATTTGAAAATGCAACGCTCGCAAGGGCGATAAGTTTCTCGCAAATGAATTATCGCTTCAATTGTCGGTACAGAAAAAGTATTACATATCACTTGAGAAATATCGCTCTGAATTTTAATTTCGAGGCTTGTACGGAATTCGGATTTGTTACTTTTTCTAAAGGGCAATATAGAGTGTGACTGCAGATAGATAAAATTATGTTAGAATCAAATCTTTAACTAAGCAGAGCTGTACCCAAAAAATAAAAATTTAAATTAGGAATTTTTTATTTTTTACAAGAGTCGTTTCATCTGTCCGGGGACACACTGTATACCTCTGTGTATACATATTGGGTGAACTAAGTGGAACTAATATAAGAGTTTTTTTCATTAATTAATTACTTTAAGAAGAAAATAATTAGTACAGTGTAAAGTACTATAAAAATGTGATCGTTTTTCATCAAGAGAATTTTTAGAAATTTCTTTTAGGTAGTTTTCGAGGTTTGCAACAGATTTTTTTTTAATGGCAACCTATTATGACATTTTTTGTTAATTAAAGCCTATGATTTAAAAAGGACTTCCAATTAAATAATATTTTTTTAACCAGTGGTTTTTTTAATCAATTGTTAAAGTTGCGTTTTTAGTTCATCACAAAGATGTTCCGAACTTAATCGAAGTGGTCGTTTCATGCATCATTTGTTCATAGAAGAGCCCTATTTTTTGTGTAGGTACTTAGAGGTGGTGTCGGACAGATTAAAAATGGAAGAAAGTGAGTTCTTATTGGTTTTTTAATGTATCCGGAACCACCTCTAAATACCAGGACGAAAAATAGGGCTTAATTAAATTAATAAAAATTACCATAGAAAACTGCCATTATTTTTTTTTGTAAACTCGAAAACTAAAAGGAATTAAAAAAAAATTGAAAAACCAACACATATCTATGGTATACTTTACCCTGCACTAATATTTTTTTAAAGTAATTAGTTTACATGAGATACTTTTCATTCACACGGTATGTTAGATTTTTATTTCAAAATAAAACTAGGTCAAAAACATATAACTTCATTTGTTTTCCAAAAATGTTAGATTTATTTAATTGCATAAAATGTGAAACAAAAGATTAAAATCGGTATACAATGTTTTATTAAACTAGTAATTAAAACGACAATGCATGAATTTATAAAATAATTTAGAGTACATACAAATATAATGTTGCGCCCTTTTAACTAATTTCGCTTCGGTGGTGTATTAAAAATTATTGATAATTTTTATTGTAATTTATAATCTATATGCAAACTCCAGTGGTATTTCCTGTAATTCCGTTTTAATTTTAAAATTAATATTCATTGTAATGTGATATTTTATACCGGTAGCTATACAACACAGCATCCATATGCATTAAAGTTTCAATCTAATTACGAATACTGGATTATTAAAAAAAAATTCTCACAAAATTGTCGGTTATACATCGAACCGTCAGAATTTAATTAATCTCTGATTTACCTAATTTAACAACTTGACACTGTTGTGTGTGAATATTCAAAACGCAGAGACCGGCGTCGGTGATTTTTAAATATGGCAAACATTATTAATGTGTTTTCAAAGGTATTAATAATTTCTCGAAGCTCTATAGCAAAAGTCACATATTTCATTTTCCCCTGACACTTTGCGTTTCGTATTGCAATGCAGCTTGTAAAGAACTTACCGAAGCAAGAAAATTAATGATGCCATTTGAGCTATTGATTGTATAGAGCTTTTAATAACATCGGGTCGTGCTTTACAACTCAGTAAATTGGTACTTGGAGTTGATATATTGTTCTCTATAAATCTCGGAGCTAAAATGTAAGCGTGCAAATACCGGTAAATTACTGCCTTGGTGTACCAAGAATTTACTCATTCATATCGATCACTTTATTTCGTAATTGAGTTTAATAATGCAGCTATGTACACAAGCATTTAATTAATTTAAAGAAACAATTAGCAACTCATACGCGAGTGCTCTAATTCAAATCTCCAATTGGGTTGTACATATCATACGAGAAATTAATGATAACCGTACAAATTCAGAAAAAAAAAAGGTTTTCAAATGTCAAATATCCAAACAGTTTGCTGCAAAAAATTAATCTAATTTCCTCCCCTTCATCGTAGGTAAAATCGTAACTTCTTATTCATTACTCTATTGTTAATTGAAAAATATCGGTTGATTGAACAGAGCAATAAAAATAATAACAGCCTCCATAAATATATTCAGCGAGGGTAGTTTGGCACCCTTTTCGTTCGATATGAGTATAACGTGAAACATGCACCCTCCTCTGGTATTCAGAACGGCCTTCTAGATCAATTTCGAACGATATATATATTAAAAGAATTATTATTATCATGTATGTATTTTATTTTGCTCACGCACCGACTAACTTATAATCGGCAAGTCAAGCGACAGAGCTTGAATTGCGGCACCACATGCAATTATGGCTCGTAAATCAGCTGATACAAATGGAGTTATATTAAGACTTTTATTAGTTGCTCCGATAAAAAGAAAGTTTTACTATGTACGTGTCGCAGACATATTTAATTAAAAACTCAACATCAAAATTCTTTACGGCCTTTACGGATTTTGCCTTTCGTTTAATTTATCGCAATCATAAAATAAATCATCAGGTTGGTTGAGGAACGCAAATTTAGGCCATTTTTTAACACCAAGACAGATCGAGTATTATTAATAATTAAGAGTGACTGCTTGGTTTTTGGTGAAATATTTTAGTGCAACTTTAATATAATTTTTCTTTTTTGGAGAAGAATATTTCATGGCATTGGATCAAACTAGAGCACAATTTTTGAAATTTAATTCAGTTTTATTGAAAGAAGATGAATGAATGAATTAATTAATTAATTAATTAATTAATTAATTAATCCTTTTCTAAAATTTAAAGTGATTTTATTTTCCATAAGAGACTGGTGCTATATATAAATTTTTGAAACTTTTTTATTGTTTGTCAAGTAAATTTAGTAGATTTTTCAAAAACGCATCGATATGTTCTATCTTGTAAACACTTAGAAAACGCATTGTGTTAGGGCCGTATCTACATTTAAATTGCCGTTACACGACCGCGGGTCGTGACAAATATATCCCGGATTGCATCTCTGGCCGGGGTTAAAGGTTTGGGGCGTGTTTTGTGTAGGTGTTCAGCCCACACGCCTAAGCGTTTTGTTTACATAATAACTACATCTATATGCATATGCCCACCATGCTCTGTCTTTGGTAATAATTTGGATTTGAATGGATTAGGCGAGTATGTAGCCACATTATCACTTGATAATTTCGCGGCGCACAAATATCCTCGAGAATGAATGTCGACAGCAACTCGTTTGCATCGCGATTTTATCTAATTAGAAAATATATTCACTTTTCTTCGAAGAGTCTACAGCAGTGGTGGTCGCGTCAGCCTGTCGGAGCCAAAAGGCCGACAATAATTACTGGCGCTGCCACTCAAACCACACGCTAGTATTATATCGATTAGTCTATTAAACACTTAGTTCCATTTATCAAAGTCATGTCTACCCTGCCATTACTACCCGTCACCCCATATAATTCACCCTTACAAAATCTCATTCCTATTTTTGCCCGATTCTGTTTACAAAACCGCACAAAATTATTATTCGATAATTAATGATGGCCCATCATGATGACTCAAACTTTAATGATTGATGTTTCCGGTTGGAGAAAATTTCTGATTAAAAAATACATTAATTTGGGAGAAATCCCCACATGAGGATTTTTCAAGAGCATCCTTTGAATTTTTTATCACGTGTAGATGCATTATACTGCTTGATGCAAAATAAAAAGAACTGATCATTGAACGAGACACCCCTTTAGCTTCCATGATATATTATGCAGGGTGCCCGGACATAGGGTTAGTTCCGGTTTTGTAGTTTGCAAATTGATCCCAGTCTGATTTAGTGATTATAAACCTGAACGCATTGCCTCCGTCTATTTTATATTAATAAATTCTATTATTTAAATGCAGTATATTGATGTGGTGATTCCAATGCAATCACCCTAGTGGTTGAATGTCAAAAACACACCGATATAATGCAGCTTTGATGTGTGATAATTAATCGCGGTCATAGCATCATATTTTCATTCTATCATCAAAGTCTGTCAATGCACGTTTTGATTAATCGGAAATGGAATCCAGACAAATTTGATGTTTAATATTTATATACACCGGGAGAGTTATATCCGATCCCTCGAGCCAAAGCCTGAAATTAACTAGATGGGCTACCGGAAGAAACAACTGGAAAAGCAACGCTGCATCAAAAATACTTTACATAATTTAATACTAAACGATTAGAGACATTGTCTGTCAAACATATAAATGCTAACTAGTTAAGTAATCAAAACTGAACACATACCTTTCAGGTAGGTACATTAAAATATTTGGTGTTTTTTTTAAACTTTGCAGGTCCTTTCGTGTCTTTCTGAGTTCCCTGCTTTAAGGCAAGCTTTTGTGCCTTTCTCAGGTAATCAGCTCCACTTACGTCAAACATGGTCGGTCGGAAACTGTCATATTAGATTACGATTGGTGGTATTGTCACCCATGGCCCAACCCGTTGAAAGCATGTGAGTAATCCTGAGGAAAAATCGTCTTGTTGCAAGTTGTAAAAGGGAGGACAGATGGCGGGGCCGCTCATGAGGATGCGGTTACACGAGGTGCTTAGTTCATCACCCTGGAAAACCGCTCCTTTGTCCGCCTGTCAGCATGTTGCGCATTGACACTCGCATTCAACAAGCTGTTCCGCCGCTCAAATCTGCCGCCCGATATTGTATTACCGTCCTTTGTCAAATAAAACATGTAATCCGCTACGCGTTATAAACATGCGTCCTCCATGAGGGACCCTAATGATAGCCGCCGAGGATTAGGGTGATTTATCTCGAGTATTTGTAAACGCGGATTACCGAGTTCTTTTCAAAACTTCTTGTTTGGACTGTCATTGTCGGCGACGACGATGACTGACAGGACTAGGGCGGCTTTTTGCATGAAACTTGATCGAAATGCCGCCTGACGACTATGAAATTAACACGGCGACGATCAGGCATTGTTGACTGACCAGTGGTCGTCGAGCTTTTAACTCAAAGAAATTGTGTTCCATCAATCTTCCACCGGCTAATTGTGAAGGTTAGATTAGTTGCTTGGTCTGATAATTTACTAGATACGGTTTGATTTGATTGCTGAAAGGTACAAATCATTTGGACCTTCTCGTACGCAGGATGGAATTGAAATTTTTGTCACTAAAAGATATAATATTGAGTTTTAGATAATAATTTATCTCTTTAATAAAAAAGCCAGTTTAAAGAGACCAGAAAATTTCGAATAAAAGCACTCAACAAAAAAATGATTTGTTGACTGGACTTTATTTCTCTAGTCTATAAAGCATTTTTTTTCAATGCAGTTTTTATTTTATAATAAAAAAACATTTGCTTTCAATCCAATCAATGTTAGAAATTTGTTCCATCACTTTCAACGATCCCCAAGTCACATGTAATTAATAACAGAAGTAAAACGGATCAGTTTCGTACATAATCGCATTAGAGTGTATATCGAATTGAATTCAGCATTCGGTCGAGCGTCATTTCCCATCCGATTATGAGTAACTTGAGAGCAATGTCGTCGCGTAGAACAATTGACTTTCGACATAAACTCCAAACGTATGTAATTTTTTCCAAGCCGTGGGACGTCGCGGCGGTAATGAGGCCGGGGTGTATAATACTAATCCGGTTGCAGGCTGTTCGTTACGACCGATAGCAACAGGACGCAGTTTATTATGTTTGAATAATGAGTGAACGTTAATCACGACACCAGTGCTTGAACTATAAATATGCGCTTAACGCGTTTTATTATACTGTTTTGCATTGCTTCATATAAAACTTTCCCGCATGGTTGCTGATTTATGAGCATTATATCCGTGTAACATGTAATAAGAGCGGCGTTATAAGGCGTTCTTACACGAGAAAAGATGCTTGTCAGTCTGACGGCTGCCTACCAGTATGTTCTTGTGCAAGTGTTGAAAATTAACTCCGACCAGTTCGCTCCTTATTTATAACTTAATTGATCTCTATTATTCATTGTGTGTGTATGGCTTTACCAATGGACGTTAATTACTGCAAAGTGTAAATACACATGCTATACGATGACATCAAGGCGGTCTTAAAGCATCGACTACAGACCTTAATGGACTCATCGCTTCTTCAACATGCATTAAAAAATTTTTAATTAACTTCTTTCAACACATTTTTTTCAACCTTTGGCATCATTTCTCAGTTTGTGCTATTTGCCCCGACGACATCGTGTTTAGGAGCAGATTAACATTGCGAGTGTGGCAATTATAGGGATATATTCCGGAGCCATTATTATCTTCGTAATAGCGCCAAGCCACAGCTTGGCCTTGCAGACAGGCGGCAGTTGGGGTAGTGGTTAACCGTTGAAACCGCAGACAAGCAATGATTATTATCAAAGCACTATTGTACGTGCTGATACTATCGATGATCTTCACGCTCGGCTTGCAAATGCATTGGCTTTGACGTTTGTCGCGCAGCGTTCATTGCAAACATGAAATACTGGATTTTCTTAAATATAAGTGTTGGTTATCTAATTGTGGAATTTAAAACAAATTAGCTACTATGCACTGAGGAATGTTATTTTGATGCGATTTATGTCATCAATTACCGAGCAGATTTTAGATCTTATCGTTTACACGTTTCTACTCTTGCCGATTAGATGTCCAGGTAATTGGAATTCATGATGGTCGTTACGTAATGGGTCTACTGAAAACCACCTTAGGGTGGATTTGGTAGTTAAGTGAAAAATAAAGTCGCTTCAACCACGAAAACCTCTAAAAGTTTTGACAATATTTCAAAATATTCCAGCAATATTTTTGTAGTACATACAATATGTCTGAAGTGATTTGGGTTTGGTGTTATAAATAAAAACATAAAGAATTAAAATTGTAAATATTTATTTTTTATTTTTATTTCAAAATAATCTCCAAAAAAAATTATTTGACATGTTATTAAATGTGTCCAGCTAAAGATATAAAAATCGTTTTCTTTATTAACACACTTTCTACGTGGATTTTGGAAATTTTTTGAGGTTGGTGTCGACATTCCTTTTGTACCGGTTCCAATCAAATAAATGAATTTCGATTAGATCTGTATTTGGAGTGGCCGTGGCGGCGGCACTTTTCACTTTTTCGAGTAGATCCTTCGATCCAGACTTCGGCTATTGGAATAAAGAATAAAAGGCTTCAGCGCAGCGTGCAAAATGAAAAATGTGTGTGTGACTGTTCGAAGACGGCTTTCAGCTTTCTAATTACGGACTACAAATCTTAATCACGACACCTGTCACGTTCAAACGGGGGGAGAAATGTGAATCTTAAATTGGATTTTTCCTCCTCAATTCTAAATAGCTTCCTATTTCTTTGGAACAATTATTATTTTAACCGGCGACTCTTTGTTGTAGGAACATAATTATTACTTATCCGATTATCAAACTGGGAAAAAAAGAGACTATTTTGTGCTGAAAATATTCTATCGGTGTTATCGGCCTCGACGGTATAGTTAACGTTACCGGCGCAGAGCAGTAGTGTTGATACACCTGAAATACGGTCCTAATATCTGGAGATCGCACAGTTCTGGTGCTTCTCCTGGGAACAATCTTCTGCACCACGCCTTGACATACAGCATAGAAAATGGAATACCTACATATCCGGATTATATTACCAAACAAATATTTTTTTCTTGAGACTGTTTTTGATAATTAACGTATTTATAGAGATAAACTTGTGTTGCTAGTGATTTTAATCTGATTTATGTATATTATCTAAGGCCCAACCAATAATTAAAGTAGGCATTTTATCTTAATTACCTTAAAGTGACTTAGTATGGGTGCTTTCAATCGTTTAGGTCGGTTATAGCTCACGATACAATAAAATATTAACATTCGCAAATAATATATAATTTAGATAAATCATGTCTCTTAATTACTGATGTGTGGACTAATCGATATGTTAATAGTTAATAAATGTTTTTGCATCATTGTATATTTTACATAGACACAAGTCTTCAATAAATAATATTTAAGTAATTAAAGAGTAAGATTTATGATTATATAATTTAAATGTAAGTAATTTATAGGATCAGCAAAAAAATGTTGTTGATCGTAAATCACGATCACGTCAGGCCGATTGCATGACAGACTTCGAAACGCAAAAGAATAAATCAAAACCGTCTGAAACTGATAAATTCCCTTGTAATTAACCGCTAACTATAAAGATAAAAATTACGCCACGATTATTGTAGGTGATGAAACCAATTGCAAAATGTCAGTACGCTAAATTTTCGTAATTGGCGGTCATCGTCGTTGGTCTCGATCGACAGTCGATGGTTTTAAACCTGTAACTTGTCCGTCCCCGATATATGTTCAAAATCGCGACACTATAATTTCGTGGGCAGCTAAGCTGTGATTTTAGAAAATGGCTCCGCGGGGAAATACTAGTGATTTCAGCGCATACCCTGTGATTTGAAGGATATTGGCGGCCGGCAACAAGATGTAATAAAAATGCCGCAAAGGACCGAGCCACTTTACCAGCTCCAGAAACACATTAAATAACTGCAACTTCTGATTTTCTTGTTATAACTTTTATACGGCGAAACTATATGGCAGGGTTGTATTTTATGAGTTGACCGCTTAACCGCGGGTTGTTCATAAAACTAAATTATGACCGCGACGACCATAATTCGTTTTTAATTTTATGAAACGACGGCGACACGATTTTTAATCGCCAGTAATTCTCAAAAATTCAACAAAAAATCACTTGGTCATCGATTTTAAAATGAAAAAATAAGATTTATAAAAATAACACCGCTGATACTTGATTTATAAAATATCTGTCACGTTTAAATTTGCAACATGATTTTGTTTCTGAATTCCTCACATTACGTTGCTTTTTTGATAACATTATTTAAATTCGAAACATAAATTCAGTACAGCTCATTTCCAGAGCGTGTATTTCATGTTCTCTGTATTGACAAAATGACATGCCATTTCCTTTGCAAGTTTGAATCAATCGTGTCCGTCTGTGCGTAAATTCACTTGTAGTGATTAGTAGTTGACTCTAATTCCAATTATTATTTAAATTATTACCTAGTTGATGGTAAACACATGTCTAATAATGATTTTACAAACGTACATTATACAACCACAAAGTAAGCTCCTACATCAAAAAAAAATAAATAAAAATTAAATTTATTAGTATATAAAATTAACTTTTATTAAACAAGACGTTTTTGAAGGTATTTTTCGCGTAATCTGCCTAAGTATTTATTTTTCTTAAATTTACTAAAAATTTCGCTTTCGTAAAGCTTCTGAACTTTGAAGTAGTTTTCAACTATACCTACAATAGAATGAAAAGTGCTATTTGATCTGTTCTAGCATAGTATGAATTAAATTACCAATTAAATTTTTGGCTTTTTTGGAATGAAATTTCCAGCCATCTAGAGAACTAACAGCTATACAAAAACCCCGCAATGCGTTATTAATATCGAAATGACACTGCTAGCTACCAACTTATCGTCCTGATTATAATAAATGTGAGAACGGTTTCAATTGAACAGCATTAGAGAATTAGCTGGGAGAATACATCAAAGTCTTCCCTGCTGACAATACAATCTATTAATCCTTGTCATGAGCGACCACTACTAATTTATTATCACTGTCCTTGTCTCGTACATTGTGTCCCGTTTTGAACCAGTGAATGGAAATAATATTAACAACAAAACACGATACGCATCGATCAATTTGGATCATAATAGGAGCAATAAATAACTACAATTAATACTGTTTTGGCATTTGTTATGAGTAAAAGTCTTCAAATTTGCAACTTAGACTAATTAATCGAATTCTAACAAAACAAATAATTGGCAACGAAAGGCCCCCGGCGCCACGCCGGACCACGTTATTAAAGTCCGTCTAGGCGTCGCCGCTAAATTGTAGTGATTTGCGGTGATCAGAATGGTGGTGGTGCTAATGGTATACTTTGGATAAATACGTATTCGAATCCCAGCCTCTAAATTATAAGTCGTCAAACTAACGACCGTGTTTAAACTCAATATGGTAATGTTGGTTGCATATAGCCACCGAAGTTGAAACTTATTTATTTTTTGGATAAAAGATCGAATTGCAAACTACATGTCTTTGGTTATTGAACTATGTATTTTTTGTAACCTCATCTTGCATGAAACGTTTTTAGATCGGCGGTAATAGAGAATCAAGTATTCGCACTTAATTTATTTCTGTTGAGTGTAACCGATGAATCGAAGGTAATAACTTTTAAGAAAAGTTATAACGATTGATAATTTATGCAACGATAAAAACGATAAAATACGACGACATCTAACCTTTGCTTGAAATTAACTATATAGAAAGTTCTAAAATAAATCTCGTCGGTAGTAGCTTGAGTAGTTATAGACTAATAGAAATGCCAGCTTGAATAGAAATAAATTACCTTAATGTATGGTAAACATTCATATATGTAAGCGTAAGAATCATAAATATGTCACTACTGTTGTCAAGTAAATGCCGATTAATGTGTTCTTAAGAAAGTCGAAAGATTATCATTTCAGTTTTCTGCACGTCAACTCTCGAAATGTTGACTGAATGAGTGCGACAGTGATGGAAATTGATTTGGTTGAGAAACGTGAGAAGTACACATCAACAGCTGTGGTAGCTGATCTATTTTGGGATTAGATAGATGGCTCTTGCGGCTCGTTATTTTGTCCTAATTATTTTTGTTTTATGGTCGATGAAATTTTAAAATATAGCTTCTAGATGTCAAGAAAAATTTTAACAATTCGTAGAAATAAAATAACTTGTAAATTTTAGCGATTTACTCTTTTAAAATAAAGAAATAAAACAACACATCTTCATAATTGTTAACAATAAAATAGTTCCTCAAGGAAAAACCTTCAAAATTATTACACAATGATATGAATAAGAACAATTTGTACAAGAAACATTATTGTACATAGACGATGAAACATATACGCGGCCGCACTAAAAAAGTCAAGAGTATACGAATATGATAGAATCACTGATCGTGCTAACAATGCAATAAATAATGATTGAGATCTGTACATAAATTTACAGCAATTAATATATTCTCGGGTAAACCCCGATCGGTAATATTTACAAAAACGTATCCAGTGTTTAAAAATAATATCACACAGTCACGTCCACACAAAAAACACACCTCCTAGACAAAATGACAAATCGTTCGAGTCCTTCAGGTAATCTTGTGCGACTAGTTAAAAACTCATGTCATTGTCAACATAACACAGCTTCATATTTGGCTTGGAATTATTTGTCCTTTTAGGGATGCATGCCTGGTGCTGCTCCTAGACGAGGTCCATATAACGAGTAAGGCGACAAGTAAGGTGGCAGTCCAGGGTGGCTCAACGGGAACCCCGACAGCGAGGAACTCAATGAGGGCGGCAAAAGGGACGGCTTGCTATACGGATGGTACCGAGCCGTCGCCAAAGGACTAAGAGGCGGCGTGGGGTACGTCCGGTGCAACAATGGATGTGTGGGCGGCAAACTTGAAGAACTCAACATCGATAACGCTGCGGAACTTTCCGACACCGCTACACTCGTGTGAGTCCTTAAATGAGCCAAAAGTTCCTCTGAACTTGAAAATCTTTTGCCACAATATGCGGCATCTCCCGAGATCCAGTTGCATACATATGGTAGATGTGATGCCGCGGCCAGAGCTGCCAATTGGGCATGAGCATAGGCCGCAGCAGCCGGATTATGGCCTAGATATCCGGTGGAAGTGGGAGGTTTAGTATGGTCACATTGGGTGCATCCGGCAGGACACGCCGTTGAAGTTTTAACAGCAGCACCTAGTAGGTGAGAACTAACCCCACAACCAGTGCAATAAGGATCCCTGCAGACGGACGACAAGGAATCTGCGGTTTTCATCCGACCGTAATTGAGATAAGGACTCAAACCCCCTTTAAGTGCGTGGTGTTGAGACATTAAGCTACTCGTCATCAAATCCATCGGAAGGGGAAACCCTGCACCGGGATAACCGAGAAAGGTTGATGTGACTGGAACTCCAGGTTTGAAGGTTCCCAAAGGCAAGTCTTTGATGGCCGGATCAGATGACGATGTTAGAATATTGGGGGTGAAGGCAGTTTTCGCCGATGAGGACACCGGAGTCGAAGGACTACCCCTCTCACTATTTTTGTTTTGTTCACCAGCACTCGTGCCTTCACTTGCTGGTGTTTTCCGTTCAGAAACTGACGGAGATGCTCTCGGAGATGTTGCGCTTTGATTGCTGGCACATCTTCCGTTTGTTGTAGCGGAAACTGTACTCTTTGATGTTGAAGGTGTCCGGACCCGACTTCCAGTTGATGCCGAACTCGATCTTTCTTCTGGGGAACGCGATTTTTCTCTCGGGAGACTATTAGAGGATTTGTGGTGCAAATCGCTCGAATTTGACGACTTCTCCTTTGATGTGTCTAATTTACTTGATTTAGTAGTCTTATCAGCACTTTGGAGAAGTTTTGAATTTGGAGTGTCAGAGCCGATTTGGCTACAAGTCTGAGCCAAAAGAGCCAAAGGACTCTTTTTAGCATCCAACTGTAATTGAAAAGCGAACTTACGCAAAGTTTTGGGATAAATTTAAAAAACTTACTGTCGTGGGTAAAGGTGTTAAATATTCCGGTCTAAGATATTGATTGCTCGGCGAACTCAACATTTTGATAATTTTTATCACTGATTAAGTTTATTCACTGCCACTTAATAACGTAGAAAGAGAGAATACGGATGGCTAGTGCCATTCAGGTGTGAAACTCTCGCACGTAACTCTTAACCTCGAGGTACTCTCACGATGAAGTCGCGAGCATGACTGACGCTCAGTTGGCCATGCGACAGGCGCTCTCTCACCGTCGGTGACGTCACGCGTCCCTCCATCCCCACTGCTGTGTGAGCTTTGAGCTTTGACACCCTCGACCACAGATCACCATGTTATTGCTTCTTCTGTTTGCTTGTCGACACTCTTTTATCCCGGTGTGACTTCCCGGTCTCCATCAACACTCGTTTCGCAACTCGGGCAACAAATACGATTTTAATTCAAAATAAAATCATCGTTTTTAACAAAGAATAATTTCATTTTAGAGAAAACAGGACTTAATCAAAATGAAAAGCAGACCGTTTTAATTTGTACGAGTAGCTCGAATTTTATTTAAACAATCATTGACGTTTTATTGGCAATAAAACGAGCTTATAAAGTTCCAAGTGTTGGAAGATTAATGTCGAACGGAAGCACTGTAACCAGAAAATTGTTGCTTGTGCTAATTTCCTCTTGGGTGAATTTGCTTGAGCAAAAATAGAAAAGCTTGTTTCTAGTTACACGATTGAAATCGGTTTAGGTAAATTTTTACTTTAGCTAATAATGTCAAATCAGATAAACATTAATATATTATTGATTGTATTCGATCGATATCGCTTGAGTTTTTCTTGTGTGTGACAAATGTCTAAACGGTAATAATTGTTATTTGATGAAGGGCGACGGGGCTATCGATCGCCGAGTTCTAAAAGTGTGAAAGTTGACCGCACAATAGTGTGTAAATTTGAGTTTTGTAGGTCTACGTCCCATTTTTAGTGTTCGTCGGGAGTGGCGTAAATGCCATTTGGTAGAATTTAGAAAAGCACTTACTGTGCGAGCTATCAAATGAGCCGAGCATAATTTATGTCAGCCAAGCCGTATCTTTATGGCTTGTGGTGATATACAGTTCTCGGAAGTCCACGTGGTGTTAAAACTGGAGATCAACATAAACTGTTCCAAACAAATCGCTGGGGTAAACGAAACTCCTTTTAGTCACGCATTTTTGAAAACAAACAGTTCACCGCCAAAGAACAGCTGTCTGCATTCACTCAGGAAAAATCTACCGTGCATACAGAATCTGACATTGAGTCGTGCGAGATATACGACCTTGGATGGACGTGCCGTTGCCATAATGTGTCTGTTGCGTTAATAATTCAGTCAGGACGCTATCATGTCGGCTTTGTACACATGTTGAGTCATTAGCAGAGTCTGTACATCAGCGACTGCCATCATAAACACGTCATCGATACGAGAGCTGCCGGTCGTTAGAGCTACATCCAATAAGGTATGCTCACCGAAAAAATCGCTTTCATCTAAGTTTTACTTGATGTTTGTCGACTGCCTTATTACCAACATATAGGTCTTGGTGAAATATTTATTACCAATCCGCACCGGTGGTTGCTCGCAACTAATCGCACTCACGTTCTTGATCGACCCCAGGGGACTCTTCGTAATTTCAAGATATTTATCCAAACCTACTCTTTGCCTTTCTTGTCGCCTGGTCTGATTTTTTAATTGTAGTAGCTAATTTGTCTATTACTCAACTTTAGCTTTTAACATGACTTCAATTATCAAATTTTAAAGCGTTTTTAAATTACCTACCACGTGACGACGTCATCTTTTTGTTAAATTAGCACTATTAAAAATGTTGATGAAAAAAGTAAAGTCAGCAGAGATGAAAAGAGCTAAAAGTTAATCAAGGATTTAGACAGGTGGCTCCACTCCAAAGCCCGATTTTTGCTACTAATAAATCATGACGTTTTGAAAAAATGTTGAGGAGAGTACAAAGCCGTGTAGATCTTGTAGTTGGCCAAAGAAAAGTGTAAAATGAGGGCATTTAATGGAAAGTGAGCGATGACTATCGACTCTGACAGTTTATTACAACGGTCTATTGGTGCAGGGTAAAAGCTCATTGTGTTAGAGACGTTCCCTGAAAGGGCCTCATCCTGTAATATATCATTAGGAGCATTCACGCAGACCATAACTAATATTAATGTATTTTCGGATTAGTCGCGCCGCTGGACAGTCAAAAGAACGGTCTAAAATGACAAACCGGACATTACTGGGGCACACATAGAGCAGCTGTCTGAAAAAAAGAGGAGGAGGTTGACCTGTCACATTAATTTACGTCACATACCCCTCCGCGGGATGCCGTCGCATTTTTCACGTCATGATGTCGTTGGAAAATAAGGTACTGTGTGCAATTTTGCGTGTAATTCAGAACCAGCAGGGTAACCGAGACCCCCGTTCACGAGACTCATTGTGTTCGCGAAGGTTTCGATTGATTTACTACTTCGGAAAAAATGGATATTTGAAAGAATTATGTCCTGTCGAGGTGGCGTTATGTTGTCTAACACATTTTCCCTATCTTTATTCCGATTGGATGACACTATTGCTACAAATTGTATTCACAAAAAGATATAAGACATTTGATTAATCGGCGCTGCTTTCTTTCTTTCTTTTAGATCTTACATCAGTTTAACACTAAATAATTATTTCTTCAAGATGTACAGAATTTTCAGCAAGTAGTCATACCTACCTGTAAAGTTATGAAGATTTTAAAAAACTGTAAAAGATTACAAAATAGTTATTTGCGTAACTATTCCGGAAAGTGAGGATGAGCAAGCAAAACGACGAGTCGTTAAATATTCAGGAAAATTCACTTGTCGGACGTGGTGCATACAAAATTTTCCATGCGGTTATTGTAATAATTTACATTTTTAACATAAAAACGCAATTTTTGGTAAAATTTGTTGTGTTTCGTAGCAAGTGTTAGCAACCTATATGAAACACTTATAAGTAGTAAAACTATGGTGTAGAGGGAGCGATTTGAAATAAGCCGTTTTATTGTTTGATGTTGATGAAGGAGGAGCGATTTTAAAAGACGCGTACGAGTTATAACGAATTTTTTTTTTTAATTTGGCGTCAAAGCAATCCATGAATGTTTGATTGTGAACAAACAACCACTGTATTGATAGTTATTAATCTGACATTTGATATCTCTTTGGACGTATTAAAAATTGTGGCCTGTTCACAACACACTCATATCACCGCCAACCGTGACGCCAAATTTAAATAAGCACCCGTTATACAGGCTGCTCCAGAACTCGCGCCCCAGAGAAAACTTTCAAGTAAGGTAAGATACCAGGAACATGAAAAATTTTTTTTTTAATTCTCTGTCAAAAAATTGTGACATTTTTTTATATCTATTTAAGGATACTGATGATCTTGTATATGTGTTTTTACAATTATTTAGTAAAGAGACAAAAATTTTACCAATAAAAGCCACAAGTACCTAACATTGAACAATTACAATTACAATTTAGGATACAGCTTCCTTGTTTCTTCTTTTAATAGCCTTTAGGAAAAAAACGTGGAAAATTATTTTTCCAACAGAAATAAATAGAGTCAAAGTGCAAACTTTAAACCTTCATAACTTCGAAATTTTTATATATAAAATTTTTTCAACATTTTTACCATGTTCCTGGTAGAGTCCGTTTTTCTAAGAGGTACATGGGCGGGATCGAGAATCTGCGCGAACTTTTAGAGAAGGGAGCTTAAATCGCTTGCCAGTGGCGTAACATAACGTGGTAGAGATAAAAAACTCGTACAGCCAAAATTTTAATATTGTAAATCAAAGTCTGCAGTGCCAGTCAATACGATAAAATGGGTTCAACTGAAACTCAAAAACAGACTATAGCATGAAATTTAAGAGACGGAATTTCGATACGGGCAATTGCTGATGTTCAGCAGATTCAAATTTGAGCGATTTTAACATCTGTGTCCGTCCTATCATCCATACATAACCTTTTTTTAAAAAGCGATGTTTACACAACTCAAATTTATAATTTTCGGATCTGTTGTTCGTCATCTGTGTATGATTTTTGTTTCAACCATGGTACATTTGTTATTAATTATTGAACATTTTAAACACCAGTAAAATAAAAGATTTAACAATGTTCACAATAATTTTGCATCACATTCTTTACGTAGGTACCAAATAAAAGCTTGAAATATTAAAAAAAAATAGTTTGTACTTACCAAAATACACAATTAACATTTAACAAAAGACAAAAAAAAACAATTTGATTTATGCTGCTAATGTCCGTTTTTTTGTTTGGTATGGGTAAGTGTAAGGAAAATTAAAGTACGCTACTGATGACATCGAACCCCTACGTGAAGGATGCGCGTTACAAATTTGGTCTTAAATGTGTTACTGGGCCATTATATTGGTGTGTACCTCTTAGAAAAACGGACTCTATCTAACCTCATATGGCATTTTTCTCTGGGGCGCGAGTTCTGGCGCACCCTGTATATGAATTGTTTGGTTGTTTGCAGAATATACGAGGTCTGTAAAACTCACGGCGCTAGATAATAAATGCCCAGACGTACTTTATAGCACCCCAATAAATAAGCTGGTTATTCTATTATGAACCGCAACAGAATGGGTGCCTGAGACTTGTGAGAGGGATTGTCGTTTCGCTTGTGCGAACTCCCATAATGCCGTAGACAAATACTAGAAGCTTTGCTGTTAAAAATGTTCATCTATCCATCCATCCATTACACAAACTGTCACAGAACGACGTCATCGACGCAGGAAAATCCATCATGCTTCTCGATAATTTGTGGTGACAGGTCGATCCCGTCGAAGATGATGTATCTGCACCCCCGCCTCAATCAATCTTCATTGCTGGCGGCAGAGGTAATCCGGCAAATGCTGCACAATCCAACATAATGACCGGCACAGACCAGTTACGTGGGCCTTTGTCACTGAGTCCTTTATTGCCACAGCTGTCACTGAAACCTCCACCGATTTACTAAATCCGCTTCTCTGTATTCACGTGGGGCGCCATAAATTATATCGAATTTCGATAAAAAAAAAACACCACCGAGATGGTGTTGCATTGACCTTAGCCTAGCCGTCGGCTTTTACCGGGACCCATTACTATTTTATTGTGGTAATAAAAGCTCTTAGTCACAATTTATGTTGGACATATACTGCACTTCACATTCTCGCACAGCCTTAAAATGTTTTCGAGTAAAATATTTGACAATTCTTATTACATTCGGGCATTGAGGCTAGAGACGCCTATGTAAACCCAGCTTGGCCTTAATCTGAATATATGATCGTCCTTATTGTCCCAACCCGACTACCGGGAGAAACGCTTAACCCTCATCTTGGCATTGATTCACCTAACGCTCTCCAAAATGCAACAACACAATTCGAATTCATTGAAAGGAACAGAGATAACGTTTGATACCGTAAAGAAGGAACAGACGGTGATCGTAAGAATATTAACTGCTCGCTTATGCTGTATGCTGTGATCACATTTGGGGATTTCATAAATATAACTCGTATCTATATGACTCGACTTAATGTAGCTACTGGTTTATGTCTCATAATTTCGATTTTAAAACAGATAAAATAAATTGCAGACAACTTTATTTTAATATAACTCTTGAATTTATTGTCGTAAAAACTCACATAAAATTTTATTTTTCATTACGAATACATTAACATTTAAACGTTAAAGTTAGTCGTCATTAGAATCAGTAATTTATTGTCGAGGAAACATTTATTAACACGGCTTTTAATGAATTACGACCGTAATAGAATCGGAATATTATTACTATATTATCAGCAAAAATGCAGAACCACACTGCGAGCTTTTTCCCACATACAAAGAACAGCGTTTTGTATACAGTTTCAGTCAATTTCTGTAACTTTTTTGCGGCAAAACCAAAAACATTTATTACAAACAAACACGTCGCCATTTTGTGATCTATTTTATTAGCTTGAATAAAAAGTATCTTTAGACTATGTACGAGTATATACAGGGTGATTCAGATAAGATAATGAGCCTGACGATCTGGCGATACAACCCAAAAAAACAAATTTCATTTACGTGTTTGATCCAATTTAAATTAGGATTTGCAAGTTGAATTCAAGTCATCATCTTATGTCACTTTGACATCAGTCCAGAGAACAATCATTAGTGCCATTCAGTTCTCGCGGAATGATAGAGAAATTAGAGAAGTCTTTTCGGTGTAAATCCAATACAAAATGTATGAAAGAATGAAACTTTAAAGGTAGACGAACAGTTTTTTTTTTATAAATCATAAATTGCTTGTCAAAGCACTGTCAGAGCAACATTTGATAACTTGAATTGCAAATGCAAATTGTAATTAAAATTAGATCAAGACGTAAATGAAATTTGTTTTTTGGGTTGCATCGCCAGAACGTCGGGCTCATTATCTTATGAATCACGCTGTATGTTTCTAAATATGCTCAAAATTGGATAACAATGAAAGAAAATATTTAACGGCAGATGGAAATCATTTCTGTTTATTCGACAAATAAAAACATTTTAGCATGTTGGTGTGACTCGTTGTATACCTGCCTAACTAGTTACCTGCCAATTTCTTGAATGTAAAATTTTTATTTCTCGGAAAAGATGCTAATTTTCATGAAATGTCCCATTGTTCGAAAGTGGAACTCTTAGACGAACGTCCCATAAAACGGTTTATTGGCAAAGTGGAACGTTAAGCGTTAAGTAGAGAAAATTTGGTAAGGTGTCTTGGCGCACATAAAATATGACTTAACGAAATGGTTGTAAGATGAAAGGCGGCAGCAGGTAAATTAGTAGCGTGGTAACAGAGGGTTATATTGCCTATAATATAAAGACACTCAGTCCCTCCCTTTGTCAAATACCTCTTCAAACGCACCGATGGAGTGTCGGCATCCTTCCTATAGTCCAATAAATCTAATAAATAACAGAAGGTATAATTGTGTTTTACTGATTTGTGAATGCCAATAAGAGTGTAGCTAGCCGTTAACGTCGCTAAAGCAATAAATAAGCTCGTTTGATATTTCCAAAGCCGCCTTTCATTAAATTTATGACTTTATACAAGCGACAATAAAAATCCATATTTCAGGGCAAGAAATATTTATATGCCAAATAAATCCCTACCACACACGTAGAAAACGAAGCGCAGCTGTTGGTTTTATGTGACAACATATCACCAATGATGACGCCACGAATATTTCATCATTTTTCATCAATCAAGAAACAAAGATATTAATAACATCCCCCCAGATGAGTACATGTGGGTACGTCAAGCCTACAAGAAAGACCACTTTTGTTATGAAATAATGAGAGTGGCGACCATTTAGGGACGGTATAATGATCCTTTGTGCGAGGTCACGCCGAATTGTAAAAGTGCTGTCTAATCCAGCCCGGGAATAATTACCAGTTCTCTTATAATCATTTCCAGAGATGAGCTCCGTGTCACGCTCTAGCTCGCAACCATTGATTTCCAATCAAACAGAAGCTTGTGCTCCAAGAAAATTATTTGAGATCGTCATTTAGATGGAATCATGCAGAGTCATTTTCTGAATTAACAAGTTATTAAATGGGAGATAGAAGATGACGGTCCGTTTGAAATTTAGAAACGAAAATCTCATTATTCACCAATCACATGCATGAAATCGACAAGCAATATGCTCGTTAATCGGTGACGATGGAAAAATTTTATACTTTAAATTACGTACGTCCCATCGCATATAATTTTTAAAGCTTGTTTTTGGTTTTAAAAAGAGAGTTGTTTTCTATCTTTTGCGTCTCCGTGTCGATGCCCATTCGTTGGCCGCATTAAACAAGGCGTATTTTCAACTTCTTTCGAAAATTAGAGATCAGGAAAGTGACGAGATTCTATGCGAAAGGCCCCGAGGGTCTGTTTCCAAGCGGACGTCCACTTTGCAATAAGAACGACGATGGCCCGTCGGAGGCTCAGTAGCATCGTAAAACGTCCAGTCTCATAGCCATTGCATAACCCACAAAGGAGTTACAAACGCGAGAAATACTTCTATCTGCGAACTCGCAAATGTGTGGGGTGTAAGTAGTGTCTCGTCCATTAAAACCGGAAAGTTTTATTTAGCCCGAACTGCTCTACATTTTATTGCAACACAAAAATTTCTTAAGTGATGATAGAATTTTATCTCGCAATCTCAGATGTCGAGGTTCTGTTATTTTCAGATTTACGCTAATAGTTTACTAAAAGTTGCCGGTCTAGTGTCGCTTCTATGAATTATGTTTGTAGTCGGATGAAATTAATGGAAGGAATGATGGTTGACGATAGCTAGCGGTTGGATAATGAAGCCATAAAACTCTAGATTTACATAATTTATGAGGGATTTTGGAATTTATATCATATTAACATACGATTGGCAAGCTGAGGAATGTGTTCCAAATGATGTTTATCTATTTATCTAATGAAGAAATAACGAAATCGCGTATGAAATTTAGTTTGTTTGTCAACAAGTATGTGCGTCAGACTGAAGGTCATTAATCAAAATAACTAATTAGAGTGAACGCGATTTTTGTGTATTTTTTACGAAGTAAAGTAGCGGAAACAGTGTAAGTTACGAGTTGTCCACGATAACGGGGTCGAGCTAAATGTCACCGGCTATAAATTAATTTTATCACTCACATGGACTTGTCAGAGAAAGTAAGTAATTACACAGAAATAAAGCAATAAAAAAGTCTCTAGTCGTAAAATAAGTGATAATTATTTATATTTATTGCTGCCTGAAAGTCGGTTTCGTAAATATTTCATCATTAATTGCTTTTAACAAACGTGAAACGATGTAATTAATTCGATAAAGAATTTTATTCCGATGTTAAAGATGGGATAAAAAGAGTTGTACAATTTTTAAAAATTACGCTATTCAGAAAATATTTTCTAGGGAAAGGAACAAACCGAAAACAATAGTGGCGCCAACAACAGACTGCCAAAATATTGAAAGGTCGATAATAACACCTATTGAAGAACACAAATTAAGCCTCCACAAAAGAATAATAGGACGGCTGCATCGTAGATCATCACCCCGCTGTTTCGTAAACACGTTTACGGTCTTTTTCCACTCTTAACCGAAATTGCACCTAATCTCCGCCAGGAACATTCGTATATTTTTAAAATTTAAGGCAATTCGAACCAAGATAATTCCTTTGCAGGCGTGATCGATCACTTACACACCATCTTATAACAATTCCATATTCGTTTCAAATTAAAATTAACGTGGTTGTTAACCACAAAGCGCTTCCAACTATATCCCTGACAGCACAATTAAATTATCGGTTGTTGCAGGATGCAATTTGAAATTACTTTTGCATGAGATGACAAGTTCCAGAGTATCTTGTTGAAAAGTTCGGATCTTAACAGATATAATTTAAAACTTAACAGAAAAGAGGGAACAGTCACGGTGGAACAATTACTACAATTTAGTCACGGCTGTTATTATGGACATGATGTTCAAATAATGCCGCACCGGCACTATTTAGCCTCTGGTTGTAAATGGCGCCCTAGACAAAGGGGATCATCTAATGGTCTTCAACCTCCTACTGAGACTCTTTCATCTCCAGAAACCGCTAGATTGTCTACAAAGTAAATTTCCTATAATAATATATTTTCAAAGACGTATGAGCAAACAGGCGGCAGGGAAAATTGCTAGTCTGGCTGTATAATAATAAATTGCCAAACGATTATTTATCAATCAGAAATGAAAACCGTGAATGTAGTACACCAACAATGAAACAATACCATTAAATGACTTAATTAATAACACATTTGCAGATTATTAATTTAAACATTGTAATAAAGTTGAAACCAATTTTTATCAATGTGTATTGATAAAAATAATTTCAATGCAAATACATTATTTATTGCGATTTTTATGTATACAGTAACAGTTTGTTTTCCCATTAAATGAAAAATTTACAAACATGGGTAATTTGCATTTAGATAGAGCATGAAATACAGAATACGATAGTGCAACTAATAGCTATTTAGAATGTAAAATACACATATTGCTGCAACACCTGTCTTAGACATATGTGTCACAAAATCTTTATAATTTTTTATTTTCGGTTACCCCAACACAAATAAATTAGAAATAAAGTATTTTCCAAAATGTTTCTTTATATTTATTAGTTTGTGTGTCATTTAGCCGTCTTCTGTTTCATTTTATTTATTAGTGGACCCTGTGGTTGATAAGATCAGTGACACAAAGTTGTAAGGAAAGTAAGTCTTATAAATTGTGTGCATTTTATGGTGGGCAAATGCCATTACTGACTGAATACAATAAATTAAATCGAAGAGTTGTGATTTTTCCTATTGGAGGAGTTCCCGTGTTTGAGAGTAACGTGATTAAAGGATAAAACAACTTTAGTATATTTGATACTCCTGACAGTTCATTAAGAATGAGTAGCAAGAATGTGTCGGATGTCTCTTTTAATCAGTTTTTTGATCTAGTGGAGGTCGCCGAAAAGCACCTTTCATGAGAGACTGTCAACGCAAGCTAGACAAACCGATTATGTTTTATCTTTAATCAGTTCGGTAACATCATGGAAAATGATTCTTGGAATTTTATTTGTTGTGAGATGAATGAAGTAGTGAGTTGTTCCTTAAACAAACGCCCCGATATGCACAATAAATCTAGATGGATCGCGATGTGCCACCACATATCTTAGGATTAGAACCGTCTAGAGTCGGGCGATACATTTTTTTTCATTTCGTTCGTAATGATTTGTGGAAATGCGGGGTCTGTCGACTAAAGGGCCGTATAACTTGATATAGAGCCTGATAAATTAAAAACGTGCACTCAAATCCCCCATGTTCCGTCGAGTTATGAAATCGAAACAGTGTCATAAACATCGGAAAACAATAATTCGCCGGCCCCCGGAACATTCCTCCTGTCCCGCCCCTCGCCCATAACCATAACTCATCTGGGCGTACATAATATGTAACCAGAGTCGGAAATTTGCAGACCCCTTAACCGTAAAACATAAAATGCGGCCTGTATCGCGAAACCGAATTCTTTTTTCCATATAAAAATATATTGCTTTGTGGCTTGGGCGATGGTCCATCACGGCGAAACAATATCGCCAAATAAATGCCCCGTCGCATAAAATTTTAGAACTAGTAAAATGTTTATGGGGAACAAGCTCTTACATTCTTTAAAATGGCCAATTACTTGCTTGTGCGGTCTTTTTAATTTGCTGCTATAACGCGCCACGGCAATAAACAACAACCACTTCCTAAACTTAGCTTATCATTATCAAGCATCAAGAAAATATATTGTATATAATAGGTTTAGCAATTAATAGTATTGTAATGCTTTCTTTGACGGCTACTTCACATGAAGACATTAATAGGGCGCTCGACACAACAAGACGACGGTTGCGTTGTTAGTGCTAAGTAACAAGTCTGGAACTTTTAGTGGCTGCTGTAAATAGACGGAAGCACTTGGCGTCAAGTCAGTTGACATAACTTTGTTTAAACATTCAGTTAGAACAGTCGTCGTTTTAATAGCGGGCTTCTGTTGATTGGCGGCTAAGTGTTTATCTTCAACTTTGTTGGCCGACCACTAATGGAGCGATACATTGACATTGTACACATAACTCAGATAAGTACATAATTGCACAAATACTAAAGGAAAATAACGTACTGTTACTGATTCGATTACATAATGATAATTTAATAAAATACATATACACGATCCGACTGAGACGAATCGTAAATTTGGCTTAGCTTGCGTTTCCATTTGAATTTGCACAAGAACCATAAATCATAATGTTATTGTTAAAAAAACACCGCTCGGCTGTGTTTTGAAAAAGCAGATGTGGTTTGGATAGATCTTGATATACCGGTTGGATAATATTATATCCTGTAAGGGTCGCAGCCAAAGACTAAATTAACACTAACAATAGAGATTGTTTTGCTTTCTCGCTCAGCCGTCATTTATCTAACCTCAACAATACCTGTCCCAGATTTGACACATCTATCAAAGCATGAAGAATGGAACAACACAGGGGGGATACACGTCGATTAAAAGAGGCAAAAACAACACAGACCGACATTCACCAATCGCTATAAGATTGGAGCGTATATGACATGAATCCATTACTGTTTATGGGTAAAGTATTTCTTAAAATTATTCTTTGGTCGAAAGAATCGGTCCCAAATACAAAAACCGGCTGTCGTAACCTTCTGAAACGATAATTGATGGTTGGATGTGTCGGACCGGGCATGCGACCTGTTTTCACATATTAATAATAGCCCGTATATCTGGTATTATATGGGCGTAAAATGAATGACATTCACACAACAAATGATAGAACACAGTATTTGTTACTGATTTATGTCGGAGATATTCAGTTGCTCTCCTCGAAAGGTATACCGCACACCATTAATCCTCCAAGACTGGCTTCTGTTCTGTGCAGAGAGAACGCTAGCCTGACTGAGCACACACATGTGCTACCGCTGACACGGCCATAAAATATGATTCTCTGAAGGATAACAAATGCATTATTACTAGTGTTAATGGTTATAATAAATAAAACACGGACAATGGATTCTTAATCCGGCAGATTTATTGGCAGCAGACTACCGAGGATAAATAAAGGATGATGAGATCTGAATAAATCACATTTACAGTTGGGGATTTTATTACTGTTATTTATTTTACACCTGCACCTTTATGTGTTATTTAATTGATGCTAGTCGGGGTGGCCACCTTAATCATCATCTAGCACATAACATACTACAGGTATTAAAGTTAATAAACAAAAAAATTGAATAGATAAATGGAAAGTTTGAGGTAAAAACCACAATGATTTTGTAGTAGTGATAACTAAAAATTTTTCCAATGTGAACAATGTCACTGCAATGTATTGATTAGTTAGTTCTACTCTGAAAAGCGTTTAACTCATGTTTTATTTAAATGTTAGTTCAATTATTTAAACTTCTTTAAACAGAGGCGGATTAAGCGTCTGATGTTCCCGGTGCGATCGAATTGCGCTCCGTTTTCATTATAAATAATAAATTGTTGTCATTGATGGAATTATTTGTTATGCATGTATTATCAGTCGAAATATTTTTAAAGATCCAACATTCGGATGTGATGAATTACATTTTTTTATAAATCTAAAATGGAACGATTTGCAATTCTTTTTCGAAATAGGCTGCTAGTAGTTATACGTTCTGTCCAAAATGTTACATTATAATTGATGCTTTCTCATTTTACAAGTGTGTTTTTAGGATCTGTTAATGAAAATGATTAAAACTACATTTTGAAATTCCTGTGACACTGTGCGAAGGTAATATTTACGATAAAATTAGGTATCTCCCTGGTTCTAGACAGACCGCAATTCGGACGCGAGAATTCTCTAAATAATTATTATTACTAAGGCTCGGATTATATGCACGAAAAATTCGTAAAATATGCGTATATATACAGGATGCGCCAGAACTCGCGCCCCAGAGAAAAATGCCATATAAGGTAAGATACCAGGAACATGGAAAAAATGTAAAAAAAAAATTATCTATAAAAATTTCGAAGTTATGAGGGTTTAAAGTTTGCACTTTGACTCTATTTATTTCAGTTGGAAAAATATTTTTCCAAGTTTTTTTGCTATAAGCTATTAAAAGAGGAAACAAGGAAACTGTATCCTACATTGTAACTCTGTTCAATGTTATTTGTGGCTTTTATTGGCAAAATTTTTGTCCCTTTAATAAATAATTGTAAAAAAACTTATAGGAGATTATCAGTATCATTAAATAGACATAAAAAATGTCAAATGTCAAAAAATAAATCTCAAAATTTTTTGACAGATAGAATTTTTTAAACATTTTTTTCATGTTCCTGGTATCTTACCTTACTTGAAAATTTTCTCTGGGGCGCGAGTTCTGGCGCAGCCTGTATGTATATGCACATATTTTTACAAAAATATGCACAAGATATTAAGAAATATGATTCAAAATATGCCAAATATGTAGCGATATGCAAAACTTTTAATAATAAAAATCAAAGTGGGGATAAATTTTTATCCTCGAGTACACTAAACTTTGTACTTTTGGCATCTTGAACTGTACACGATGAACGAAAGAGAATAAATAAATTGGTTTTGCCTGAAACAAGCCATTTTAATATCCTCGTAATTGAGCCTTTCTAAGAAATCTGTACTTTTCAGATCACTTTAAACAAACAATTTTGTTATAATTTATTTGCAGGCAACTACTTATCCCCGCATAGAAAGATTTATTCTGTTTATACCAGGTGAATAGAAAGTATGAAACCAAACGTTTTTTGTTTAAACTATTTATTTTATGGAAAAACTAATTGATGAATGATAAAGTACTATAAAAATGTGATGTTTTATCAAGAATAAAGGTTTTCGAAATGTTCTTTTGTCTTTATTTATTTATTTTTTATATTTATTTTTTTTAATGGCAACCCTGAAGGTTTTGATCTAAGGATTACAACTATCTACTTTATATTAAATTTTTTCAAAAAATTAATTTTTACACAAATTGCAATTTTGACAAAAAGATCGCGTAACTCAAAAACAAAACCAAATTTAATTTTCAAAATACGATCACATTTTTTATATTACTTTAATTTATATTAATTATTATTTTCTGGAGGCAAATAATTTAAAACAAAACACTTGGTTCCATACTTTAAATTCACCCAGAAAGAAATACTCAGCAGGATAGGTACTAATTCTTTGAGTCCGACTTACGAATTACCTGTTGTTTTCTCTTTAACATATTTTGTAATCGGATTATTTTTCTTAAACTGTTCAATTTTGAACTTGAACTGAAATTGTTAATCGCAAATTTGTGATTTGAAAAAAATATGCACAAATATGCAATATTTCCTAAAATATGCACGAAGTTGCCAAAATATGCGAAATATGCATTTTTTATTTGGCTTAAATTAATCAAAAAACATTATATATGCATAGGAAGCTTATAATTTTGTTGATATACCTCCTAAAAACAAATATGTTTTTTGCATATAATCCGAGCCTTAATTTATTAGTATTACTCTTCGATCTGTTCAAATTTTGACTGCAGTTAGCATGTCCCCTTAACGCCTGACGGCCATCAGGGGCCCTGAATGTCGAAGTGAATTGACTGCGACTTTAGTTTTATTTCGATTAGAACTAATAATTGTAATAATTAACATAAAACTAAATATTTTAGACAAAATACTATATTGTCATTACGCCACGACACTTTAATCATGAGTTTTATGTTAGGCACGAGCAAAAAGCAGCCAAGCGAGTGTTTAATAAATAAGTGTCTAGTTTATAAAACGTTTTCCATACTATACCTTTTCTACAACTAAATAAATAAATTATTTCAATTCAGGGACGTATTTTTCTTACACTGAAGCTAAACAGATAAACGTTAAACTACCAACTTTATATATCAACAAAGTATGCAAGTCGTTTCTAATGATAATGAAACTTCGAGCTTATCTAATAAAACTTCGAGAGTTTCTAATTGTCGAAAACACCTGAATCGAATGTTTGTCAGTGCAAAATGTCATACTTTAGAGAAGGGAATAGAAAAAGGTTATTAATGAATTTGATTGATTTGAATTTGACGTTTCAATTACCCATTTGTCTGTGGTTTTTAAAGATATTTTAGTTATTATTGTGCCATTTACCATTTTTCAAAAAGTTGTGATGCAGTGCCTGACAAGCGTGGCGAGCGATTTCATCAAGATGGTGCTATCATGGCCTAACTGAATTGCAGTAATCAGGAAGAAATTAAACTCGTGCCTTAAAACGTATATTTTATAGTTTAAAACTCTTATTATCTTAATAGCTATTTTTATTATTTGTTTAGTTATATCATATTTTACAACATATTATATTTTGTGTTATTTGTTTTAAGTAATATAGAAAATAATTACAAAACTACTTCAGTAAAGAGTAATTTCGGGCTATTGCCCGAAACTGCATCATCGAAAACTTCGTGAAGTTTTATGGTATGTAGTAAATTTCGTTTGTGAAAAATGAGTATCATACGTACACTTCTATTCACAAAAAAAGCGTACACGTATTAAGGACTATTGTAAATAGGATATATTAATTGATTGTTTCCAAGAAAACGTATTACATACTGTAACTGACATTTTCACATTTTGTATGTCAAATGTGTGAAAATTGCTTTCAATTGCTATTTACAATTGAATTATACCACGACATACAATACCATTAATAAGAGTGTGATCATTACTAATAAGTTGGAAGTTGGGTGGTCTAGGTGTAAAAGAACTGAAGCACTATTTTAAAGAAGTCCCGACCTCAACTACATAGAAAATGTCTGAGGCTGTATGGCAAAAGAAGTGTCTAATAAACTGAATGTCAGGCCTCCTACTGCAAACTAACTATAGAAAATTGTGGAAAATAAATATATGGGAAAGTTTAGCGAAGGATTAAACTTATGCCCAGGCACTTGTTTACTCAATGCTCCGTAGACTAGTTGAAGTGAACGCAAAAACCGGCGCGATGACCAAATATTAGAATGGTTTGCTATCTTTCTTAAAATTGTTGTTGAGAATTGCCTTTTTTGTAAATTTGTGAATAAAAGTTTATGAATTGTGTTTATAGTAATCGATAATGGTTGCCTAATAAGGCAAACAATTTAAACACATTAAAATCTCCGAAAAATACAAGGATAAATTCCAGCTATCAGCAAGGTTTTAGTTCCAGGTTTCTAAGTAACAACGATTAAAAGATAAGCTTACAATATGACAATCCAGCCAAAATTGGGCTCACTACTTGTACGCTTTTTTTTTTGAATATAAGTGTACATCCATACAATCATATGTGTAGCAGCGATTTATCGCGCGCTATAAATGCTAACGATATGGTGTCGTATGAAAACGGCCTAACAGGCCAATTTCAAGTTGGGTCGCAAAGATGCGCGAGTCGTAGTTGCATAGCAGCAACCAATGACACTGCTAAAGAGCGCAAGTCAAGCAGTGGTCACTGGTTGCTGCTATGCAACTACGACCCGCATCTTTGCGACCCAACTTGAAAACTTCCAAAAGCTGGTGAAACGCTAAGCTACCAGTTTTAGACTAAAATTTTATTGGACTCTTCAAATATTGTACGTCACTGACAACGGCCATAAATAATAATTAGTCAAAATTATTATTGATGGACTTCCATTGTCAGAATTATTTAGGTACAACCTAAGTCAGACTTTTTTACCCTAATGCAAGAACTTTATAAAAGCCTCGATTTTTTACCACCACTGGCTTTCAACCAGTTTAATACGCCTTTGTGTTTAAAACAATATCAACCTATTTGATCATTATTTCCGACAACAAATAATGCATATCAGTGTATTTTTATAACGACACTGTTTAAAAATTAAAGCGTTTTGAAGGAAAACTAGCTAATTGTTATTATGGTTTTATGAATGTTTAATCTGTCATGATGAATGATGGTGAATTAATAATGGAAATGAACATGGTCGTCATTTACAAGACTTGTTTATGAGTTTGTATTGTGATAGGCAAATGTTTAAAAATATCTAATTTTACATTTTAATTTGAGGCCTATGTGTTCATTTTTATGTGACATAGTTGTTCTGAAATGGGTCTTGTAGTCTTTATCATAAATCAGCAAATGTAAGAATTTATGGTAAGATTAGGTTTTATGAGCAATTCCCGCATTTGAAATTAGATCGTAACATGGCATGCATTTACATGTGTGAGATTATTCTTAAAGAATTTTAGCACGGCATATGTAATAAAACAGTTGCGTTATTGTGTACCAGTTAGCACAGGCGAAAAATGATTTTTTCTCTTCGACTGTAATAAATGACTTACGACGGCTGTACGATAATAATTTATAATTTAATAAGCTCATGATGCTATGTCATCCGCAATTATTTCGTTATTCGTTCTATGATAAATGTCATACAGGGGTACCGCCTTTTATACGACCCCTAGTCCTTATAACGTACGATTCTGCCACCGCTGCCAATATGCTGTATATCAAAGCGACTGTATAAAATAAACGTTCTCTTTATGCTGAATCGTTTCGTCGAATTTATGGCTTCAATATATTTATATGGAAGGCAATTTTGTGAGGAGAAGCTTTTCCCCTAATACGCTGCCAGCAATAGTTTGCACCGATAATAGAAACATATTACCCTCTCACGACTTCAACGACTCGTAGCCATTACGGTAAGGCTGGTTTATGGTGTTAATGCGCTCTATTACCCCAACGGCGAATTACGCAAACCTAAAACAGACAACGTATTCTATTTATTTACATTTGTCTTGCGGAAAACAGAGCGTTTTCTGCCAATGGGATAAAAAATGACCTTGTCTTTTAACTATAAAAGTGAAGCGAAAATGTTTCTCTTCCTCGTACTTCCTCAAATCGTTTTATTGGAAAGGTGCGGCAAATTACATGCTGTGGTAGCGGTTGCATTGATTCATCCTCTTGCATGATCTAATCCTAAATATGGGTTGAGCACCTGCTCTGCAATTCCCTTTGGACCATTATTTCCCCCAATGCTAATAAATTTCAAATAAGTAATAAATTGCAACAGAGTGGACAATAAAGGTCTGATTAGTTTAATGATTGAGCAACCGTAATGACGTGTGATGGGGATATTCTCATCAACAACCAAGATCCGTACGTCAGCGGCAGACTTTCTTAGTCAATACTTATTTGCACACAAACGTCTATTTCTAATATTAATTGAAGGAAAACTCTGCGGGGTTCCGTCTTTGTGTGTATGCGGTCTGTTTGGAAACCGCCTCCAGAAACCGTCTTGACAGTTTGAGAAATATGGCAAAATGATAAATGATTCGAGTGTGCCAGACAGATACAAGCCATTCCAGTGCGTTGGTCGTCTTTCGGATAGTGACAAACTGTTGAATGACGAAGGCAAACAACATATCCATAGTCGGCATCAGATGGATAGATGACACGAGAAAACTCATCCATCTGTTCATTTAGTGTCGTTGATGAATTAAATGTCTTGTTAGCGCATTATTTCATTGATATACATCTTCAATTATTTTAATAAGTACCTGCTTAACGATCATGTCGTCAAAAAAAAAACAGAAATCACTAAAGTGGATCAGTATAAGGAAAGAAGCAAACCAGATAATCAAAATCTCTCGTGGCAAACTATAAACTCGTAAACTACACTAATGACGATTTGCTTTTGATGTGCTGAATAATAATTTATAGAAAAGAGGGAATTAAGCTCGTTCTGTAACACATACAACAGTGACAAATCCACCTTCCGTGACAAACGACCACTGTTAATATTTCCTTTGCGTGTGTATATCAGACAGTTGCGTTCAATAATTACATATTGTCTCGCTCTGGCACTCACTAATATTGTTATCACCGCCTTGTTCCATTGTTCCATTTCTCCTAATTGCCGCCTGTCGTAGATAATTCACTTAACATGAATCAATTTTGAACTTAATACATAACGAGACCAACCACCAATTTGACAGCGCAGGACGATTTCATTACCTTTTGTTATCTCACACGTTAGGCATTTTACTATTTTATCCTCCGTAACACTGTATCATTGGGCGATGCTCTATACAACACGAAAAATGTTTAAAAAAAAATCTATTTATAAAAATTTTGAAGATATGAAAGTTTAAATTTTGCATTTTGACTATTTATTTCTGTTGGAAAAATAATATTCCAAGTTTTTTTGCTACAAGCCATCATTAGAAGAGGAAACAAAGAAGCTGTATTCTAAACTGTAACTCTCCTTAATGTCATTTGTGGCTTTTATTGGCATCATTTTTGTACCTTTACTAAATAATTATAAAAAAAAACTTATAGAAGATTATCAGTATCATTAAATAGACATAAAAAATGTCAATTTTCAAAAAATTTATGTCAAAATTCTTAGACAATTTTTTTTTTAACATTTTTTCTATGTCCCTGGTATCTTATCTTACTTAACTTTTTTTTTGAGGCGCGAGTTCTGACACACCCTGTATGTCACACAGTTAAATATTATGTATTCACAAAACTCCCGTGACGTTTACAATGTCAAACCAAAATTTTTGAGTGTATCCCAAACGACACAGATGACTATTATTTCATCTGACTGTACTTGATGTCAAGTTTCCATGGTACACGGCACATGCGCCAATGATAATAATTAAATCATTTCAAATCAAGTGATAGCGACCAGGTTGTTAAACTTTGAGTGAAGTTGTCACCAACATAGCCATAGTGACTTTTTGTTTAACTAACTTAATGTCATTTTGACATGTCGGGAGTTTAGTGAATATATTATACATATATATGTATAAATGAACTGTATAAATGTCAAATGTCAAAATTTTTTGACATATAGAATTTTCTAAACATTTTTTCAGTACTCTGGGGAACTAACCAATTACTCATTTTCAAGGATGTGCGCAATTTTCCGGATTTTCCTGTATCTTTATTCTAAAAGAAATAATACTTACTGTATCTTTCTTATACACAAAGTATAGTTAGGCCCCCATTAAAAAATCTATCTGAAGTACAGTTTATTTAAATTCATACAGTGTGTACCTCTGATAGGAGAAACGACTCTTGTAAAAGATAAAAAAAAATCGATTTAAATTTAAATTTTTTGGGGTTTAGTCCTGCTTGGTTAAAGACTAATTTCTAACATAATTTTAGTTTTGTAAAAACCACGTCCTCAATTTTCAAAAAATCTATTTTTATGTAAAATGTTTTTTGTGTGGCAAATACGATAAAAAGGTGTTTAGAATAAACATCTAGACTCGCATATAAAATTTCAAAATGATCGGTCAACTTTGATTTTTCATTTTTTTATGTTTATTATTTCACAAATCAAAGAGTTTTATTTTTATCAGTTTTTTTATTACTAATAAAATAAATTTTCATTT
>NW_025401006.1:3087879-3131850 GCF_015345945.1 Tribolium madens
AAATGAAAAATTTGATGATTTTGAAATTTAGTAGAGATTCTTAACAACTTTTCTTAATAACTTATTGTCGTATTTGTTACATAAAAAGCACTTTAATAAACAGAAAAATATTTTTTTTTAAATCTCCAAGGCATAGGTACTTTATTTTTCAAAACTAAGATTATGTTAGAAATTAATTTTTAACCAAGCAGGGCTAAACTCAATTAAATGAAAATTTTAATCGAGGATATTTTATATTTTACAAGTCGTGTCCGACCGAAAAATGTAATTTTAACTTTTTGTGTTATGTATTATTTTTGGTGGAGGTTTAAACAGTCATCCCGATATCACCATGTGTTCACGACGTCGAAGCGAACCATACGGAAGTCTTCAAATATTTTGTAGTCCGCTTGATTTTGAGGAAACTATTGCTTTGATTACTAATGCATGGTGGTTGGTGGTTGACAGTTTTGACAGCTGCGGTTGTAGATTTGTGGTTTTTCGATGCTACTTAAGTTTTTATTTCATCGCCCTCATATGTCGTACCATGAAATGAAGCGAATGGATTTTTTCATACACTACCACACTACCACTAAAAAATTTATTTATTGGTTCTTTATCGCGGTACGTTTGATGTCAACTTCGGCATAATTCGGTTTTCAGCTCTTTTGTTGGCCGGATGCGCTCTGAGAATACCAAACAGCCGCAAAAACAATGCCATTACCATTTTCAAAGTATGCCCGACGTGCATAATTTATAAATCGAAGATGTGTGGTGAAAAAAGTGCAAGAATTTCGGTGCTACTGTGGTTAGGACAGACATTTTTTAACCAAAATAAAACCAGTTTTAGTATTTTCTACTTAAAGAAACCAAATTATACAAATTTTGCATACTTTTAAAAAGTTTGCATGAGACATGACAATGGCTAAAGAGGGCTAGTTATTTTCTCTTTGTGAGCAGATGTTTAAGCGTTTTTCGCTTAGTTTATCCTTTTTGAAAAGACATGTAGGTACCTAATGTTGTTGTAAACTAGGTAATTTAATGTTATTAATGCAGAAACAACTAATTAAATAACGTTTCTCAGTCATCTGTCTTAATCAAAACGTATGATTTATTGATGTTAATATAACGTTATTGTGGAGTGAAGGTCATCATAATTAATAATAAAAGTTGAAAGATGATTAATGTTATTTTCATTTGATTATTATGCTGCTTAAAGCACCTATAACAGTTTTTTCTAACATTCAAACAGATTTATTGTGTAGAATTTAGATTCCACGAGATAAAATTTTGAATAAATTTTCAAGACTGTAGCAAACTTCCCACATTTTAATTAAGGATTACGTTACGTGTTTTGATATTTGAGAAAAATATGTATATATAACCTTATATATAACCTTAAATGTAAAATTATGTTAAAAGCTACTAATTTTTTTCAAGGTTCACGAGATCTGCAACCTGAAGTTTAAACTTATTTTTGTTAAATATGCATCAATCAGTGGTGTATTATAGTATAGAAGACTAAGAAGGTCGGTTTTGGGGCGCAAAAATTTCAAGGGGCACAAAATTTTGGGCAAAGATTTTTTTCTTCAAGAAATAATAAAATAGTGTATTAGTCGGAGCAAAATAAATTCACGGTCATTATTTTTTCTTAGAACAATGATCGCTCACATTCTCACAAAATCACAATTACATTACAGACTTGATCTGAGAGAGCTACACTGCCCCTCCAACACTAACCGGACAACTAAAACTTTGCGATTTTTTAATTTAATTTAATTTAATTCAATAACATTTCCAGTTTTGTCTTGTAAATGTTATACCTAAAAGACGAAAGCACTGTTTTTTTACTATTTTTTATACTGAGCTGTGGTGTGCGGCAGAGACAAACTTAAGTTTTTTTCTGATTTCAGATTATTACCCGTTCTTTTCTGAATGAGGACCAATTTGTATCAAAATTTTATCTTCTGGTATCCCAGAGATACAAAGCATTGAAAAAGACGTTGCTTTTCTAATGTTACTAAATATTCTTTCAGAAAGTAGGCTTCATAAAAAGGTAGTTAAACCGAAAATTATTGTCTATGGCACCAAAGAAGCACAATTACGTCTTTGAACACAAAAAATCTAAAAAACTTAGCAGGTCTATTTTGACGTTTTGGCACATTCGGCCTACTTAATACGAACAATTCATTGAAATTCGAAATGTAATGGTTTTTTGGAGGTTTATATTTCTCATGTCTCAAGAGATAAAATTATGGGAAATGTGGTACTCAGAAAAGAACGGGTAAAAATCTGAAATCAGAAAAAAACTTAAGTTTGTCTCTGCCTCACACCACAACTCAATATAAAAAACAGTAAAAAACAGTGCTTTTGTCTTTTAGGTATAACATTTACAAGACAAAACTGGAAGTGTTATTGAATTAAATTACAATGTTCTGCAAACTTCATTTTTTAATCCAAACAAAAATTCGTTAAATCCGACAAAGAATAACAAAAATATTGCAATTTGAAAAATCGCAAAATTTTAGGTGACCGTTAAATTTTAGCGGGCAGTGTATTATGATAGTCCGGTCAAGATAAACATTTTAAATAACTAAAATTCCGACAGAGCTAAATTTTGGTGGAGATATTGAGTACACCATTAGGAATACAGTGTCAAAAGTCCCCATCGATCCCATGTGTGCTAAAAAAGTTATTCGGGGTCAAAGGTCGAAATTTGACGTTTTTTAGATTTTTTTCGAAAACGGTAAGTTTTATCAAAAAAGTAGCCCAGACAAAAAATATAGATCTTGAAATTATCTTGAAATGGTCCTTATACTTTTTTTCTAACAATCACCATTCCTGAGATATCGCGATTCTACAGAGTGCGTCAGAACTCCCGCTTCAAAGACAAATGCCATGTAGGGTAAAGTACCACAAACATAGAAAAAATTAAAAAAAAAATCTATCTATAAAAGTTTCAAAGTTATGAGAGTTTAAATTTTGCACTTTGACTCTATTTATTTCTGTAGGGAAAATAATTTTCTAAGTTTTTTTGCTACAGGCCATTAGAAGAAGAAACAAAAAAGCTGTGTCCTAAATTGTAACTTTGTTCAATGTTATTTGTGGCTTTTATTGGCAAAACTTTTGTACCTTTACTAGATAATTGTAAAAAAACATATACAAAATCATCAGTATTATTAAATAGACATAAAAAATAGTCAAATGTCAAAAAACAAATGTCAAATTTTTTTGACAGGTAAAATTTTTTAAACATTTTTTTTATGTTCCTGGTATCTTATTTTACTTGAAATTTTTCTTCTACTTCATTAAACTTATAAATATCTCGATTCCATTAGAATTAAAAAGAATTTATTTGGTAATACATACAGGTTGTTCAAAAAATCGCGCATTTCCTTGAAAGGGAGTAATTGGGTAGTCCCCAGAGTACTGAAAAAATGTTTAAAAAATTCTATCTGTCAAAAAATTTTGACATTTATTTTTTGACATTTGTCATTTTTTTATGTCCATTTAATAATACTGATGACCTTGTATATGTTTTTTTATAATTATTTGATAAATATACAAAAATTTTGTCAATAAAAGCTACAAATAATATTAAACAGAGTTACAACTTAGGATACAGCTTCTTTGTTTCCTTTTCTAATAACCTGTAGCAAAAAAACGTGTAAAATTATTTATCCTACAGAAATAAATAAGAGTCAAAGTGCAAAATTTAAACTCTCATAACTTCGAAATTTTTATAGATAGAATTTTTTTAATTTTTTTTTATGTTCCTGGTACCTTACCCTACATGGCATTTGTCTTTGGGGCGCGAGTTCTGGCGCACTCTGTATGTGCATATGATGTAGAACGTTACTCCTTCAACTTTTAAAATCGCGATATCTCAGGAATGGTGATTCTTGGAAAAAAAGTATAAAGACCATTTTGTAGATAATTTTAAGATCTATAATTTTCGTCTGAGCTACTTTTTTGATAAAACTTGCCGTTTTCGAAGAAAATCTAAAAAACGTCAAATATTGACCTTTGACCCCGAATAACTTTTTTAGCACACATGGGATCGATGGGGACTTTTGACACTTTATTTTTAATGGTATACCCAAAGTCTCCACCAAAATTTAGCTCTGTCAGAATTTTCGTTATTTGACCACTATTTTTATGACTAATTTGACCGGACTATGACCTGTTTTTGGAATAGAATACTCGAGAGATTCAACCAAGTGAAAAAAGACTTCAAGCCGTGACTATATTGATTTTGCAAATAATCAAATTGTGTGAAAATGTAAATTACCACATGACACTAGAAGGAAGAAGAGAATGAAGCAATTTGATGAGACAGGAGAAGACCAAGCTCAGCTGAAAGCTGAGCTTTCCAAGAGACGAAAGTGGTATTTAAAGATTAATGAAGAATTCTTATTTTTGAACTTCTTCACTCCTTGTCAGTTGTGAGCACGAAGCAAATCAAAGAAAAATTCTCAAAGGTGATTGAACTTAAAAGAAAGAAATTGAGAAAGATATTGATGAAAGGCGAATTGCTTCAAATTAAGAACCTAGGTTTTTCGTCTAATGGACACTCGGACTACCTAGAGTTCCTATATTAAAAGAGTTGGGACACTGAATGTCAATTTTCCAATTTTTCTTTTATATACGTCGGCTGACGTATAATAACAATAAAATTGGATACAAATCAGTGGCGTTTCGGTAAYACTTAACAAAAAGTCAAATAAATTTGTCAAATAAAAATTGACCTCTGTCCTTTGTCATTTTGACCAATTCTGCTGGGTCCTATTGTGTTAATACATAAAGAAACTGTGAGTTGTTTTCTGTGCCWCGTTGCTCCAATGCACSAGACAYTGTAAGACAAGTGGAASRTCTTTAAAACTAGCCAARTGGAGTGTGGGSSCCAAAAGTAAAATTTATCAAAAACAAAAGTGAAGCTTTCACATGATCAAGGACTATTATTCCGTTGTTTGGAGTGTTTTATTTTATCTACGTCAGGTCAGGCCAAGTCTTATATTTTCATAAGTTTCAGGTTTTAAAACGTTTTCTGGAGACATTATCAAGTTTTTATTACTCATGGTAAATGCTGTATACAACAACTGTGTACACATAATTTTTCCCTGTCTGGCCGCATCTCAATGTCCATTTATCTGCTACGTCCCTGACCAAATCTGACGTAAAATTATGTCAATTTGTAAATGGGACAAAATTTATAATCTTAAAATAATTTTTGAAATAAACTTGACATTAGTTGCTACGAAAAATTTTAATAAAAAAGGATAGAACGTATATACCTTATCCACATAATACAAAATTGGTTCGGTTTGACGTTCAGTGTCCCAACTCTTCAAATATAGGAACTCTAGGACTACCTAATTAAAAAAATTGAAGCTGAAAAATTTTGACATGTTTCCTAATCTTGTGATTTTGTTGAGAATGTTCGCTTGTAAAGAGGTGACTAATTTTACAGGGGAAAGATTGTTTTCAGCATTGAACAGAGTAAAAGACTACCGCAGATCTATACATTATCTAATCTCAAATTAAACTGCAATAATTTGCGTCAAAAATGAAGTGCCCTCAGTTTTGACAAAATTATAACGTATTGTCATTTTTTTAATTATCCTTCATTTTTTTCTGTTATTGAATTATGTAAAGTCTGTTTTTTTTTTAATGGAAATGCCAAACAGTCTTAACGTTGGCACCACTAGTAATTCATTCATGGTAATTTTAATAAAGGAAGTTAGCAGTTCCGGTTTTTTGAATTAATTTGAAAACAATGTCATTAAACGTCAACACAAAAAATCGTCTAAGAAAATTTAGAAATGAAACACCAAAAAAGGAACAAATTCGGTACCGCAAACAGTTTTTAGAAATTTGGAAACGAATAGTTCGCAAACAGGAAGTTGAAAAAGGGACCGTTAAAATGTAGACGCAATTTGTAATGCAGGTTTGCTAAACATTCTTAATTTTTAGCAAGAAATTGACAAGAATTCAAAATAAACATGAATGAGAAAGAACCTTGGAAAGAATGCAATTAAATTAGTGTCTTGTGCATCGTTTCTGAGAAACGAGTTGAAACAATAACAATTTTGAAACTAAAGCTAAAGAAGAATTTATAAAATGCATCAACTTTGAGCTCATTTCAATAAATTACACAAAATTTATTGCCAATCAACATAATACCTACTTGTATCTTTTGCTAAATAACTTTTTTCTGTATATACATCCTTTTTCATTAAAGTTTTTGTAGCAAGAACCTCATTTTTGTCCACAACATTGTACTTACTTGCGGTGTGTTTCTATCAACATTATTAGCACTAAATTCTGTCTTTAGAGCTTAGGTAATGATGTCTGTCCTTAGGTATTCAATTATAGCTCTTTCTTTAGAGCAAACCGGCACACAAGATTCATAAAAGTAAAAATTTTGACATCTCAATTTGAAAACATAACCATAATTTTTTAACAAAATTTCTAGGGACAAAAACAAAGAGCAAACAAAATTTGTGGCTATGGAGACAAGCTGCTACCAATTTTTTCACCAAAATTTTGACTTGGTAATTTCCATTCAAAGAAAAAACAGACTTTATCATTACTAATTACTATAAATAAACAATACGCGGTTATTAAGATATAATTTTACAATCAATGTGACACTCACCATTACCATTATCAAAATTAATAAAAAAAGTTAGAAAATGCTATATCAGACACTAAAATTTAAAAATATTTTGTTGAAACAGAAAAAAATCAATGGGAGGGGGAGCAAAACTTTCTTAGGGTTTTGGGCGCCAAATTGGGTTAATACGCCACTGTGTGTCATTTACCATTAAATTGCTTTTTTCGGAAGCTGATTTAGTGTGAATGAATAGCGAAACATGCAAGAACAATTATTGCTTAATTTTTTGGATTTTAAGTGGTCAACATATTTTCTTTGATAAGCTTGAGTATGCTGAACTGATGCTTATCAGGATTTGAGACTCAAGTCGTCAAAGAAGTAAATGCTAATAAAGAGACAGAAGCGAAGCAGCCGTTCGCAGGCATTTGGTTTGATTCGATGGTAACGATATCTTATCAAGGAATTTAAAAATAATTATAGTGAACAACAGCAAGTCGAGTTGAAGCATGCCTGTCCATCACTAGTTGACTGTAACGAGTCGGGAGCTTTCTCGATCCACAGATAGCAAGCCGACGAGAATGCTCCAGGAATATCAAATCATAGACCGGAGGAATTCAAAAAATCATCAAACTGTCGCGACTGGCTTTTTTTATCGATACAATCCGAGTTAGTTATACTGAAAACGCCACCATATGGTCACAGTTGTAGAGAAATTTCATCGTTGGACATAAAACCCGAGAAAAAGATTATGTTTGGTCCTCTAGTCTGACCAAAATTGACCTCGGAGTCACGTCTCATTTAAATTCGGCTCCCGGAATATTAAAGGTAAATGTATGTATTCTGAAACATATAAAAAGCAGTTAAGCGGCTAAGACCCATAAAATTTTCTTTTGAAGATTTTCTAGGAGCCGACCCACATAAATTCGAAACACACACAATGGTAGGTATACGAAATGTCTGAATGAAATCTCTCCTGGGCGGTTTTTGTCGCATTTGAAATATTTATATAATGTGAAGGTTTTTATGCTGTTTCAGAAGCTAAATTATTGAGATGCCCTGTCTTATAATTTTCAACCAGCAGCCAAATTGTTTAAACACTACTGAAGGCATTTTGCTTATCTACATCTCTCCATAGAAACACCCAAATAAATAAGTAACTGGCAAATTTATTCGGGTAGTTCTGGGAATGCATTTTTGTTTGCTTTAGAATTTTTGGCATAGCCAAAGTTATAAAAAAAAACAAAAATTATATAAAACTTTTCATCGAAAAATATGCTGGGGTATATTTTATAACAACTACAAGGGTTTTCACCACGCTTTTATCATATCAACATTTTCCAAAAAAATTTATTAGTGAAGATTTGTTTTCATATTACATACATCAACAGATCTTAAGTTTTAAATAAGACAAAATCAATCAACAATTAAATTATTACAAGAATTAATTATTATTGGCACAATAAACCCACGTATAAATAGATATGGGTATTCAATCAAAACACTTTACTATATTAAAATTATAAATTAAATATACAGTGTTCCAGCGAGTTGGTAAAGCGACTATTAAATATTAAAATTAAAAAAAAAATAAACACAAAATTGATAGATACTAATAAGTGCATAGGCTGAAAATATTTTCGGCGTATCGTTAGAAAGTAAACTTGTGTTTTTATAAATGAAACATCATATGTTTCTTAGCGTTTTTCGATGTAGCGTTTTATTACAATGTTTTAAAGTCAAACTTTTATTGGTCGATTTTGCTTAATTTTTGAAACAAGCTTTTTTTTAAACATATTACACAAAAAGTAAGACAGCTCATTTTTTTTTATCTACGTACACTGTAAAGAAAAAAGTAACTTTAAGGTATAACAGTATCGAATTTGTAAAGAAATAATGAAGGAGTTTTGTTAAAAGTTAAATAATTGAAACAACAGCAAACAAACAGCAAAAATGTATATTACTATTCCTTATATTAAGTATTACAAAACTTGATAGATAACCTACATTCAATTTTTAGCCGATTTAGACAATTTAGTAATCTCTTAGATGCAAAAAAATAATGGTGTGTTATTTGAATTTTTTAAGTTATTTAACTCTTAAAAAACTTCTTCAATTTTTCATTTTAACAAATGCAACACACTAAAAGAATGTTATAGCTTTAAAGTTTTTATTTTTTTCTTTGCAATAGGAAAAAAATTCTAGTTGTTTTAGTTTTTATGAAATAGAATGGTGAAAAAATTATGTTTTTGTCAAAAAAAAAAACAACTTATTTTAAAAACTAAGCAAAATTGACCAACATTATTGTTTCATTTAAGAAAAACACAAATTTGTATTGCATCTTATTTTTAACACGAATTGTCAACATTTGTCAGTGTCAATTCTAATTAATTGACATAGAATCAATAGTATAATTTAAGTTAGATTTTAAAAGTAGATACATCATTTACAACAAAAAATATAAAACATTTTTTGCACTAAAATATAATTTTCTTTTTTTTGTGTATTTTGAAATGAAATACTTAATTTAGCTTTCAGTTATAATCAAACTGAGTTTTTCTAAATAATTTTGATAAGAGTAAATTGCTAATGAAAATCTATAATCTCGGTGACGTTTTATGGCAGAATATATAACTTCGTATATCAAAAACAAAAAAATAACACACTTATTATTTAATCATGCATTAATAGCAAAAGCAACTCATATTTTATATTAACAAAAAAGTTAAATGTGTATTTTATTAAAATTTTTATTTCACTTTGTCTAATTAACAATACAGTTCTGAGAAAATCAATATAAATGTCCAACTTAGACATAGAAATAATATACAAGGTGTATCAGAAATACGTGAGTTAATTTTAACATGTAACACATCTCGATAGATAATACATTTTTTTATTTGTAATTTTTCAATAAAAGCTTTCAAATTTGATTTAAAATTTGGAAAAGATAACATATCAAAACGTATACCCGCCTATGGGTATCAAATTGAAAATTCCGAAATATTTTCGTTGTGATAGAAACGGAACTACATTAAAAGAACCACATTGTTGTGATTATTTACTAACATTGAACGGCTCGTTTACCCAAAATTATAGGGGAAAACAATAAAAACAATTAATAAGAATTTTTCAAAATGTTATAGGTATACCGTGCGATCAAAAAAAAAAGAAAAAAATTAGTGATTAAAGACCTTCAGATGGCAATCCTGATTTTTGACAAATGTTAGCGGAAACTTTGACAAGTTTGCGTTTTATTCCTTTTGAGTGAAATAATGATCACTTTAGAGCAGAAAATTTTTATTGCTGTACAAGAAGAAAACGGTGGATGGTCATTTTCACTTTCAGTTTGTGTAGAAAATTTCCAGCCTTGATTCCCAGCCAATCTGTTGCCAACTGTAGAATTTAATCGACGCCTACTCTAATTTATTTTTTATTTGATCGCACGGTAGAAAAGTTGTTTTACTTGATGAGTTCTTTCACGTGTTAAAATTAACACACGTATTTCTGATACACCCTGTATAGTATATTATGTCACTAGGTAGAGAAGAGATTTTTTCATTAATAAATAATAAATTCATGTTGGCGCAGGAATAAATTTTTTCTATTTCGGTGTTAGAATAAGTCTATTCCAGCACCCAAATGACGTCATTTGCGTGCTGGAATAAGTCGTTCGCGGTAATTTAATTTTAGTGACGGACTTTCTTCACAATTCATTTCCTAATGTGAGTATAAGAATAATTTTTATTTTTTACAGCCGCCGAAAATTATTCCACACATAAATGTCCGCCAACCGTCGCAAAATTCTCTAGAAAAAAAATTTAATTTTCGTTTTTTAATTTATAACATGATATAAAGCGGCAAAATAGAAAAAATAGTATAAAGCACTTGTTGCAGAAGGTTCTTCAAGCACCCATTTGTTCAAATTTGTGCTTGAATAGATAGATACCTTCTGCAACTTGTACTTTAATATTCTACTTTCTATTTTGCGTTTAGAATGTCTATTCCAGCACCCTAATGACGTCATTTGAAACCAAAGCTTCTAATGGCTCTAACTGTGAGCTGAAAAAGAAATTCGGGTAGTTAAACAATTCGGTCCACTAAAAGTGTTTATACAACAGTTTCAAGTTGGAAACTTGACAACTAACAACAAGGTTGGATTCCTACCTAGCTAATATTTTAGGTAATAGTAAGAACCCTTAGCTACTTTGTTTGACTCTCGAATGTGTCGTACATCTTATAACCACGACTGCATTCATTTAGAACTTTTTTTTTAGTATGCTTCTAACCTTATACTTTTAAATCTTCTGCAGATCATTTTCCATATTTTCCTCGTTTTGGTATCTACAGATAAAAAAAAATTGAAATTCGTAAAACAGATAAGAAGTTTCTGGTTCAAATTGAGAAATTGCCAATAAATCCAAATTCTAATTTCACATTTTCAAATGAATTAATTTTAAACAATTGTAAGTATGCTTATGGTTTGATTTAGTGTCCTTGAAGGGTTAATATTTGTTATATTTCTTGGAAATAAAGGACGATTGGAGCAAAATACTAGTTTATTTCGGGGCTGCTACAAAACATACATTTGTTTTACTTTTGTAAACTCAATCCGGAGACAAAATGTAGGCATTCTGTTAACTGCTATAAATATTTTAAATAAGGAAAAGAGGCAAAAAAAAACAACTATGAAAACAATTTAGGAAAAAAGCTACATTTATACTACGAGTATTTTAACATTTACATAATTACAAAGCTCTTAGCAATGATACCGTGCGATCAAAAAAAATAAATTAGAGTGGGCGTCGTTTAAATTCTACAATTGGCAACACATTGGCTGGGAATCTGGTCTGGAAATTTTTCATACAAACTGAAAGTGAAAATAACCATCCACCGTTTTCCTCTTGTACAGCAATAAAAATTTTCTGCTCTAAAGTGAACATTATTTCACTCAAAAGGAATAAAACGCAAACTTGTCAAAGTTTCCGCTGACATTTGATGTCAAAAATGAGGATTGCTATCTGAAGGACTTTAATCACCGCCTGCTCAAATTTATTATTTTTTTTTTGATCGCACGGTACTTCAAAATGGAAAATGTGCATGATTATAAAATACCTAAAAGACATTTGAAGGAATTAATTTTTATACAGGCTGGATTATAAAAATAACGCCCCAAGCCATAATTTCATTACTTTTAAAGACGTTATAATATACAGTGCGATCAAAAAATCTTTCTATCAAGTAGGCGTACTAACTAGTTGAGGACGTACGTCGCTTGGAAGTTTGTATGTCAGCTATGACAAAAAATTATTTTATAAAAATTAAAATATTGATTTAAACAAATTGAATTACTGTATGAAACGTCTTAAAACACCCTAAAATGAGATGTAGTTGGAGTTTATTCATACAAATGGTTCACCACGATTTGTTGTTACAGTTTACAAAAAAAATATTTTGACATTTCTTATTTACGATTGTGACATTCTATCTTCCGCACACACGTTTTCAATTTCTAGGATCTAAATGAATACAAATGTTCTAGGTATTCTTTGATAGCCCACTTAATTTAATTGAATTTTTAAATTTTCTAAAAGCAAAACTTAGTGATAAGTAATAGTAAGTGAGCTTGTTGAAAAACAATTTAATGAGAAATATACAGGATGTTCTGTTTGAAAAACTGACATTGAAACAGGAAGCAACATTGATTGAGCATCTATGTCAAACAATAGATGACAATAAACTGTTTAACTTAGTATAGAAGTATTGTTATATCTTTAAAAATAATGAAGTTATAGTTAGGGGTGTTTTTCATAATCAGGCCTGTACATTAGGTATAAATAAAAATTACATGTTCTACTTAGTAACAATTCGCTTTTTCTTAGCACTTGTTGTTGTAGCTATGACTTCAAGAGCTTTATTTATTTTTATAATTTTTCCTGCGTTTTTATTGGAATATTTGAAAAGAGCGCCTTGCCTGGCCTCCGCCATTGCAAAGATTTTTGATGTAAGAAAAGTCGAGTTCATATCCGTGTAAATTTACGATAGTTTTACGAGCGACAGCCCCATCACGCTGAGACGCGAAATGAGATCCTGCAGACCTTATTTATGTTAGAGCTCCTTTTAGTTTTAACACTTTGACGTGTAAACGAGCGGTGTAACGGCCGACCTGCATGCAGACCAGCGACTCCGACTGCTTAGCAGGAGCGTTCTTTGTGGTGATTGCAACTCCTGCGGTGGTGCAGAGCCGCAGGACGTGCGTGTTTCCGCCATCTTTGGTAGCGACGTCACTCTTGCAGGACGGCCCACTGGCCGAGTCTCCGCCCATCCTGCTGTATGTGTACACTCGCATCCACGTATACACTCACACACAGGCTCATTTTTATAGCTCGGCTGAGAGAGATGACGACGGTTTAAAGTGGCTGAGAATGACTAGCTGACTATAAACAGGCGCTGGGAGAGCGGCTCTTCAAAGAACCCGCTGATGGTTGAAAGTGCCTTCGGTAATAAATCGACAGAATCAGCGCCGCTATTCATAAAAGTTGCCGCTATCGCATTAATTATGAACCCGCTGTTCGCTGGGTTCAGCGCTCAAACAGTTTGCATATGGGTATCATAAATTACTGTCAGTTATATCTGCAACGACGGCATTCTACAGCATTCCCAGCGAAATTTAAATCAACTCCACCGTTTGCCTCATTTTTAAACATCAACGAGTTAATAGCGCCGGGAAAATGCTTAATTACCGAAGTGACACGGCAATGCCGCAACATTAACACTTTTTAACGTTTCTACAGACCATACACACATTCATTACTGCAACAAGATGTTTCATCGACTTATTAAGAGATCTTTACTTACAAGAACATGGCTCGACAATATAACACGTTCCATCGCAGTCTTCGTAAGAAATCCTCTTCTCAAACTGTTTCATAAATGCAGGAAAATTAGGTACTACACAACTTATTTAAGAAATGTTTGTATATTAGAGCACAAGATACTACTAGTATAAACCTACTAGTTTTTTGAAGAATTTTATAATTGAAAATATTGTTTTAAAACTCTGTCTGTTGTACAACTCTCACTTGGCACACCCTCTATAAACAAGAGTGTAATTTTTTTACAGACTTCGGGAGCCTTATTGAGACAAGAGTTTCTTCATTAGAACAGTGGAAATAAAGGAGGTAAGTGCGAGGTGATTCACGTATGATGACGATTCTTACAAAAATAAAATGTAAAGTGATGGACAGTGAATTTCGTCCGCCCAATTTCAATGACAGACTAAAAGTATAAATTAGTCTTTAAGTTTTTCTAACCTTCTTTCAGAATTTTGATTAACGTTTATGACATTGACAGAATGCTCGATGTTCCTTGCTACTTTTTACCTGTGCTTTGTCTTATACCAAATTGCTTGAGGTATGGTACCAATCCATTTTTAAATTGAAAATCCGGCCCAAAGTAAATAAGAATTTAATTAAATTTGTCAACACGTTTTAAATGTCACAGTTATCGTGACAATAAAGTACAGGGTACAGTGAATTTTTCACGGAAAAAGAGCAGACAAAATTCAGTATGTCCATCACTACACGTTTTATTTAATTCTCCATGCAGGGTGTTTCAGAACTCGCGCCTCAGAGAAAAAGGAAGCAGTGTTCTAAATTGTAACTATGTTTAATGTTATTTGTGGCTTTTGTTGGCAAAATTTTTGTACCTTTACTAAATAATTATAAAAAAAAAACATATAAAAGATCATCAGTAACAATAAATAGACATAGAAAAATGTCAAATTCAAAAAATAAATGTTAATTTTTTTACAGATAGAATTTTTAATAGATATTTACATTATAACTCCGGTAAATGAGATTTTACAGTTACGAGTGAGAATGTCGAAACGAGTATTGTAGAAAATCATTTGCCGGACGTATGTCGTAATACGTTTTATTTCATACTGTAGGCACTAAATTTGAAAAAAAAAATTTTTTCATTGAAAATATAATCATCTATGAAACCCTACTCTCTAAGGTTACTGTTTCTATTGTTTGTTTTGTTGAATTTTCCGACACAAAATGGCAACAAACTGTAATATTCCGGAGCAAATTGCGTAAATATAGGTTGCGCCAGAACTCGCGCCCCAGAGAAATTTCAAGTAAGATATAAGATACCAGGAACATGAAAAAAATGTTTAAAAAATTCTATTTGTCAAAAAATTTTGACGTTTATTTTTTCACATTTGCCATTTTTTATGTCTATTTAATGATACTGATGATCTTGTATATGTTTTTTTATAATTATTTAGTAAAAGTGTCAATAAAAGCCACAAATAACATTAAACAGAGTTTCAGTTTAGGATACAGCTTCCTTGTATTCTCTTCTAATAGCCTGCTGTAGCAAAAAAACTTGAAAAATTATTTTTCCAACAGAAATAAATAGAGTTAAAATGCAAAATTTAAACTAGCATAACTTCGAAATTATTATAGATAGAATTTTTAACATTTTTTCCATGTACCTGGTATCTTACCTTACATGGCATTTTTCTCTGGGGCGCGAGTTCTAATGGTTTTATTTCGTTTGTCCTGTATACCATCTTCCACGAAATCAAAAAAATATATTTCAAGGACAAACAATACAAAATGGAGAATTTCATTCCTACAAGTTAGTAGTTAGAAAGATACCATAAAGAATATAAACAGTTTTGTGACTGGAAAAGGGAAAACGCAGTCAGTGAAAATAGTTTGATTATGCATTTTTTTCATTTGAGTCCGGTAATAGTTATTTATTCGACGAGTTTGAGTGTAAATCGGACCGATTATCACAGCGAGTTTGTTATCATCCACGAACTGGAGTAAAGCGTCCGATTTACACTCAAACGAGTTGAATACAACATTTTATTCTTCGCATTAGACTCAAACTTGCCTTAAATCTGTTAAAAATAATCTGACATTTCGTATTGAGAAATGCCAAACAGTTGTCAAAACTTCCTTACATGGGAGAAAAAGTTTTTACCGGACCTGATAACGTAGTAGTTTTATTTTCCGGACTCAAATCATTAACTTAAACATGGGTATTACAATGCAGTATGAAATAATAGTAGATTATGTTATTAGGAGTAAAAGTGATTGTTTATGTGGCGAAGCTGAACGTTCATTTTGCCGAACGGAGTGAGGCAAATGGATTCAGCTGAGCCACATAAATTCACTTTTACTCCAAATAACATATATTATTTTATCTGCAAACGATTCAGATGGAACGAAAAGAGCAACACACCAATAATCAAGTAAATCACCTCAATAATCAGGACGCTTTGCATTAAAATCGTAACAAACGTCACGCGTCAGTTTCGGAATTTGTGTTGAGATTTCGAAAGTGTTGATTGATTTAACTGGTGAATAACTGGTGTAGTTTATAGTGCAATATGTCGAATGCTGAAAAGGCGAAAGAGACAAGAAAGAGACAACAGTGATAAATGTCAAAGTAAGTGTCAAGTAAAAGTAAAAACGCCTAGGCGTAAAAACAGTGTTTTTACTTCATGTCTGAAAAGTAAAACTTTTACCTGTGTCATTTAGTCATAAAAGTGGTCACTTTTGTGACGTTTGCAGATAAACAATTTTTTCATGTTCCTAGTATCTTATCTCACTTGGAATTTTTCTCTGCTGGAGCGCGAGTTTTAAAACAACCTGAATAAATCTAACATCCAACTAAAGATAGCTAAAGATTAAGTTTCATATTTAGTTCTCCTTAGTTGGATGTTAAATTTATATGGAATTAAATAAAACGTACCTACATTTTTTATAAGACTGGTCATCTTGTGTGAATCACCTGGTATAAGAAACTAAAACAATTTGTAGGTGATGTAAAGAAGATGGAGTTATTTATGAAGCGAAAATGTAATTTCGCACCTAGTCTTTTCTATCGACTATTTGTGTCTCGTTGCTATTGCTTGTCTCAAGTAACATTATCCACGATATGTTGTCACTAGTTAAGCTAATCCATCTCTTTTATGGTTAATATACGACAAGGATTTTACAGGTCAAGAGTCATGTCCACTAGTTTCTGAAGTCCTTAAATCACTCGATTTCCTGTAGCTGTTGAGTAAAAGTTTGTCGTTGAAAGTCATCGTCCTAAGAAACTGAACGTTAACCTGTCTTCTTCCATACCCATCCGCAGAATATGATTGATGCGCCCGATTCATCTTAGTTATTTCCTTTCGTGACACTCTTCTAACTTTTGCTCTGTATATAATTAGCCGTGAAGAGCTTCTTCAAAGATGAGAAGTTGTCAGAAAAGGCGCGATTCTTGTGCATACGATTATCCTAATTTATCACTGTCGGACGAGGGCGAATTCATAATAAACTCATGTAACGATTGGGCCATGCATGCGGTTCGGTTCGGTTGGGACAGTGGCGGCTTGCCCTGCGTGATCGATCACATGACAGCCGAGTTCATGCTTGGCAATCAATCAGGACTCGCTTCATTCTCTAGCACTCATTAACAATCCTGCTAATCACGCTTCTCGCAAAGTAGACCGACTACCCGACATGGAAAATATTCTCACGTCTGTGTTATACAGTTTCGACGACGATCTCGGATAACTTCATTTATTAAGGTGTCACTGCGACGAAGATACCGCCAAGCTTCCAGAGATTACTCTTGCAGGATGTCACGAGAAATTCACTTTTTGCAGAAAAGCGCATCGGATATTTCTGGTCCACTTAACTTTAATGAGTTAATTTTAAATTTAATTCATTTTATAAAAGGAAAAACTAGAAAAAATCTTTTATCGCTATAAGAGTGGTTAAATAATCAAGGCACCATTAGGAAAGAATTTCATCTATAACAAGCACTGATTTCTTCAAAGGTTATCTCATTATTATTTGTATTGGAATTTGTTACTGTCATAAATTTATTATCATTATGTTGTCAGTTGTTTCTGCTAATTAAAAATTTTTTTCACACGTAACGACCTTCAAAAATCTTAAATCACACTACATTAAAATCAAAATAAGTCGTAAATTATGGCTAACACAATGACCTATTACGATTAGAAGCAAATATGTTACAAATATAAATGTATGAGCGTCATAGGAAATTGTTTATAATATTGTTACAGTGTAAAACCTGTTTCTTCTTCGTGATGTGTAAAAATGAGCTCGTGTTCAGGATTTTCACTGTAATTAGTTAATTAGGTACGAGTACATTTTATTTTGCAATCCGAAATTTATTTTCAAGGATGTCTCAAATTAATTGTTTAAACATAATTTTTCCAGAAGGTTTTAGCTAGCAGCCAGCCGCCTAATATTCCATCTAATAGTAAAAAATTATAGATCTCTAAAATATATACCTAACTTAAAATTATTAAATACGAACTCAAATCACTCTTTTTTTACTTTAAAGCATTGTTAATAAACGTTGAAAATATTTTATGGCAAATTTCAGAAATTTCGGACTTGTAGAGCTTTTTTAATCGTACAGAAGTATTATTTAAGTTCAAGGAACAATGAAAGAAATAAAAAAATATATACAGGGTGATTCACGAGGAATAATGAGCCTGACCAAATTCTTGATGCAACCACCATTACACTTTTGCAAGTTGCTTTGCGACACTGTTAAAAAAATTATAATTTGAATCCGCGAGGCCTATTATTATCGTCATGAATCATCGTCATTGTCATTTTTGACTAACGTTACAAATTTATTATAAACTGAGCAAAATGTGAACTTATTCCAATGATGAGAAGACTGACATGATTTTAGCTTATGGAGAATGTTTGAAAAATGCATCTCTTGCTTCCTATGTGATGCCCAATAATATTCCGAAAGAAAGAGCATCTCTTATTGTGTTGGTATATCAATTTCTTCTGTATTTCATTATTTTAATGTCAGAACTGACAAATTGTAAGTGTGCTCGCATGATTTCATATTTATTACAAAAAATCTTTGAAATCCACCTGACCTATGAAAATGTAATGTTGGTTGCAACGAGAATTTGGTCAGGCTCATTATTCCTCGTGAATCACCCTGTATTCACGAGTGAACCCGGAGGCAGCTTGTAGTACCTACTACATAAAATGTTAAACAATAATCACATCCTTATTAATCAAAGCTCGATTTAATCTCTTGAGCATTATTTATTGTTATCGTTTGTTATTCTCGGATAAGAGGGACTTTAATCTATTTGCTTTGAATAATTTGCAACTACTTGGTTAAGTATGTATTTATGTAGTGTAATTTTTCACGATAACGAAGTGTAGATAGGATAACTTAACGATAAATGTATATCTATTGTTGCAAAAGTGTCAGTTCTGTTGTGAAAGTAATTTTGAGAGTGGAGATGACTAGATTTGAGTGTAGCAACTTGTTGGTCATCATTACAGCACTCCCTGTTGTGATCAAGTTAATGACATGGCAGAACACGCCACCGATCTCGTCGGGTCGGTCCGGTGAGAAGTCAATAACAGAATGATTTGTTTAATCCCGCGACGATGGTATCGGTTCTACATGAAAGCAGCTGCATTAATCATATATATCTGGTCGTCGGCGGCGAAAGTTGAAAGAAGACATTACGGTAACGAATGGGGTCAAGTCAAGCTGAAACAACATCCCGATGTGAACAACGTTCGGTATCGCGGCACACATCTCGAATTGGCTCGCAGTTAACAGAGGGTGTGGAGCATTGATAAATGGGGCCATAAATTATAGCCGACTCCTCCCTGGAGTTGAGTGGGCAAATATCTATCACAGTTATAATTTAAAAGATCGTTTATCAAGATATTTATTGCAATCATAAAGCGTATACGGTCTGAAATATATAGTGACAGCCTGTTTCATAACGATACCTGACGGCCGAGTCCGGTTCGTAAATAATCTGCGACAGCTCCGGTGACACTGCGTGACGTTACGACACGACGCGTCCGTCCTTTTCCGCAACTCCTATCTGCGTCGGATTAATTAATGTCCGTCGTCGACACATCCCAGTTCGACGACATAAATCTCCCATCATCCCAATAAGTGTAAACTTACGCAGATAAGCGCTGAAATATTATAGGCGAGTTGTCGACGGTGCCGCACGCTGTCTCCACCTTTACGTGCATACGCGCTAATCCGACGGTCATTTGCATTTTCGTGTCGCTTATTGCAAAAGTGCCGGCTGGGATCAAGCACTTATCTGACATTTACACTCAACTACTTGAACCTAATTATTATTTATAGACGCGTTTGCCTTACTCTAACACATTTTATTACTTCATCAGATACGACGGACAAGTCATTGTTCTAATTTATGACCAGTAGCACGTTTACATTCGTCAAGTACCTACCGACCCAACAACTACGAAATGTTTCAAATTGCCAGCGCAACTGCAGCCATTGCCTCCTATGGACATTCATAAATTTTTATAAATACATAATGCTGCCTAACTTACGACTCTTTATATAATGAATTGTCGTTACAACATGTTTTACACTCTTAATATACAGCTTTAAAAATGTAAATCGCAAATCAGTTGAGTGAAAATGTACATAATAAAATTGTCAATAGAGAATTGTAGTCAAAAATTTTTTCTCGTGCAATTTTATAGAAAACGCTGATCGTTTGAGCAGTCTTGTGATCTTTTTATGGAAGTGTCGTTTCAAGTCATGTCCTTGATTGGATTCTGCTTTACCAGCGTGTTCATTGCAAGAAATCTGCGCCGAAAAAAGCCATGTTCACAGCAGCGGCAAATAAAGCAATCAAAGAACAATAACGGCGTAAGGAAGCGAAATAATGGATGGCTCCACAGTTTTTGCGGTTGTCCAGCTCTAGGGCTCAGTATTTAGAATCCCGTTGAGGATGAGAACATAGGGACAATCCGCGGTAAATGTTGATCCTTTTTTCACCCTTATGGTCGTGTCCCCTCGGGCGACATAATTTCCGTTTTATAAACGTCCTCCGTTTCTCCGGTGTGATTAATGTACCGGATTCCATTAAGCAATGATGTTTTTGTGTTTGGTGATGTGATGAGCTTCAGACGAGATGAGTCATGGATTCGACGCCACCCCATACCCATATGGGTTTTATGAAAAGTGGTAGAATAGAGATGTAATTCGAGCCGTAATCAGGATAAATGCCAGCAGGTGTAGGGGGGAATAATTAATTTCCTCTTGCGAACATTGATTACGTAATTGGTAAGTTAGCAGGCTAGGAGATAAACTAATTATGAATCAACGTGTAATATATAGAGCGTTCCATTAAATCTGTTATCAGAAGCTTAATCAGTAATGCGGGTTGTCATGTACAACATTAGCGTCAGTGCCGATTTGCTGGGTTGCCAGCGTCCGCAGATGAGCTACATCACACGGACAGCTGGGGGAGGATCATTAAATTACTACTATTACACGTCACAGTTCTTGACAAATAATATCAACATCAAACTCGCTCTCTCGGCAGCTACCGCTTTAATTAGAAAATCTGCTTGTCTGTCTTTCAGTCATTTCTAGCAATATCCACAAACGATTTACAGTTGCAACTACCAATTAATTATACCACTGGGTAGAAAGATTCTACAAAAATTGTTGCTCTTCAGTTTTTAATTTATTTTGTAACACAAAAATAGATGATGGAGTGTCGAAACTGTACAATTAGGTATTAATACTCCTTTATCAGTTTCTATAGACTATAAAAATTAGTGCCAACCATATACGATTTTATAGAACTAGGATCTTAATTTAAGTCGTAATTTAGTCCATTTTAATTTAACCATACACGTTTTTGTTATGCAATACAAGAAAACGTATATCATTTAGATTTTATAGCTTTTACACAACCGTTTGATGTTTTATAGACAAGCTCTCCATCATGACTCACTAATACTATTGGTATAACTATATACTACAATTGCACTGTAGTGCTGATGTAGGTTTGAATGCCACCTGCGTCCACAAGTGTCTCAGTGATTGATAATGTGGGGCGGAGGGGAAAAGCTAACATATAATTAGACAGAATGATAGGCAAAATAAAAAAAACTAATTATCGATGGAGATAATCGTAATAGTTATTTATGTATTAAGGGCATTATGAGGACATTTATGGTCTCCGGGGACGACGGGTTTGCAAGGTCGAGGGTCTCCGGCCCAAAACTCTTATTGTAACTATTGTAAGTCGTCCAAGGGCCATAGGCATTAGATAATTCTCATGGTACACACATACCTACAACGTTTTATGTTTCAACTGAAATTATATTTATTACCAAGTCAATAAAGTGATACTTTATCGAACGAGTCTGAGATTATGACTACAGTAACAGGCGAGTTCGATAAAGACACTCTACTGACGTGTTGCAGACAAAATTTTATCGCCATCTGTAAAAATTTATAAAAAAAATGGAGAAAAAAATTGGGATATGTAAATTATCACGTTTTATTATGACAACTTAAACAGAGGTAAAAATAACAACGGATACAAAACAAATTTACTGATTATTTGTTATATTAAATGTGAACGTACATACACCCTGGCGGATTATGAAAATTAATTCCTGAATTCGAAGGATTTTCAATTGAAAATGCTTGAGGATTAGAATCTATGTCAAATTGCAAATCCTTAGAAGAATTATTATTGATAACAACTGTGTTGTCAGTTTGACCTTCACCTAAAATGGTTTTTGCAATATTTGTGGCAGGTAAATGCTTGATTTGTACTGTACAATAAAGTGTTTGTTTACTTCCGAAAATTGTTACGGTAATGCATGAGTTTATTGACGTTTGAGAATAATAGTATATTATGTTATTAGGAGTAAAAGTGTTTGTTTATGTGGCAAAGCTGAACGTTCATTTCCCCGAACGCAGTGAGGCAAATGATTCATCTAAGCTACATAAACTCAATTTTACTCCAAATAACATATACTATTTTATCCGCAAACGATTCAGATGAAGAGAAAAGAGCAATACACAAATAATCAAGTAAATCATCTCAATAATCAGGACGCTTTGCAATAAAATCATAACAAACGTCACGCGTCAGATTCGGAATTTGTGTTGAGATTGTCGTAACTGTTGATTGATTTAACTGGTGAATAACTAGTGTAGTTTATAGTGCAAAATGTCGAATGCTATTAATCTTGTACCTTTCCAGAAAATGCTGAAGCAGAGAGACAAGAAAGAGATAACATTCGTAAATGTCAAAGTAAGTGTCAAGTAAAAGTGAAAAACGCTTAGGCGTAAAAACAGTGCTTTTACTCCATGTCTGAAAGGTATAACTTTTACTAGTGTCAATTAGTCATAAAAGTGTAATTTTTCTGATGACGTTTGCGGATAAAAAAATTAATTTGACATTATCAAAATAAATGTGATAGATTATCAAGTGAAGTAGCTTATGAATACACAGGATCCTGGCAAAAACCTTTAATTATAACCTCTAATTGCTATGGCCCTAGGGAATAATGAACAAACATATAGCGCGTATCACAGACGAAAAGAATCAATATAATAGACAAGTGGAACATAGAAGTGTTTATGTAAGCTTTCCTAACTACTTGTAAAAGTTGCACTTGGTTGTCATTTTACTTGCGTTTATTATACCTAGTAACAATTTCCGTTTGCGTCAATAGTCTGAAGTTGCCTCCAAGGGGCGCATTTGACGCCGAGTTTTGTAGCATTTATCGCGTTGGCAAGCCGATTTTAATTACAGAGTTGCCGTTATTGAATAGTCCCGCGAGCACAATCAGCAGCAGTGCAAATGCGTACTATAGGTAGCGTCCAGAAATATATGTGTACAGATTAAGGATTAATTAATTACCTCGTAAACGTGTAGCGAGCGAGAGAAACACCATGATAACAGTGCTAATGAGATTAACCAACAAGCAGTGCAGCATAAGTGGCTTAATTGATAGTTCAGGGAGCAAGGCATGAGATAGCCTTGTAAGAACGCATGTAACCGAGCATTTTTACAACCGGTGGTATTTATGTCATCTGATATTGCCGTTGAGACTGTGTTTGTTGTGCATATGTACGTGATCTTTGGCTGGAAACACACAACAAGATTCGAATGTCTGAATCCGGGACGGGATAATCCGGATCGTAAATTTCGACTATAACGATTAGTGAGGCGGCGAACTCGCGATTCTGTCCTGACCGGCGGCTCGCTTCGCCACATCCGTCGCCATTATGGAGTCAATTAAAGGAAATTGGTGAGGTCGCGGCGTTGTAAATTGGATTCGTTTCCGAAGATTACATACTGATACGGACTCTACAGCTCATATATCACTTATCTCGACCGCTAATAATTGGTTTATCGGAAATCGGCGATTGCACTCCCGACCGCTTGCAGACGCATATAAGATATAAATTGAAACGTTCCCAGAAATTCGAGAACGTATCAGAATGCAAAGTTATTTAAATCCATTTCTACAAATGGACACTTGTTCTTGTTAGGGTGAGTTGTCCGAATATGGAACATTTTTTATCTTTGACAGATTTGAGCAATAAATATTTTTTTATTAAAAATATATTGTATCAACTAAAAATAGGAAAGTTTTTTAACGTTGAGGATATTTAAATGTCAACTATTTTTATTAGTTTTTATTTTGTTATTATTTTTTTATTTGACCTTTGATGGTATTCCATGGTTTTCGTAATACAGGGTGAGTCTTAACTTAAACGCATAAACTTAGGGAGTGAAAGGTTATGATCAATAAAAAGTAGAGTAAAAATTAAAAAATGAAAAATAAGTTAATATAACTTTTTTATTTTTGACGAGTGTCAATAAAAAATACTAGTTAACCCCACCAAAATAAAGAAAATCGATACACTTAGCTAACAGGCGTGACGTGAATAAATGTAATGTCGGCATTGGTGTCATCAGTACACAAATTATCTAAAATTTTAAAGTCTAATAGTGTTTTTTAACACAGTAGGTACGTACATTTCGGTGACTAAGAAACTTTCATCAGATTTTTTTTTCACTATTAGTTTTTATTTGGCATAAAAATCATCCTGTATATTTTTATATTACCAGAAAATTAATAGTGAAAGAAAAAAAAAACAAAAATGTTGAGATAATTTCAATGTTTGGGGTAAACTGAGACTGATGAGTAAACTCTCTCAAATTCTGTTTAAGCAAGTCATTTTCTAATGAGTCAATAAACAACGATGTTATCATATCGCCTGCCAAATGAATTTGGCATAAAAACTTAACAATGAACAGAAAGAAAAAGACAATAATTAAGACAGCCCCACATTATGACAACCGATGGAATCTTAACATATTGCTTCTATTAACGTGCAAGTACTGTTCATGGCAAAACAAATATACATATGTCGGGTAAGTTGTGGCGTTTAATGTTTTTCATGTCAATAATGGTAATAGAACACATTTTATAGCCAATTTGATCCAGTTACTACAAACAATTAACTCGACGATTTATTGTTTAAATGTTTATTATAAATAAATAAAAACAGACCTAATTTTAACTTTTGACAATAATAAAATTTTATAGACACATCAGACAGGCAATAAAGATTTTCGTTTTACAATCTCTCAATAAAAACATTAAATTATTATTTATAATTTAGACTGGTGTTATGCAATAAATTAATATAAAATGAATTTTCTACAAAACGTCAACATCGAATATTATACACGAGTTGTAATTTTTACGACTTTTAATAAAATTTTATAAGGATCACATTTATTATTTCCATTTATGTCGGTATGAAAATTAAATTAAGTGCATCGTCATGATGGTAAAAATTAATAAATTGCTAAAAAACAGGCGTGCACAAATGAAGATTTCAAGTTCGGTGTCAGCCGCTGTCACGATGGCCACCCTCTGATAATTTACGAAACTAAATTGTTTGCTGACGTTGCCCCTGAGATCTGTCTTTATTGATGAAACGGCGAAGAACTATTGTTAAAACAGTCATCAATTTTAATCTTCCTTTATCAAATTGCTTCCAACAGTTCCCTTCAATAACAATGAATTCATTTTTATTGTCGTCCAATAAAACTGCCAACAATTCTATCAAACGTCCGTATATGGCAATCTAAGAATGAAAAGCTCGTAAACGTACTTACAGTAAATTGTATGTCTGGCCTTTTTCCGACTTTTCTTCTAGGTTGGTATCCAATTACTCATCATAAGTTCTTGGAGGTAAAATTTCAAATAATTATTCCGAAACTGTAGGAGATCTTACGTTCAAACCATCTCCAACAGATTTTATGGTTCTAATCCAATTCGAAAGAATTTCTAGCTGATAGATTAGTTTTATCACAAAATATTCCTTTACCTAGAAGGCTTGCCGAAAATATTTTTCTGAAAATTATGCTAATCCAATTTTGTAAGAACCTATCTCTGAAAATTTAACCGGATTAGTAATTGGTAATGAGTTGGAGTCCCAGCAATCTTGTTATCTTTTATGGTAGGGCTATTGCAGGCTTTAATTTTCTTAAGACGACTTGAAGATTTATAGAGCCTCTTAAAGTGTGACATCGCCCATTTAATAAAGGCTTTGTTGTTAGAGATAAAGCTAGATTTTTGCAATAGTGAAACGCAGTTTAGTTACAGGTAATAATAGAGACTTTAACGAGATGTTAGACGAGTTTTTTTGGTTTACACAACGTTTCCGTTTTGTAGTATTTGTGTCAATAATAATTAATAATTTTTTTATAAGATATGTGGTTTTGAGGTTTGGATGACTGCGCGAAATATAGCGGTTTCTATCGAAAACGACGAGCAAAGTGCAGAGAAGGATATTATTCGGGAATATATTGGGGCCATTTATAAATGTTGATAGGCAGCCGTCAAGTGCTAGGCAGCTGTCGTTTGTCATGCGGGGGTCGAGGCCGCGGAAGCCGCGGCGGGTTCACAGAGCTGGAGATTGATGATCCGACCTCGACATAATAGAAAACTGACGGGCCAACAATAAGCTATCGAATGTTATTAATGACATTCGCTGCTAATTTCCATGCAGCTTGACTTATAACAAATCTCCAACATTATTTTCCTTACGTCGAGAAAGGCATATTGTTTGTACTTGAACACATTTATCACCCCCTGTCGTCGATCTTCATCTCAATGTCACGACCAACTTTTTCTATACACCTACATCATTTTTCAAATGTTATTATTAATCGACGATCAACTCAAGAAGATATTGATTTGCCTATTATTTTCCTCGACCTAAATTCCGTCTTGGGGTTCAACATCGATAACTAACATAAGTGAACCATGATCCTATGAACAAAATAAATGACAATTTTTGGGAGCAAACATATTGCTGGTCTGAATACTTCTCATGAAAATGATGAATTTCCAGAAGTTATATACCCTTCAGCATAAAATTTTTGGTATTTGCATAAACTTGAAAGCGTCTCTTTTATAACTTCAAACGTAATCTAATATTTGTCGTAAGACGATAAGATTGCTGGGAATAATTTTCTTGACAGCTGTACATAATAAACCAAAATCTTGTTTCGTCAAAAGTCGAAGGAGTGGTCGTAAGGTGATTTTCTAAATTATCATAACAATACTCAGTTAAACTCGTCTAATCCAATCTTGGAGCCAAGGGTATACAATTTGACGGACATTGAAAATAAGTGGATTAGCGGTAGGGGGTGCCAGTGCTAATACTTGGTTTTTGCCGATATTTTAGTATCAATAAATATTAATTGACAGTAGAGCCTAATGTTGTGTACCTTTCCGATTTACAAGTTTTGAGCAGGTATCGAAAAGAATTTAGAATTCGGCTTGTAACTTAACTTCATCAAGCAGATTTGTTAATAAATTCCCCAAGTGAAATCCGATTTGTAAGACTGCTTGAAACAGTTATAATGAAATTAGAAGAGCCGGTATTAGCGAAACGTTTAGTAATTTGAATATATTATGTTTACTGGAGTTGTATTTGTAAAGAGCAAGTTGGTTGGATTGTGTCCAAAAACTAAAAGCGGCGCCAAGTCAGCTTGTAATTGGTGTAATTCTTTACGACACTTTGAATTAAGAGAACACTTCAGTTTTCAAATCTTTGATCTTTCATAGACTGAATTAATGGGCAAAACTATTTGAAAAACCAATCTCTTGATCATGCTTTGGAACTACTCGCGTCTCTTACATTCATTCATGCGTTCGCATTCTCAGCCTCGTCCAAAAAAAACTCCAATAATTGGCTAGAACTGGCGGCCGTCGTCGTAAAAAACAACAACAAACTCGGCGAAATAGCATAAATAATTCCCGCCAAACGTCAATGGCAAACTCTGATTTATTGAACGCTCGTCGACAGTGATGGAAGTCGCGGAGAATAAACAATCAAAGGGCCGCAAAGCCGACACAGTCGGTTTGTTGGATGCCCCTCCGATAATGAGACTGTCTGGCTGGATACACACAAAACGTTATCGGTAATATCGACATCTGCAATCAAAATGAGGGCCGCCGCACACGAAAATGTAAATCGGACGCATTCCGCCATGTCGCCGTGTGTCGCGGCATTCGACGCACAGGTGTTCCGAAAATTTCGCTCACCATATCTGATGCAACCAGTTGCCAAACTGGGCCCCAGTCACATTGCGATCGCCAAAAAATTCTACACCAAAAAATCTCCACCAAGCGTGATGCCATGTCTAAACGGTACCGGAGATATAGGTACGAGTATGTAGGTGGGTACACGGCAAAGGGTTTTCATCTCATATATATGTACATACAGATTTAGTCACAGGAGAGTTACTTTGAAAATCAATTAGTTTGCAACTAAAAATACCTTTAACGTATGTAACTGGATATAATATTTTATTTAAATTAATTCAGTAATCAATGTGAGCTGAATGAAAATGAGTAAAGTCGTCAAAATGACAAGTAATTGTCTACTGCTTCAAGGACTTTTATTTCATTTTCTGGGCCAGTAGCAGTCCTCTGACGGGGTCTTTCATTGGGGGCCAATCTTGTCGTAACATGGCTTCCAGTTTTCTATAAATATTTCAGGAACCGGATGCATTCGATTTGGATACCTCTCCAAGTACAGAGTTGCTACCGCAGGAGAATTTTTCTTGCATTCTCCTTGGATTAAGCCCATGTCCACTTTTTTGTTATTTGTGTCATAATACATTGTATTAACAAAAATTGACTGTTAATTTTTAAATGTCAAAATGAAAAGATATGCAAAGTATTCTTGGATTCAATTTTATAATTTTTAAAAATGAGGAAGCTAGACGCCTATGTGAATTGTGTAATGGGTTTCTGCTCAAATTATTTCAGAAGTAACTCTCCTGTGATTGACCCTGTATATAAGATTTCACTGGATTTACGGGGACTTTGGAGGACTTCTAAAAATTGTAGACGACATTTAAATTATAAATATGTATTAGCCACATTAATTAATTTTTCATTTTCTACAAATTCAATAACGTTGAACAAAATGTTAATGAACCCAACAGAGCCAAATATGGCACTGAAAGTATCGTCACAATATAAGTTTTTGATCTAGACTAGAATCTTTGGTTTTTATATTATGTATTTACATATGGAGTTTAAAGGAAGAATAACTTTTAGGTATAGCAATGTTTTTCGACATTTTTTGGTATGTATTTCTATAGTAGTCACGGTGTAAAAAAAGATTTCTGGTATTATAGCAGCTATGCCAAATGAGTGTGCGATTCGCTATAATAGGCGTTTTGAAAACATTGAAATAACTTGGAATATTTAAAATGAAATCACGTCATATATAATTAACTTCTCTGGTGACCGTTTCCGTGTTTGACTAAAATATCAAGTAAGAATAAATTTGAGAAAAGCGAGCTGCGCTGTCGGCTTATAATTTTCGAGCAGTGGGAATATTAGCAGGTTTGCGCGTTATTTAAATACATTGTAATTACATATTATATTACGTAAGTGATCAAAAATCGTGGCGTGCACGCATCCACTGTCACAATATTATCCAGTCAGACTTGACTCCTTTATAAATCATGGAGGACAGTAGCGTGTATTGTAGCGAGATTTCAATGAAACCTCATCGATTCTCTATCAATCCCCTTTTAAAATTTTTATCAGATCGGTGATGCATGTCATAAATTATTTATCATATTTTTTCTTGTTTCATTAAATAGTCACGGCTACAAGTTTGCGAGAGATTGGCTGTTTCTGACGCTGAATTAGACCCGTAACGTTTGAGTTATTTTTATGGACGCTTGCAACGTTGTGGTCGTCATCGTTAGTGGTCGTTAATGTTTGTAGGTGCAAGAGAGACGACTCCACGACCATCATTAACGATAACCATCGCGCCTGCCATAGTCCTCTCCAAAGACAAATGAAGGTGCGAGCTGACAGCGAGCCCATTTAGTCGGGAAGTCGTAATTATAAGGCGTGGTGGTAGAAAAAGGTGATGGGGCATCGTCTAAGTACCGTTAACCAAACAAGGATGAAGGCGGCTTGTCCGACTCGACTTTTTTAATGTTTCAGGAGATTAGTTATTAAGATTTCAGTTTAATTAATAACCAACACCTTCTTACTAGAATAAATAAACCTTCTTCACTATTTTATTGTCAAAGTTTTTCAACATGCACATCCATCTACCAGAAAACATTATTTCGAATATTACAAAACCAAAAAATATTTAATAGTACCTAACGTCCACTTTAGTAGTTTATTGTCTTAAATAACATGTTTGGTACAACATGCAGGCCCACAACTACGCATTCACCAAAGGTAAAATGCCTCATTTTGATTTTTTGTTTGATTTTGTATTTGAAAACACAGAAGATGTGTTATTTTAAGTAAAATGTAATAATACCATTTTTTAAGCTCACTGTCTTATACGGGGTGCGCCAGAACTCGCGCCTCAGAGAAAAATGTTATATAAGGTAAGATACCAGGAACATGGAAAAAATGTTAAAAAAATTTTATCTATAAAAATTTCGAAGTTATGAGGGTTTAAAGTTTACACTTTGACTCTATTTATTTCTATTGGAAAAATAATTTTCCAAGTTTTTTTGCTATAGGCTATTAAAAGAGGAAACAAGGAAGCTGTATCCTAAATTGTAACTCTGTTCAATGTCATTTGTGGCTTTTATTGTCAAAATTTTTGTCCCTTTACTAAATAATTATAAAAAAAACATATACAAGATCATCAGTATCATTAAATAGATATCAAAAATGTCAAATGTCAAAAAATAAATGTCAAAATGTTTTGACAGATAGAATGTTTTAAACATTTTTTTCATGTTCCTGGTATCTTATCTTACTTGAAATTTTTCTCTGGGGCGCGAGTTCTGGCGTAGCCTGTATATTGATGTTACCTAATTTTAAGATATTTGTTGTATACTTTTTTAGTTATGTGGGTCAAACTTGTTCAATCTCGCGTTATGTCGAAATTCTTAAGCGAAGGAAGAACAACAATCTGTCAGGTGTTGTTAATTAATTATACGTCGGGTTTTTATTGAAAGGAAATAAAAACCATTTAAATTAATTAAAAATGTATATTTACGACTTGTTGTAAAGGAGGCAAACAACGATTCAAATGAGATATTATTTTTAAATTATGTAGCTAATTAACAGTGATTTCTAATGGGTTTGCTACGACTATTATTAATAGAAGCCGACGTGTTTATCGGCAAATCTGTAAGGTCGATGATGAAAGGCGTGAAATGATTTATGACGTTATTAGGTAATATCCTTGGTGAGAATTCGATTGTTCTAAAAAGGCGTCTCCTAATTAGCTTCTGAGATTTTAACATTTTCTCCAACTAGTGTTTGCGATAGCATCAAACATAGATAAAATTGTATCTTGACATGTTTATAAAAGTTATGACAGCTGTAGTAGACGGAACCATAAAATAAATAAAGTTTACTGTATTTTATGACCGACAGGTTGTAATAACTTCACAGTGAACTGCGCCACCAACCATCCGTCATCATTGTTCCTTTGGTTTGTTGTTCTTTTCCCGTGTTTTGTACGCTACTGACTGTTTAAGGGCGGCTAACATCAAAGCACCCAGAAGGTCTGTCGTCGTCACCAACTTCATGGGTGGTAGAAACCGACAGGCCAGAAACGTGGCTGTATTAGCGCTTTGTCATGCTACGACTTTCAGCGGGGCTGCAAAGACCTGGAGGGGCTGCCAAACCTGCGCAATAGCCTCTCGTTTAGAGAGCGTAGTTCTGTTGCTTTCAGACTTTCATACTAGAGTTGTCCGTCGTATGAAAGCAAGTTTGCGCTCGTGTGTTGTCAGTTTGTTTAATCGTATAATTGTTTTTATTCACCGTAAACGTGCATTTATTCCAAATGGTTGTGTTGGAGGGTGGAGGCATGTTGTCAACATCCGGAAATCAATATTTGCAGCCGGATTATCTGTCACCGTTACCAACTACGGTAAGATAGATTTTAGCTAAACGTTGAATGTTTAATTGAATGCAAATTTATTTTTCAGTTGGACGCTAAGAAAAGTCCTTTGGCACTTCTCGCACAAACATGCAGCCAAATCGGAGCTGACACTCCATCGTCCAAGCCTTTGATTTCTCCATTGGAGAAACCAAAGAAGACGCAAGAGAATTCTACGCGTTCTCCTCCAGTAAAAAACGACAAGAATGCTCATAGAAACACACCGACTGAAAACAAACTCGCTTTTAAGCCGTATGAAAACAATGTAGTTACAAAAAAGAGCGAAGAGAACCGGCCTAACTCAAAATCAGGATCTGCTCATCAAAATTCTACACCGAGTGAAGATAAGAAATCAGAAACGCAAAGTCCAGAACGGAAATCAGTGTCACCAGCCACTAGTACTGCTGCGACTCCGGCCCCCGAAACCGGGAAAACTTCTCCAGGTTCGGGTGAAAACAAATCGTCAACTCCGTCGGCTCGTGGTGCTAGTCCCATCATCAGATCCGGTTTAGAGATTTTGCAAGGACATTCGAAAGATACACCATTGGGGGCATATAAGCACGGTTCTCTTTCGTCTGGTTTATCATCAGGATTGAACGGCCCTTTAGGATCGCTGTGTTGTCCTCCCGGACTCGAACACACGAATCCGGCTTTCAGACCTCCGTTTCCCGGAGCTCCATTTTCGCATCACCACGCTGCCATGCTCGCTGCTGGATATCCGGGTGCCACTCCGGGACCGTATTTGAGTTACGCGCGTGTCAAAACACCGTCAGGTGGTGAAGCTTTAGTTCCAGTGTGTAAAGACCCTTATTGCACCAGTTGCCAATTCAACATGCACAATCAGCAATTGTTGATGAGTGGAGCATCTGGCCCTTGTCCCAGCGGCTGCACGCAATGCGATCACCAGAAGTATAATTTGGCTATGGCAATGTCGTTAGTGCCCCCAGGTCCTGTGCCGCCATCGTCACTCGCATACCCCCAGTTGGGACGACCATATGTGTGTAATTGGATAGCAGGGGACACCTACTGTGGAAAGAGGTTTGTCACGTCCGAGGAGTTGTTGCAGCATCTGAGGACACATACGAGTGGATCTGATGGTTCGGCGGCGGTGACATCCTCGGCGTCGCCTTTACTTAATCCTCATTCGTTATTTTCGTCAGCGGCGTCGCTCCATAGGCCTGGGTATCCCAATCCCCCACTTAGTCCGTTATCAGCGGCGAGGTATCATCCGTATGGGAAACCCACTCTACCTACCTCGTTGGGAGCTTCTCCATATAGTGCTTTTAATCCGACGGCACTTGGAGCTTATTACTCGCCATATTCCGTTTATGGGCAACGTCTTGGCGCTGCTGCTGTGCATCCATAGTGATACTTGTAGTAATTCTTCTCATGTTTTGACTTATACAGACATGGCGTCTGTATCGGTCTGTTTGCTCCACTGTGATAACGTGTAAATAATTTTGACGAAGCTAAAGCTGATTAAAATTAAGTGCAATCTGAAGCGGACTTAATCTTAGGGCAATAAATTATAAAACTGTCCATTTTCTTTCTAAGTTTTTCTCCCGTTTCAACGATACTTTAATCATTAAATAATTCAATAAAAAAATATTTGTATAGACTTGTAAGTATTTAATGTTGAGTTTCGATATTGCTTTAATAAAATGTTTGTAGAACGATTGTTGTATTTTATTTCTTTTTTGTGGGGGAAAGAGTGGGGCGCAGGTGAATTGACGATGATGGCAGATGGGTGTGAAAGCCGCAATGATGGATTGCCGGCAAGTGACCTTCCCTTGGCATCTCCAATCTCTTGTGTATGATGGATCACCTGAGCACGTCACGAGCTCATTCATCATCGTGTCTTGAAGGTGACGGGCTTGCACGCCACTGCTTACTAATTGAAACCCGCACATTTCGAAATGTGTATCAGACTTTCCAATAAATACATTATCGTTCGTCTCCACAAATTTGTTTTTGTACAGATAACAAATCGTAAAACGCTCATCAAATGTCTATATGTATTTCTTTCAAGTGAATCCGTTAACACGGAGGACGTATTGTTAGACGGTATTGCTTGAGAGATTTACGTTGTAACAGGTGTCACTTAAACGAACGAGTTGTTGGAATCCAAACAAACTTAAAAGTGGCAGCGGCCAAATTTTTATACCACGGAGAAAATATATCCTATGATTCCGATGCCTGTCTGACGGATTGAATGCTAAGAGATTATTATTACTCCCTGTAACTGATTGACAATGGCAGTTCATACTTGTTCTGGGACTTGTGCCAAATGAGCAAAGTGAGTGACAAGATTCGTTGGCATTTACTGGAGGAGGTGGCGCTTGTCCAAAATAAACTTGGTATTTTTTTCAAATAAATCTTGTTTTAGAGATATATTTGTCATTAAATCATAAATGTTATAAATTGGAATTCCAGTTTTATTTTCAAGTACGCATAAAACTGTTTGCGGGAAAGAAAGTTTAAAAAATCAACGACTTTAGTCATAAAATAAAACACGACTAGGATGATTTATAGTCAGTATTATGGCATAGTTTATTGATGTTTAATTTATGACTTTATGTTATGAATATTTCGATTCCGAAAATTTTCCTGGCCTCTAAAATTAATTCTTCTAAAATAAATATGCTGAAATCAAAAAATATTCAGTGTTTTTAAAATAAATTTGATTTACTTAACAAAATAACATTGTAAATGTTTATTTTACAAATGTTCTTAAGTGATTTTGCTTATCTCTGATTGGCCTCATTATTCTAATTCTTTTATTATAAGGAAAATTTATGCCGTTTTTAATCGGGCAATGAAAGAATTACGTTATAATTTTTATTAAATTAGTATTTGCAACAAATTAACATTATTACCTATTTTTACTTCATTACAAGCATTTTTTAGAAATTTAAAATTTTGTTAAAGAAATAGTCGGAGGTTAGTTTTATTTATACATTTACACTTTGAACAAAATAGGTTAAGTATCCTTCATGTTCTTGGCAAATAATAATATGAAATTTTCTTGTATTCATAATCATAAGTAATTTAATTCAACAAAAATATGTATTTGCCTGCACAAACAAAATGCTGAAATTATATACAGGAATTTTAAATATGATATATGCTTTAGTTAAAGACGTGTTAAAAGTGTCACCGTCTTCACAATCGTCTATAAAGTAGCTTTTTCCAAAGTTGAAGCATTTTTTAATGGTCGTGGTGTTAGTTGTCAAAATTGTCATTACACACTTTTTCATTATTAAAAAAATAAAATAGTCCGGTCAAAATAGACATTTCAAATAACTAAAATTCCGACAGAGCCAAATTTTGGTGGAGATCTAGGGTACACTATTAGGAATAAAGTGTCAAAAGTCCCCATCGATCCCATGTGTACTAAAAAAGTTATTCGGCGTCAAAGGTCAAAATTTGACGTTTTTTACATTTTTTTCGAAAACGGTAAGTTTTATCAAAAAAGTAGCCCAGACAAAAATTATAGATCTTGAAATTATCTACAAAAATGGTCCTTATACTTTTTTTCTAAGAATCACCATTCCTGAGATATCGCGATTCTAAAAGTTGAAGGAGTCACATTCTACATGATATGCACATACAGAGTGCGCCAGAACTCCTGTCTCAAAGACAAATGCCATGTAGGGTAAGGTACCACAAACATGGAAAAAATTTAAAAAAAATCTATCTATAAAAATTTCAAAGTTATGAGAGTTTAAATTTTGCACTTTGACTCTATTTATTTCTGTAGGAAAAATAATTTTCTAAGTTTTTTTGCTACAGGCTATTAGAAGCGGAAACAAGGAAGCTGTATTCCTAAACTGTAACTCTGTTTAATGTTATTTGTGGCTTTTATTGGCAAAAGTTTTGTACCTTTACTAAATAATTGTAAAAAAAAACATATACAAAATCATCAGTATTATTAAACAGACATAAAAAAATGTCAAATGTCAAAAAACAAATGTCAAAATTTTTTGACAGATAGAATTTTTTAAACATTTTTTTTATGTTTCAGGTATCTTATCGTACTTGAAATTTTTCTTCTACTTCATTAAACTTATAAATATCTTGATTCCATTAGAATTAAAAAGAATTTATTTGGTAATACATATAGAATGTTTAAAAAATCGCGCACTTCCTTGAAAGGGAGTAATTGGGTAGTCCTCAGAGTATTGAAAAAATGTTTAAAAAATTCTATCTGTCAAAAAATTTTGACATTTATTTTTTGACATTTGACATTTTTTATGTCTATTTAATAATACTGATGACCTTGTATATGTTTTTTCATAATTATTTAGTAAAGGTACAAAAATTTTGTCAATAAAAACCACATAACATTAAACAGAGTTGCAGTTTAAGATACAGCTTCCTTGTTTCCGCTTCTTATAGCCTGTAGCAAAAAAACTTGGAAAATTATTTTTCCAACAGGAATAAATAGAGTCTAAAGTGCAAAATTTAAACACTCATAACTTTGAAGTTTTTATAGATCATTTTTTTTTAATTTTTTATATGTTCCTGGAACCTTACCCTACATGATGGCATTTGTCTTTGGGGCGCGAGTTCTGGCGCACTCTGTATGTGCATATGATGTAGAACGTTACTCCTTCAATTCTTAGAATCGCGATATCTCAGGAATGGTGATTCTTAGAAAAAAAGTGTAAGACCATTTTTGTAGATAATTTTAAGATCTATAATTTTTGTCTGGCCTACTTTTTTGAAAAAACTTGCCGTCTTCGAAAAAAATTTAAAAAACTTCAAATTTTGACCTTTGACCCCGAATAACTTTTTTAGCACACATGGGATCGATGGGGACTTTTGACACTTTATTTCTAATGGTGTACCCAAGGTCTCCACCAAAATTTAGCTCTGTCGGAATTTTTGTTATTTGACCACTATTTTTATGACTAATTTGACCGGACTAAAAATATTCATTGAATCTTATTTGATATTTTACCGAGTTAATGAAGTATTCGAATAAATTAACCCTATCTATTTAATTTCTAAATATTTAATAGATAAATTCCACATGACATCGTAAATTTGTTAGGTTCGTTTGATAACATAAACGCCGATGGAAAATAATTACGTGTTGAAACTTTTTATTGCACCATTGAAAGGAAGATCAAGTAGTTTTTCGGTGTGAAGAAAAATATGATATGAATAAATTAAAAATCTAGGAGTATTTTGGTCTCATTATCCTTTTGCATCAAATACAAAATGTCTGGGTTTAAATTGGAATAATGAAAATTACGCGCCGTGCATGAGTTATTTTAATGTAATTATTACGAAGATTATCATGAAGAACATAGCTGTTGGAGTAACAACCATGCCATTATCAACAACGACCATCAGTTAGAAAGAGCGGCCGTCAAAGAGCGCGCTGTAACAGCATAATGATGGCCTATCATCCAATTACTTGCTATCATCAATTCTAGCCAAACTGGTTATAGGCTACTCTTCATGAAGAGCTCCCGTCATTAATCATGAGGCAGTGGCGACTCCAGGTAGGGGTCGACGTCACTCAAATCGCCATAGGCGGTTCATAAAACTGGGCTCTAATTTTCTCAAAGCACTTATACAGTTCTCTAATGACATTTACTGCGCTTATGTAAAACGAATATGTTAAGTTTTTTATTAGTTTCCTGACATTATCGTAGTGGTATTAAATGCTAGTGTTTTTTTATGGTCACCATCATTGTAGAACAAGTTTCTGCAAGCTTACTTGTTTTACACGGGACTAGCAACTTTCGTTATTGGCAGATTGTTCATGGGAGAAAGCAAATAATTGAAACATACCAATGAAGACAAGAATTTAAACAATGTCATATGGAATTGCGTATTTGACGGTTAACGTTCCGAAAGAAATCAATTCAGAAAGCAATCGCTGGTATATTTTTAACAAATAATACCGCCCATTGCTTTCTCAATTTATCAGATAGGTTGTCAATCATACTTATTAAATTGGGACTATTATAGTTTTTCATAATAAATCTACTCAAAAATAACAGGTTCACAGGTTGTTTAACCTTAATCAGAATAAAACACTAATACTTTTCACGCTTTTATTCGTTTTATTTGTACAAATTAAAACCTGAATGGCATTTAATTAAGTTCGAGTGTGTAAATATAATTGATATGCATATTTATTACAATTGTATTACGTTTACTTATAACAGAATTTCCTACTTGCAAAGTATGTACCTAACCGGTTAAAGTATGTAGTAAAAATTGTCGTAATTCTCGTCTTTATCTTTCACACATTTATAAAAACTTGTTCGCTTAATCGTTTGATCTTTGCAAATATTTACGAAAGTTCTTATGATATTAGTTTTCCATCAACAATTTACGGTAAATAAATCTTTCTGTAGTGTCACTAGTATTTTTCCTGAGTAATAATCACGCGAAACTGTTAGCAATAACTAATTTAGGTTTTTGTGTATTGTGGAATTATAAAAGCTTTAATATTTGTGTAATCCAGGATCAAGAATGATAATTATTATAGTGAAATAATAAGAAAAAGAAAAATTCCATATGTGATTTGTGGTTAAACAAAACGTACATAATTCATTTGCTGTCATAAAAGTCTCCAGTCTCGCGACTTTAAATTATTTATGAAAAGTGAATTGCTGAGTAGAGATTTACAGTTGTTTTCCTGTAAGATTTGTTTAACATAGCAATAAACATTGCGAAAGACTTTCAGTTCGTCTACCTTTTAGTTGTTGTGACTGACATGCTAAAGTTTATTTATGTTCTTGAGGATCAAAAGGCGAATGTTTTATGTTATAATTTATGAGTAATTAGTGTAGTAAATGCGCTGGCGTAGGCTCAACTCAAATAATTATATTTAATGTGGGCTTAGGAGATATAATTCTTCAGAAAAGCTCTTAACTACCTACCATTTATGTTTTATATGGGAAAATTTTAATTGCTAATTGTAAAAGAAAATTTAATTTATTGCACATACATACAATGCTTGGCTTATTTATGACCTTATCGCGGACATCTTAATTCCGCCCCTCGTCATACACTTCTTTTATAATGTAAAAAATGTTTGATGTAGACATTTCTTTTGTTTTTATTAAGATAACGTGTTCTAAAACATTACATCGCGGGAAAATTTAAAATTGAGATCAAGTGGATTTATGATTGCCGTTTTAATCAATAAACAAAAGAGGGAATTGGGGAGATCGTGCGAAGAAAATCATGTGTTCAGGATTTTCAGGTTGAAGAGTGTGCTTTCTCGCCACCACTCTTGCGAATAAAACGAGCTTTTATTGCTCCACAATCCACGGACGATTAGACATCGAATCCTGCTTTCCGCCAGCACTAGCAACAAATCCCCAATAATTCATGCATGGCACCAATAAAACCGGCTCGCAGCATAATAAAGTCGGTGTAAAAGTCGATTCTGCGAGATCGTTTAGTAAATTTGTGCGTACATTCTATCAGAAATAAAGTGGATTTCAGTGGCGGAGAAGCGACTAGCAACCCTGATGGGAAGCTCAGATAAACCGTCAAGAGTGTCACATGCCATCAAGAGTCTAATCTAAATCGCATTACCACCACCGCGTGCGCGTTTTCTTATTTTTCTTCTCTCCTTTGAGTCCGCTCTGACAGTCTCCCTGCCACGATTACATATTGATTTATTACATTATCTTACTTCCTCGGGCACATACACGAAACTTGATGGAAATTAACATTAACATTTTACCGTTTTGCAACAGGCAACCATCCAACTACAGGCTTCTGGTTTTAGAAATTCTTCAATAAATTATACCAACGAAGTCCTAATGCCGCTACGAAATCATTTACATGTGTTACTTCTGCACCAGCAATCCTAAATTATTTACAAGGAGAATTCGCAAGGTTTTATTTTTCAGTACGATGTGCGGAAGACAAGCATTATTTTTTACTAAGTTTTTAAATGTTAATAAAACTCGAAGACAAAAAATGACTGTTGAGTGCTGGTGCACATTTTCAACAAGAATGCGTATTTTTTTTTAAACTTTGGTTTTAGATTGTTGTTACTTTTATTATAAAGTACAACTGTAATTAGTTCAAAACTCATCTTTTAAAAAAATCTTTTTGTAGTTATTACAGGTAGGTAGTAATTTTGTACATTATAACATGTTTATAATAACTTGTGCACCTGAAAAATTCGTTAAAGAATCTTTTGTGAATTTATTAACCCACGGCTGACTTTAATTACTATATTTTCATGACATGATACAAAAACACAGTGGTCATTGCTTATTGTATGAGTTGTGTGATTTGTGTGGTTTCTTATTCGAGATAATCGATTGTGCATACAGGATTAGAATCAATTATCTCAACGTTGGCAATTATTCCTTATTACCATCACCATATAAACTGACAATAATTCACGAGAGATGCCTAATTGCAATAATTAAATACATTACGCTTAATTATGGCAGTTGTGCAGCAAATTTTAATTAGCGCTCGCTTTAATTTATTATAAAATATTCTCGAGCCGGAGAAACAGACATATCAATTCAATTAATTATCCAAGCAATACCGGATAATAAACAAATTTATTGGTCACTAAATCTCATCCTATCACTGGTAACCGTGAGCGGTCTCGATTTATTCCAATTAAAAACGCTATTAATATTTCAAAACTACTTAAAAAACGCTTGGAGAGCCGGTCGTCCGCCATAAACAACAACTTACCTCGTCCCATTAGCAGAAAGTATCGACTACGTTCTTCTAGTAGGACATCATCCTCGACGGACTTTTACAGTGATATTACATGCCGACACGAGAAATCCTGCTGCTGACGACATAATTATCGATCTGCTGCTGCTGCGTAATGTTACACTGACGTGTACTTAACTAAATTACAATTTTAAAAACGTTAATGGCGCGCTGATTACGATGTGGGATTCCAACTGCTTTAATGCCAAATTGTAAAGTTCTTTTTGAATACTAACTAGGTACCAGAAATACGACGATGACAATTTGAACCTGCTCGCAACATGCAGAAGATGTCACAAATTCAGGCCATAAATCTTATTTTGATTTTCACGTTTTTTATATTGCTACACTCTATGTCTCTCTTAAAAAAATTGCCAAATAAAAGTAGACGTATACTTCCTATATTTTTCTGTTTTATGAATTTGTAGTGTTAAAGATAATGTGGAATAATAAACAAGCAAGGTTAATGCGTTATATTATAATTAACATAATAATACACAATGTCAATTTTTGTATTTGTTTAAAAAAGTATGTAGTGTTGAAATGGTTCAAGTGTGGTTAATGAGAGAGTTTTTTGGTAGGTATTGTTTGTTGTTAGTTAATAACAGAAGTTCAAAAGTGGCGTTTTTCGACGTCAAAGGATGCTCCAAATTCAAGTAATCATTAGTTCATACTTTTACATTTAGGTAATTGAAATTTATGGCTCTCTTTATCACGTTTAATCAATCATAATTGTGGCAGAGACATGTAAGAGTACATGCAACCAAACAACAGCGTGAAGACGAACGATCAAAGTGTCATGGTAATGAAGAGTAGTTGCATATAAATATTGATATTGATGTGTGAAGGGATGCGACCGACAGTTCCCTTGGTGCTCGCAACTTCGCGGCGGCCATTTGTTTCAATCTGCCAGACTTTAATGACTGCATTAGTCCATTGTCATCAAACATCAGGAGGTCACGCCTCGCTGACATTTCGACCCTTTCTACTCATTTAATTTATGTGATAGGCCATTGCATAACCCGAACGTTTTACGATGTCGTCGATTTCCGTCGTAGAAAAGACTGACGTGGAAATAAAATCTTCGAGTTGTAATTCGTTAATGTGGCTTGGAAACTTGGGATTATTGAGTTGAAAGCATAAAAAAATTATCCGTCTTTCGTACGGGACAAAATTATGGTAATTATGGCAGTAGTTCAATTTCCTCTGGCGTCGTTATAAGAGATATCGATTTTATAATTGTACATCGAGAGGGTAATTTGAACGATATTATCTCTAGTTTGAAGAGAGGGCTTGAACCTCTTGAAAAAATTTAGCCTGGAGTGTATGTGGTCGAGCACAATGAACGCGGCTACGAAATTACCAGGTCCGTCAATCCTTCACCCTGTGATTTACAATGTCGCTACTTCACCCGATAAATATTGCCTCCCCGCTGGAAACGTCACTCATGCATGCAACAGAGCTTTTGTGAGTGACGTGCATGCTACTGCCACAGCAACAACTCACTTTGGTCGTATCACAAACGTGCTAGCGCTTTAAAAACAACTTTCAACCATCACGACATCCTCAACCCCTTCATCACAACCTTTTCCTTTAATGAAGCCAAAATTGAATCAAGTTAAGGTTCTCTCAACGACTTTCCAGACTTGCCCGAAACTTCGTCGGAGAAAAATAAGAGTACAAGCCACTGCATTCAAAACAAATAACGCGCCTCGACGCCAACAATAAACGAGATAAATTGCGGAGTAAATCACGATAAGCAAACAGCGATCCGGTGGCGGCGGCGGGTCCGCTTTTTGCTTCTTTGGGGGTGGTCCTGCCCTCAAATGAGTGCGAAACTTTCGACGAAGAACTTGTTATACATGTCACTTACACCAGTGAGTCACACGAGTTGGCAGCTAAGGTCAGATACCCCAGCCCCGGGTCAGGTTGTTGAATGCGTAATCACGGCCTGTCAGAGCAGAAGGGCGGAACCCGTCATGCAGATTGAATTTTCTTTTCATCCTTACATAATGGATCGCTCCAGGCCCCTCAGCAATGAGAAGAACACCCCATTGTTTATACATGCATGGGTACTTTATTCTATGTTATATTAAATAGTTTTTAATACCAGGCACTGTTCTCATCTCCCGCCGTATGTCCTCTTGTCAAATATCTTTTTGTGTTTGAACTTGTTACTGGACTCACGTCGAGCGTGAAAGATCGAAAAGGGTCAGGACAAAAGAAGTTCTTTCACCACCGCGATTAGAGAGCGAATACACCACAGAGAAAATTGACACTTGGTAGAACACACTGTTTACAAACTCTTCCTGTTCATATCTCAAAAGATTACCTAGATACCAAAATCACATTTAGGGAGCTATTTACACAATTAATTTAAAACGTCCTGTTTTAATTGGAATTACAAGATTTGATAAAGAGAAACACTTGTATCTAAGCATGGGCGAAGTGATATTTTCATTTCAATAATTTTATTGTTCACAGTTTGCAATTTCGAGAAAACAACCTAAACAATAAAGAAATACTTAAAAATACTGATATAAAGTAATCAATAATCACAGTTTAAAATGTTAGTTCGGAATGTGATTGTGCATCTGTATACAGCGTGTCACAGCGAGTTGGTAAAGACTATTATTGACCTTTAAATGTTACAATTAAAAAAAATATTTATAGGAATTTGATAGATACTAATCTAGTGCATCGTATGAAATTATTTTCAACTATTCATTGCACCAAAAATAAGTTAGAACACAAACTTGTGTTTTTTAAATGACACAATATATATTTCTTGGCATTTTTGGATGTAAATTTTTATTACAATGTTTTTAAGCAAGTTATGAACCACCCCATGAATGGTTGTATCGTAGTTGCTTAGCTTAGCATTTTTATATTATAAATAGCAGTAGTTTGTAAACAAATTCACTTTTATTATTCGACGTCTTAATGTACAGTTTGCTTTTTATTATGCGACATTCAAATTGTAAAGTTGGTGTGGGGAATAAAGTCGTTTCCGAATTCTGTGTTTTTTTTAAAAACCCATTAGTGCTCGTGGCTAAAAACAAAATTAGCAAGTCTATTTTGCTTACTTTTTAAAATGAGTGGATTTTTTTGACAAAAACATACTCTTTTCTAAGAGATAGTCCGAGAGTTTTGAATCATCTGTATAGTACATACCAGGTGAATAAAAAGTATGGAACCAAACGTTTTTGCTTAAACTATTTATTTTTTGATAAAACTAATTGATGAGTACTATAAAAATGTGATATTTTAACAAAAATAAAAATTTGCAAAATTTCCTTTTGTTTTTGAGTTCTACAAAAAAAAAATAT
>NW_025401006.1:3131980-3168303 GCF_015345945.1 Tribolium madens
AACTCAAAAACAAAACAAAATTTCGTTCTGAAAATACGATCACGTTTTTTATATTATTTTAATTTATATTAATTATTATTTTCTGGAGGCAAATGATTAAAAATAAAACCGCTTGTTTCCATATTTTATATTCACTCTGTATAGTTTGTACATATTAAAAAAAAAATGAAAAAAAGGACAAGGAGAAAAATGTTTCCAAGTACTTATAATAAGAATTATGCTTGATACAATATTGATGCATAATTTTCTTCATGAGGAACAAAAACACGATTAGCCCGTCACACCAAACTTTTATTTTAATAGTTTTATTCTCACCTGAGGATGACCACTTTGTGGTCGAAACGCGTTGTGCTATTAAAATAAAAGTTTGGTGTGACGGGCTAATCGTGTTTTTGTTCATCGTTTCCATACCAAGAAGATCCAAGAAGAAGAGGAATTTCTTCATGAGGATATCATTTTAGGAAAATAGATTATAGAACCAGAATTCGAATATAAAAACGGCCTCGCCCTATATATTCCTGGACTGACGTGAACCAATGCAACTGACAGACTGATCTTATAATCCATCTGATCGTTAGTTTGACAAGTTTATGATACAGACGATATCTATTGAGCCGATTGGGCGGCATGCTCTAATTTATATTCAGGCTATATTTCGTCGAAATGATCGCGATGCCCTCGTTCGAGTATTTTATTGATGCATTATCACTGTCATATTTTCCGTATTGCTTGTCTCTTGTTTGTTTAGTGGCTGCAAATATTGATCAATGATTATTTACAACTGATAATATTGCAACTATTTTGTTCCGAATAAATAAATTATAAAACTGTAAAAACGTATTGATAATATCAAGTAAATTTAGGGTCTGATGTCATTTATGGCTGCAGTTATTGCAATAAAACATTTTGTTAATACGATTAACAAATTAAAAAATTGTATCCTGTTTGTGTTTAGTGAAAGGAGAGAATTTTTCAGGAAAAAGTAAGCTCTAATTATTGGAGAGATTTATTAATGGTTTTTTGATTTATGATAGTTTCAGTTGATTTAATATTGATTGGGCTAATCGATGTGCAGTGTTTAATGAAATGTTGGTATGCTCAGTCCTTTCACTGTTATGTAACGGATCATTTGACAGGAAAATGTAGACGCCCAGCGAAATAAACAAGCCATTTAATTAATTAATACATTCAGAGAATTTCTAGAGTATTTGCAGAGTCGGTGGGAGTTTTACCTTTTAGAGACAACGACTACACCTTATTGAGACAATAAAATTTATAGTCTAGAGTGGCAAATCACTCTAATTAGTTTTATGCCGACTAAAACGGAAACGTTGTTTTCCAGCTAATAAACTTGTTTTATTCGAACATGTCTGGCATATCGTGTAATTCAGTCATAAATCCTGAAATGCCACATATCAATTATGTAAAATCACTAGGATATCTATAAGTTTGCTGCTTATTAACATAAACAGATGAGAATGAAATATTGCACATCACTCGGATAGCTCATTAATATTAATTTGTTCGCCTGTTTGCAATACGAAACATAATTGTTTCCCGGTGACCGCTTAATGCGAAATATTTATATCGACGTATTAATTATGTTTTTATAAAGGCTAAATGTTGTCTGTTTGTTGCATTAATGTTATTTATTGATGTTGTGAAATTAACATACACTGCTTGATTAATAGATTGTATACACAAACTCATTAATTACAAATATTATTTTTCTAAACTTTAAGCAAATTATGTTTTACCTTCGCGAATTGCAAAATTTATTTTATTATCCTACACAGCTGACAATTAAAATTTTCGTAATTTTGATAATTTATGACTGGTAAATTTCACAAATTTTTGTTGTCGTGGGAAATTAAACATATTAATATTAATTACTTGATTTTATTACTTGCTGCTACTATCGTGACATCTGCAAATACAGGTGTGTTGAATCAACTAAGTGTGTACCTTGTATATAATGTGATGACAAAATTTTTTACTATTATACAGGAAATATGCAATAAATTGTGAAATTTTGTTCCGAGAGTGTTACTCAAATTTTGTTACCATGATACAAGTATATTTATTTTTTATTATTTTTACTTTCCTTATCCTATAAATAAGGAAAGTAATGTAATCGGCTGAAATTTGACATACCCATATTTTTTATTAAAAATGTTTTTAGAAATCGATTCGATCTGATAACTTACAAAATAATTTTATGTTACTTCGCGTTAACTTTTAGACTGGTTTTCTTAGGCGACCTGGCATAAATTAAATAATTACAATGTTTATCACAAAGTAGATATTAATTATGCATTTATCAAGGTGAAAACAGATTTATCATAGGATACACAAATTATTACAAGAATTTTTGATTAATGGATCCGTTCATTAGAATGTTGCAACGCTACAGCAATGCAATAAAAATGCTACTGTTGTTGCGTTTGCAATGCATGCATAATGAAATTATTTCATGAGTAATAACAACAGTAAAAATGAATAATGATAAAGATACGCCGAATGAAATTAATTAGTTGCTCTCAAACCAAAGGCGATGTAGGATGTCAAGTTGTTTGAAATGTCACAGTTAAACTGAGGGCATGATAAATTAGACATATCGCAGCTGTCAACGGGGTTATTACTGAGTTGGAACAGCTTAACGTACGACGTCATTTCCGTTAGCCATTAATATTTTATATGACGAAATGCGAAGTTTTTACTGTGTGTCTCCTTTGACTTAACATCCTTTAATAACTTTATCGTCTTGCCAGTATTCATAATAATTTATCGTGGTGAAAACAGGGATTACTTTCGCAACTTCTATAAATATATGTTTTCTATTCCTTACTTATTCCTCTCAAACAAAAATAGTCTCGAAAATAGTTGTCAATGTGATAGATAACTGATAAATTAGTCAAAAACTGCTATGTAAATACTAACAATTAATATTCAACTATTGTATTCATGTTTAAATAAAAAAAAACTCATTAAGCACAAGAAATGATCTGCAAGTTGGCGCAACAGGATAATTAATTATGTCAATTAGTGGGTTTGTAATGTAGTATGTTTGATGATATGCTATTAATGATACCATCAGTCTACAAGACTGGAAATAAACGTATACAGGGTGCTTCTTTTTTATTGTTACAAAACAGGTGATAGAATATTCAATTTTAAGACAAAAGTTTGATATGAACACGTATCAAAAAATGTTGTAAGCGAGCTACACCCCCCTAAAAGAAATGCGTTTTTTAATGAGGTTCTCGAAATTTTTAATCACGGGCGTCTTAAACAATAAAACGAATTTAATTTTTAATTTTTATCGTCTAGATGATATGTAAGACAAATTGTAAACTGATTTTACTCAAAAACGGCAAGTTGTATCGAAAAAACGCAAGAGATTTCTTTTTTCGTGAAAAACTATGATATTTAGAATTTTGTGGCTGAAAGTGGCAAGAACCAACAGCCAAAACAGTTAGGGTACTTTTTACCCTAAACCACTCCAGTTTAGGACGTCCCTGAGTAAAAATTTCGACATTTTATCATTGAATTTGTCGGTGTATCCGGATTGCGGCTCAGTCATATCGATTCTAGAAATTCATGACCGGACTGCGGACGCAAAATTAAACCTCAAAAAGTAGGGACTGGATTGCAACCGAAACACCGATAGTCTTATTTGATAAACACAAACACATTACTAGGGTAATTGTGTTTTTGTCGTAATTTGTAATTTTAAAAACAATTATTATTCTCAACTAGCGATTTTTGTGGTAGCTACGTAACGTCCACTTTTTTTGGAACTTCAAAGTAAATTGCTGTGATAATACGTAACTATAGCGAAATATCTTCGTAGATTTTCCCATAATGGGGTATAGCCAATACTGGTTTACCACTATTTTTTCAGAACTACCCACATTACGTTTCAACGACTTTATAATTACGACGAATTTACTCAACGGATTAGTAAGTGGTTTATTTGTCTTCTTTATGAAAAATACCTATAATCCTTCAGTCATGTTTTTGTCTCTCTCAGAATTAGTTTTATCAGGTATTCCATAATGTCCAACAGTATTTCCTATCTCTATTAATGGATGCCAGTAATAAAGTTCTACCGACTATATACATTACTAAATAGATGTTAAAGCAAATTGTACTCAAAATGATGTCAAAATTTTAAAACCAACCTAAGTTTTCTGATTAACATTTAGAAGAAACTTGCGTAACCGTTGTACCAAATTTTATAATCTTATCTACAATGGTTTCTGAAAATTGGAAAAAATTCATAAAAAATTCCACCTCTTTCAGGGGATGTAGCTCCCTTATATAATATTTTTGGATACATGTTCATAGGAAACTTTTATCTTAAAATTGAATATTCTATCATCCGTTTAAATTTGTAACAATAAAAACGGAACACCCTGTATAATTGAAATTTTCTTTAAATTTAAAGAAGAGACTAGCCATACTGGAGAAATTTTTGAGCGTTTCTTCTTCAAGATCAAAAGGCACGACATGGCACGAATTAACTTTTTTCATTTTGGGCAATTTGTTTGTTCAACCAAGACTAGGGGATTGAATAATTATCAATAACGTGTTGGGAGGTCACCACACACTAGTATGCCATCGCCGCATTTGCTTTACATACAATGGAGTCGTGTAGTTACGTGACTCCCTTTCGAAGTAGGTACCAACTTTTTTATATGTGAAGCGGTTGCAAGCAAACAGGACCTCGGCTCAACAATCTGACGGACTGATGAATGGAGAATATGGCTGGTGAATGGTTCCAAAGCTGGTCAAAGAATGACAATGAAGTCTGAACCGGCAACAACACCAAACTATGAAATTACAGCAGGAAAAAAGCTGCGTTTCACTTGGTCCGCATCACGTCTCTGCTGTGCTGTCACTCCTGACGAACGAAATTACCAAGATTGCGGTGGATTTGATTGAGTAACGACTGACGGAGGGACAATGCAGTCGCGAATGTTCATTCGGAATGCAGACGTGACTAGTCCGGAGACTGATTGTAAAACGGCGGCGACGTGCTTTGCTCAACCGGATTTCGCCCTTTCCTGCAATGCTAATTACAGCAGGAAGACGTACCACGAAAAGATGGGGTCAATCAGACTATGCAGACAATCGTAAATTTTCTTGCAAAGTCCGCGAGTTTAGTACAATGCTTGAGATGACAGCAAGATTTATACATAACTCTCGAGATTGCTTCATAATTTCAGGAGAAGATATGTTTAGAATACTGTTTCAATCTCTGCTTTCAATTTGAAGTTTCACTACGATCGCACTGTCAATAGTAATGAGTTCCTGCTGCGAACTACAACTGATTTACTACCTTACTAGAAGATTCAATGTACAACTTGCCATATTTTTATGTTTAATATTGCTTGTTTTTAATCAGTCAGAACTCAGAAATGTATTTTTATTCTTAGTGTAAGTACTTCTTTAATTTTTGAATTAGGTTACACAATTTTATAATGACTAGCCTAGTATTGTGTGTTTTGATAATCTCCGGTCCAAGTTTCGTGTGGTAGATTTTCTACTGAACCCATAAGTCATGGCAACGATGAGTGTCGTCACCTCCCAGCAGGTGCGCTCTCGTGTCGTGCCCGTCTGACATATGTGTGTGGCCGGTTCGGCCGTCACGATTTCCAGCCACAGGTACCTACGAGGTTAGCGGTTGATTTACGGCATTTCCCCGTAGAAATTGTCCGGCTTTTGTCCGAGCATCGGGCTAATGAGTCGACGGCGAAGCGGCGGTCGAGAGGCGGATTAATGGGTCAGGAGGGACGGCGCGGCAATAAATTCTTGCCCAAGAATTACCGGCTTGCAACTTGCGAAATATGACAGCCTCATAAATCCAAGACAGCACAGCGAGAAAGCAGGAAAGAGCTAGCAGGCGACCCGTGTAGTCGGGCAATATATCTACCAGAACCCCAAGTTGGCCGCGATCCTGGCCTTTAGCAAGTGCCATTATTTTTTCGTTTTCAAGAAGTGGGTAGTTTGGATATACCACCGCCGTCGTGCTATGGCCGTCATATTTTTCTCTCCTGGCAGCGCAAGCAGAAACTCAAGATAGTTAATGTGATTTATTCAAAGCGAGATAACTCAAAGCCGACTCCAAATGATAACGTCAACTACAGAAGCAACTTCTCCAAAGTTTATAAGCTTCAAACTCGTCTTTGCGCACACAGTCCACTCCAAACGTTATCTGGCTTACTATCTGAATAGCTCGACACGTATAGAGCCATAATGTATCACGGAGTAAAGAATGTCTCCCCGGCCACAGTGTTCTGTCTTGTAGGCTGAGACAGCTGTACACGCCGAAGAACACGATTAAAGGAGATAAATCTAATGGTGAAACCTTGTTAAGAGTGGCGTAAATGGCAACCCGGAGAGCTGTAGATTTAACACTGCCAGTGCGAGGAGCTTGTGAAGCCGCTGACTTATTGAACAATTCCTGTCATGACGCCGAAATAAAGAAGCTTCTTTTCGGTAGCTGCCAACGATCACAGACAGCGTTTTGATTAATCCTACCGTTTAGACCGCTTCTTCCTACACACTAGACCCTCCTCAACGTAATTGCCTACGATCTTACTCAATCAAAAAATAAAGATATATCTACACATTTTTGACAACATTTATATTTGATTTTTACAAAGATCAAAATGTAACAATAATTTCATGTCGGAAGTAGATGCTAAGTATTACGAATAAAACTTTTGACAAAATCTTCGTATTTTACTTGATTTTGATTAATTCGCTCTGTGGCCTAATTCTCTGAGACTGCAATTAGTTTTAATTTTCTAACAGCAAGTATAATGACTTGTCATTAGTTATGATCAACAATACGAGTTCATTGAATAAACATCATGATTTCATTAAGTAGCTTGTGCAGTTTAATTTACCTGTTCAGTTTGCTGTGCTATACAAACGCTCACACCTCGGTTGAGAATGTCTCATCTTTATCGCATTTTATTGTGGCAATATATTATGTTATTATTATAATGAATAATGGCTCAACACCATTATATCTACAAAAGGGGACAGAGAACCGTAGCTTGAACCTCCTCGTTCATAGAAAGTGCCCGTGACGGGTATTAATGAACTCGATTGTGTTGTAACTTGTATCTGACAGATATTAACTTATTACAAGCCATAAATCATCGCCGAGTGCTGATTATCCGATTGTTTAAGCTAGTTTCGTGCGGTTTAGCCAGCTTTATATATCTACATGTCTTTTCTGCAGACCGGCACTTACACACGGTGTGAACACCACTGTTCAACTTATGATAAACGGCCGATTTTAATTCAAAAAGCCGTAGAAGGGGTACCTGAACGCTGTTTGCGGAGCGTGTAAGAATTATGATATTCGTATTGTTCATGCAAGACAATACTTGGGGAGCAGTTCAGTTCACACCCATGGCCCCTTGGCACTTTCACATTAACAAACAATACTCTTATGCCACAATGCTATAAATCAAAACTATAGCAGACGAGCTCTCTTCAGCATCAACACACCATCACCGCCAGAATTATTAGATTTACGAGTAGATCCGGATTCGATGCGCGTTAAATCAGAATGGAAAACAGCGCCATCGATTAGCCGGAAAATATCTACTCTGTTAATTCAATCTATTGCCACATTTTGTCATTATCTTGCCGTGAGAGAAAATCACGGGTAAAACTTTGAAATAGTTGAGTACTGCTGTTTCGAGGCACCATGAGTTTTCAGTCTAGTCTTGTGGCGTACTTCATTAAAGGAAGGCATGTGTGTTCTGTCAGAGCTGAGTTATGCCTTCCTCTTTCGGGTCGGACAGGACACTACAAAGAAAAATGCCGCTGAAAAGAAGCAAAATGCGGCTGTCTCTTCATAAATTTTAAACATTGCAGTGGCGCAACTCTTGCGTGCCCGATTAGCACCATTGCTGCTGTCCAAAGAAATAATTTCGAAAATTTTTCTCGTTAAAATAATGAAGACATTGATAGAAATTCGTTAAGAATCAAAAGAATCAATTAAAAAACTGTAACCGCGCCCACGGAGTCCCGTCGGTTGGGTCCGTTACCCGCTGAGAGGAACATCCATCTCTCTCGCAGGACCACCCGACCGTTGGTTGATAGTAGCTTACACTGGACACTGCAGGCCCCCGACGGTGAAGCTCTTGACAACCAAGATAAACTGACGGCCGTGGGTGGTGGCTTGTTGTCGCAGACTTAATGTTCATGTATTCATTATTTATTATTTTTATGTTGAAAATACCGATGTCGCACTTCGTTATGTGCCTCTGCGGTTTGAATAATCGCAGATGCTTGTACAGCCTGCAGGACCGGATTGCATCAAAGAACTTTAATACCAAATTAGCTGCTTCAATTATACGCCATATCTGCCATCTTTGCGATAAGAGGGTTCGGTGGTCTTCACCAATAAGAATAAAAAAATCTGTAATTTAAATTTAAATGATAGAGAAAAATTGGTTTACTAAAAGCATTTTTTTTTAATTCTTGACTACGTATCCGTATTCGCAACAGAATTAAGTACTCGTAGATAGGTATATATTATTTATTGCAGTTGTTGGTGGGCGCCAATGAAACTCGCAGAAAAATGGCGGGGAGCCAGCATCTTTGCCTCATTATTCTGGGAGTTTATTAATCTCCATCAAAACCATTTAATTTTTAACAAGTTTAGTACCTCTGCGGTGCTATTTATAAAGAAAAGAGGAATATGGTGCCCGGGCCAGTCATTAATTCATGCCGGCCGAGTGGTTTTTATGGCGAAGTTTAAATTTACACTCCAATATTTATATCTTCATTTCATTCAAATAATGAATAGAGCAAGTAATGGGACGTTGCGGCTTGTTGCGGAGCTCAGGTGTGAACAATGACTAATGGCCTCAACTCGGCGGGATGCACAAGTACTTACTCTTGTTCTTAAATAAATCTTACACAGCGTTCTATCGTAGTGCTCATTTAAATACTCGTTAAAGCGAGATCAATAAAACATTAATTATGGGTTATATATGTTGGATAGGAGTAGATGAATTGATGTGATTGCATATAGACCAGTGAATGCCTGAAGAATAATTTGATGAAATTGATCTCATGGCAAAGTAGACATTGACAATATGTAAATGTTAGCTTTTGAATAGGCAATGAATATTGGTTGCAAGGTAAAAAGCATGTAATTACCTGAGTTTTAGATAAACTAAAGGAAAGATAGTTTTTTATCTCTACTAATTAAATTTTCATTACGAAAAGACAGCTGTCAGCTTATTTGTTATGTTAATTAATGGTCGACAAGTTTTTCAACATTTAAGGAAGGCGACAAGCCTTTGATGCCTTGTTTAACATCGACAGAGCTGGTGAAAGCAGCCATATATAATCTAACTGTCCATGGATTTTTTCGATTAAAGAGCAGATAAACCGACCCACTCTGATAAGCTTTGTCTTCAGATAGCACCGCTTCAACTGAAAATACAGACAAAACAGAAGCAACTGTTTTTATGATTAAGATCGGTAATAAATTACACGCTGTTTCTCAACCTTGATATAATTTATTTTGTTCAAAAACTTAATTAATAATAGTAGACCTAGTGGGGGGCTTAGTCTAAAAATTTGTTATGGTTACACTCCACAGGTTATTCCTAGATAAATAAAAATTGTATTGGTATTAACAATTAATGTATTTATGATCGCAATTAATTTAATGAACACATTTTTAAAAGTTGTTTTACTTGCAGACAGCTGTCTTGTATTTTTACCTTCATACAGTTAAATTATATTTTTATCAGAGAATAGCGTAACGACCTTCAAGTTTTACAACATGAAGCGGTCGCTTTTAGTAAGTGGCCACTTAATGACTTCGTTTATTCTCTTGTCAGTTATAATGTATTATTATTATTTTAAAACTGACAACTTTAATGGTTAAATAAATTTTAAGTTATCGTAACTTATAATGCATAAATAATTACACCTAGAATTGGTTTCTGAACGCTAAATGTTAATGAATGTATTTGTGTGTCGAATTCATTTGAAGACTAAATCCGCAGCATTAGAATAACAAATTTTTCACGAATAGAATACATTTTCATAACAAAAATATTTTTACTTATTATCACATTTGTCATGGCCTAGTAAAAGAACTCCAAGTATCACTAGCTTGACTAATACTTGTATAAGTATATAAAAAAATTGAATACCTCTAATTTACCCAATATTATTGTTAGAAAACTTTATTTTTCTGGTCGGATAAATATGTACAATTTCATTTGTTGTACTAAAATTACAATATTTTTCCAATAACGAAACACCTATAATCGAGAATAGTATGGAAAAGAGGATAAAGTGTTAGTCCCAGAGCTCCTTGCCAACTCTTTAAACTTTCTGCTTCTAGTTGTTATCTGTTTTTGAATTTTGTGTTTTCAAAAAAAAATTGCTGCAACAAATATGTGACAAGTTTTATTTTATTAGTCATGAACGGATTTAAATAATGTTTGCACAAATTCTTGATGAAAGATTGATTTCACAAGCACGCCTGCAAAACTGTCCGCATGTTGTAAAGTGAAATAAAAACATGTATCTTTATTTCGTGTAACCTCTTGTTGATCTGCAATGCTTTGCTTCCAGTGCCAAATCTCCTAAAGCTCATATTTTAAAATTAAGACTGTCATAAGTTTTCGAAAATATTTTTAGCTTTTATATATTCAAATTTGTGTTAATGTTTTACTTAGATGTTGAGCCTCGTATGTAAATCTGTAAATGCATAAAGTGTGTTAGAGGCTCACGTTTTTATTTGGTTACTGAATTTAGCGGAATGTGAATGCGTTTTTATTTTTGTTTTTGGATTTATCTGTCCGCTTCGGACGTTGGAATGTCGCGGGTAGGTTAAGAAGAGATTGGATGCAATTAGCCGTACAGTGTCGGAGGATGGATGCTAAGACGTCGTTGTCGTGACGTTGACAGAGCAGTTTACAATGTGCACCTTAACAACTGTCTAATTTACATATCCTCGGAGAAATCTTTTCGAAACGGCTACAGGCTTTTAATTTACACATCATTAATTACGCGCGCCTTCGGACCGCCGACATATTATACGGGCCTACTTCATAAATGTCAAGTCGCTTCTCTACAACTAATTAAAGGTGTACGATATTTGAAAGCAGCGATAACTCACAATAGTTTATTGGACCTGAATTATCTTTCCTCTAATTAAGAGGTCCTTGGGTCTGCGGTGCTGAAATATCTGTTTACTTTTCCTATATATTTGATTTTTACGATGCGCCTTGTATGTCTCAGCTGTCATCACACATAACTCTCTGCCTCTGGAACACATTAATACACGCCTACTCAATATGTTAGGCTCCGTGTTTTTGTAATGCATCTCATTTATTTTAAATTTATAGTGTGTGGCGTATCGTTTCTAATTTCGAACATCCCTCCAGAGTGCATAAATTATTTTAGACGTGGATAAATATGGCGACGTCAGACCATAAAACGTGCTCGTAAATCACATTCGTGTTTTTTTTTACACAAAAACGTCAACAGCTCACAAGGCACCCGCCGTTGTTCTTGGCCACCGTGAGCAGAATCGACAAAGTCCTATTCAAACATTCAGTCAACAGAACACAAGAACTTGTTGCACTTTTCCCATAACATAAGCATTGCGATGACAGATTCATGCCAAAGGATGTCTCACAGACTTTTATAATAATCATAACGACCAAAAATTTTCAATTTAGGTACAGATTCCTATTCCTATTTGATAACTGAAAATATGAACAACTTAGCTAAAAAGAAATATCAATAATATATATCACAAATTCTTCGTATGGACATTAAAATACTAAACTTTGATAAAAATCTCTTGCTAAAAGGAGAGAACGACGGTATTAAGACTTTTACAAAATGATGACTATAAAACAGATGTTTGAAATATTTTCAAAAAATCTTAACGCTACTGTAATAAGAATACAAATTTTATTTACGTATTTGCATTATTTATTGTAGTTATTTGAGTATTGTTTTAAAACATATTTTATTTGAATGTTGTCCTCGGACGAAGAATGTCGTTTGGCTTTTTTCCAAACCGCACTTTTGCGAATAAAACACTGAAAATGCCGCCTTGAAAAAAAGCTTTTAAAAGTTTAATCTCATAGTACTAATTCATAATTCATGAGCGTAAATAACGCTCGTTTCTTGTTATTACTTAAAGATGTAGATTAGTTAGAATTAGAAGAAACGATATTGTGTTAGTTTAGTTGTTATCTATAAACAGAGAATCTATGTAAACAGAGACATAAATTTTCAAATGGGAAATTTAAAATTGACCACCAATTTTAACTATTACTTTATGTCCATAATTATAAGTGATTTACAACATATTAATCCGTTGATAAATGTAAACATTAATTATTGTAAAATATGGGCGATTTTAATTTTATGGCTGTATTTTAGGACATTGTGATAATAAACTTATTTTATTGGCGGTTGCATTATTCATGAAGTAATATATACGATGATAAACATATTAATGACACATAAGAATGATTAGATGATTGTTGTGAAACATCACGACTTTGACTTATATTCTCGTCAGGGTTCTTTCACTTTTAGATTACAACTCCTCTGCCTGAACACTAAGAAGTTGAACGTTGAAAGCGTTTTGACAAAATTATCGTCGTGCAAAACCCGATGGTGAAAAATGTTGAAACATAAAAACGTTCATACATTTTATTTACGCCGAAAATATGTTGTTGTCACGCTAAGAACTCTGCAGGTTTATGACTTATGGTCGAGTGTCAACGTGCCGACCTAGCCCTCTTTTTCATAAAACAACATGTTCAAAAGTGGTGATGAATGTGCGGCGGCAAATTGAGAAATCTTCAGCTGTGATAGTAGACAGCCCTCCTAACCCCGGAACCCACTGGAGCCATTCATCTCCTACGAAAATTTATTCTCTAGCTGGTCCGAGTCGCAAGTTGGGCTATACGTCTTTTCGGCGCGAATTTTTACAAGTGTTATACTGGTTTGCTTTTTGTCCGACCTCTCGTAAATATTCGCGTTTCGTTATTACACCACAGCCATTAGCTCGCAAACGACGGCAATAAGTTCCGTGAATGAAGACATTTCCGCTGGATTTACATGGAACGCCGCATATTTTAGCCAACGACAATACTGCCACCGACGAATTTTTAAAATTCTAATTAAAAACTGACTGTATGACTTTCATTAAAGTTTCTTTATCGCGTACCGATTAACATAGACACCATTATGGATACACCAGTGGCGTAGCATTCGCTCTTAGACCGTTACTCTGTCAGTAAACATGGCCGACTATGTCTACTTAACGACATAAACGAACGGCGGCGGCAGCGAGTGTATTATAACTTTTGTAGATTTGTAGCTGCGTAAAACGGGTTGCGGATGACACGACGGCATATATTTTATTAAGAGTCTCACCTGTCGCGGCTCGTTTTACTGTTCCCAAGCAGCCGAAGCAACGGATGTCGTGTCTGTCTCTCGCGGTGACGGGTAATTATACGTTGACAGTGACATAGTGTGCGGCTTGCTTCTGCATTTTTAAAATGCCCATCTCGACGGATGCGTCGCGACGAAACGAGTTGTCCGTCACGCAGAATTCCCCTCGCTCCCTTCCTACATATGGCACGATCTAAATTTGCAATCACGTTTGCTATCAATATAGAAAGCTTGCTTCGGCCGAGTTATCAGGATGAACATACATTTAAACCTAACTATTAATTAAACAAACAAAGAATGCAGATTATTGCCTTCTGGTACTTAAAAGCTCTCCGCTTCGTGTCGGGCTTTAAATATGCCGTCTTATTATATATGAGACTATTTTGCGTATGAAATGTCTATTCTGGCAATGTATTGTGAATGTTTGGTAATATCCTATTGCAACTAGTTTCAAATCCCTGAGAGTTTAAGCCATAAATCAGTTGGTGCGCGGCAATAAAAATGTTGTTTAACCTTATGTGATATAACAGAAGTATAAATCATAAAGGCGTAATAAGCGTTCGCAAACAATTGCCAGAAAAAGATAAAATTTTTTGAACACAATCCTTCGTGGGAGGATTAAGAGAGTGAAAAATCGGTTGTTGAGACAATATGAAAGGCAATGAGAGGAAAAGTGAAGTCGACGTGACATTTCTGTATAATCGAAGTGCGGTCGCCGTCAAAGAGATGTTCAAATCCGAAACGATCCAGTCATCCTTAAAGAATACACATTGTGTACCACAGGTGAATGCACTGGAACGTCCGACGTCATAGCAATTAAAGTTGAATAATGGAATAGACAGTGGCTGCCATGCCATATCAGTCCTAGAGACAAGTTTATGGATTAGCTGCACTAAAGTCTGTCGAGGTCCAGCGAGGAGTCACATCAACATAAATAGTTCATCAGGGACGTGCAGCAGCTGTCGCGGATGTCAAGTGGGGACGACGTCGCCGACGCCGTGCCAAAGAGCTTATGGTGCGGATCGCACACTTCGTCGTGTTATTCCAAGTGACGTTTTGTCGAAATGAATGTTACGCCAGCAGGAGAGCTAACGAGGCGTTTTGTCATTCTACGCGTTTCAAAGAAAACAGTCCTGAAGCATTCAAGTGTCGAAAAACGTTGAAAAAATCGTCATCTATTAATTTTTTTCTGTTCTCAATTTTTCGGTAACACCGCAAAGGCTATAAATTACGTGTAATTTATCGTCGGGATATAAATTAACTTTCATACTGGCTGCAGTATAACTACATTATCTGTAAATTAACAAGTGGAAATTATTTGCTTCGCACTGCAAGATGCATATCTAGCCAATAATCGAGGGCTTGTTATAGGGGTTAACTTATTGCGGCACATGCTTCCATTTCGTTTTATGCCGCCTCTTATCGACTCGCCAAGAAAATTTATGGCGACGCTCCTGATACGGGTATGATAAATGACTTTCCAGATAGCTTTATTTATTCATCGGGTTCTTGTGCCGCAACAAACCAACACAAGTGTTGGCTGCTGTAAAAAGTATGATTAGGGTACTACCCGGGAGGCAACCGAAACGTCCATAACTCACAAAGCTCGTCATTTTCAATATGCCCTAACCGGATCTGTCCGTTGCACACGCTTTAGGCTTTATCAATTTTAAACGCAAAGGGTGCAGTCCCGTCTAAAGACTAGATTTACATTTATTATGCTATTACAGCAATGCGAGCTTTCGGGTAGTAAAAACTTTTAATAACCAAGCTCACTGTAATAACGCTCACTAAATGTAGTCAATTTACATGATGTTTGCGTTAGAGAGGTGCTTTTTAGCAATAGATGTTTTTATTAAAACTATATTGTTGAGCAAATTTTGTAATAACATGTATTTTTGGCGATTTTTTGAATGTTTGTCATAAACGAAGAGGTGTAGGTACCCAGTAATATTTGGCGGTGTGTGGGTAAGAATCTGGATAATGGCGGAAATTGTGGAGGTATCTGAGCGGCACCTCCGGAATAATCCGGGGCGATGTAATTGCGTGCAAGTTCGCGGGTTTGTTGGCGTGCGATCTTGAGAGGAGGGTAATATTTATTTCGCAACGAGGAAAGGACATTTATCTTGCAGTGAGTCGACCGCTCAGCTCGTAAATCACGTTAGATTAAAAGGAAACAAGCCACAATTTCGAAATGCGCGTTATAAAATATTGGGGTAATGTACGGGTTCTTATAAAATGGATGTGTACCTCGTAAAACTGTAATAAAATATACGATGCAATAAAGCGTTCACTCGGTGGTGCTATAATTGCACTTAATGAATATTTATCGGCATCTCCTCGGCGTGTTGTGTTACATTATACGGGGCCGTGTGCATGAGCAGCGCCCATAAAGAGTCTCTTCGGCCTACACAACTCATCTGCATTCAGCTCGCTCACCTCTTGCCATTTACAGACTGCCGTTGCAGTTACATTCGACGTTAAATTATAGCCTCACTTTCCTAGAAATAAATGATTTAGTGTCGATTATGGCCCGTCGTCGATTGAACAAATGCATAAAACCGCTCGGTCCGTCGACAAAATCGAAGGTAAATTATTGTTAACGACGACAGAAACACCCACTTGTTTGTCTATATATCCGTCGAGCCGTCACAAACAGGAAAGTCGGCGTAAAACGGTAGCAGTCCGGGTGACAATGTGTGGCTTGTAACTTTGTAGCAGGTGTGAGCCGGTCTGGAGGCGGCGGAATGCCATTCTACGGTAAACGGGATAAACGGAGCTTGTTACAACAACGATGACTGGATTTCTGCTCACTACATTGTTCTTACTAATTTAGCAATACCACACAGGGTCGAAGGTCAGTCAGGCCACGATTAGTTCCATCAGGATGAGAATGTATCGCTTTGTAAACATCATTCAAACTAATTTATCTTTGCGCTTCTCCTAAATGAATAAGGAAGTTTTCATTAAGAAATTAGCAAATTTATTAATGCACTAGCTTTGCAAAAACGAAATGATTCATGTATTTAAAGCTTTATCCACTCGAAACAAATCTAACTAATTCTTATACCTAGAAGTCGGAATTTATTTGGCTATAACCATACAGGATGATTCTTAAATAGACCGACAAAATTTTATCACAGCTTTCCAAGGATAAATGGAAATAATCTGTACCCTTTCTACGTTGATATTTTTTAGGGGCAGAACTCCCTTGATCTGTGCCACTTACGGCGTTTATGAATTGTTGCAATGATCAAGTACATTTTGATCAAATTAATACCATGGTTTCCACTACTTGTGCTAATACTATTTACGAACACATCAGTGGCGTACACTTTACCTCGTAAATTTAATAAATTTTAAATTTTATTTGGAGAACGGTTAAACAAAGAATTTTTTCAATATTTTTTCCAGCATGTTCTCATTTGATACTACCAAGGATAAAATTTTGTCGGCCTATTTAAGAATCACCCTGTAGAATTTTAAATATTTAAAACTGTGTTTTTGCAATATTGTAAATAACTCTCATTTTTTGTTAAGGGAAGTTTTCGTTTTTTTATAAAAAAAAATAATGGAAACTGCCGATGTGATATATCTTTGACAAATATCTTTGATTCAACATAACAGAGTTTTTGTAGCTTGTAGTTGAACTAAAAGGTGTTTATTTTTACAAAATTAAATAAGCTTGTAGCTCGAACTCTGAGGCTTTCGATATACGAAATAGATTTAGGACGGTTTCTTTGAAATTGATCCTGGGACGTTTTATAGTACCAATTTCGTTGAGCAATTGGGTTATAAATGAATCATTAACTTGTTAGCTTAAAATTTTATGAAGTTTTAATTTGCTTTTGAGTAAACAAATACCTGTTTTTTGAGCATCTATTAATTAGTGAAGTCATGAATGTAATTATTTTTTTAAATTAATTATGCGTTCTGATGTATCACTTATACGAGTAGGTCCTATAAACCAGGAAAATACTGTATGTATTCGTAACAGAAGCAACTGTTAATTTGTTAACATGGCAGTTTTTTTGCACATGTTATTAGATAAAAAATAGTTTTAGAAAATGTATACGTATGTCAGGTAGAGAAAATTTCAGATGGTTATCAGCTGCGTCAGTAATTATGTTATTAATCTTTGCAGAAGCTTTCAGGAAAAGATATGCGATCAAGCAAGATTAATCGATGCAATTATTTCGTTTTAAAGGTTACAAAAACACGATCACAAATCAATGTCTATTCTGTCATGTGTAATACATTAGATATTATAAATATTTATTACTTAATTACGTAAATACACTGAACGTTTTGAGTTCATAAAAATCATCAATCGTGGAGAAAGTCCACGCGTAATGTCACGGACGCCTTCGCAACCGCTGGAATTCCGTCTGAAAAAAATGTCAATTTCATGGTCTTCAGCAAGTCATCTGGGGCTGAAAGAGGGTTGGTGTCGTTCGGTTTTGACACGAAACAATCGCCGGTGTTGGTTAACGATGACGAGATGTCGGCTTAAACACAGCAAGAAGGGTCGAGTTCAGAAGCGGTCAAATCGAGTCTGAGTGCGAGGAAGACATAACATTAACACAACACGACATGAGAGCGCCTCATTTGATGAGATCAAAGCGGCCGCTAGAAAGCGTCTCTCCCGCACCGCCCGCACGTCAACTCGGATAAACGGAACCGCCGCCATATGCGATGTGTCAATCCGTGTTGGCGCTTTATTTCTCATGTGCCCGTCCATCATCGATTCGAATATTTTTCGATTGCTTCGAAACGAACACAAATAAATCGACAATGTCTTAACATCGACGACTACAAAGTCAACGGACCGTTTTACGATTCTACGCAAATATCAAGGGAAACATAAATCGTATCCGGTTAACATTTAATGAAACCATTTATTATTTTTAATTGCGTCCGTTATTAACTTTTTTAGCTTGGCAGATTTCGCGCATACGATAAAAACACTGTATCAGCTCACGTCACTGCATATTAAGAAATTAATGTACCTAATTTACTATAATTACGGTTACGGTCTATGTTGTAAACCTGTACAACAAACGCGTTGTTTACGACGATAATGTATGTGGATCATGAATAAGGATCGTATTTCATGGAACAATGAAATTTATTTATGGCCAATGTTTAAGAAAATTTAAACATGTACCAGCTTTATGACGTGCAATAAAGAATACAACCACGCAGACGAAAACTGAAACATATCATTTCCACCGCGAAACCAAAACCCTAATTTCAAATAAACATTTTTCAGCTGTTTCCAATCTGGAAATATTGGGAAATGAGTTAATCACTTTATGAGTGTCATCACCTTCTGATAAACAACAAATAAATGGCCTGCTACCGAGCTTAATCCTCATAAAAGTATCCTAAACAATTCTTTTCTCAATACAATGAAGTGTAGAATTTTGGTGGGTTTCGAAATACGTATTTATGGTAAGGGTATTTACGTACCGCTGTGAGAGTAATAAAGTACTCGTACTTGACTCTTTTTCCAAATTAATATTTCTAGAGCTACTATACCTACAGGGTCGTTTATTTGTAACTCGGAAGATAGCCCTACAGACTCAGATCAATCTATGCTGTCATTCAGTGATAGTCTCAGTACCTACAGTGTCTACAAATTAATTAACTACAAATTTATAAACAATTAACAAATGTTACTAACAATTATCAGTATCTCGGTTCATAATATAAAAATGAAAGCAACTTCATTTGATAGAGGAGAAAAAATCTTACATGCTGGTGGGATTTGTACTCATAAGGATAAAATCAATCACGTATCTCATACTGGAACAAAGATATATAACGTCTGGATGTTTTAACATCGCTCTTATGACGGAATTGAAACGACTGCAGTTCAATATGTGAATTATTATCCAAATATCTTGGCCAAATACCGTCATGCAACCTGAAACGTTCTTTTTTAATAACAAAAAATTTTTTTCGCTGATAAACCTCAAATTTTATGCTGAAAACTTAGAGCAAAATGTACACACAGGGTAAATTCAATTCAAGGTGGTACAGACGACGTTGCCTGCAGCAAAGGTACTGCCTATTATTTAACGAGCATATAATGATGGTGGCTATTGTTTACCAAGGTGAAGTTTAAAACCGAGTCGCATATGCGAGTAGAATACGACGTTTTATCTTCGATTTTTTTGAATAACACCTTTTCTACTTACAAAATTTATATTTGTTATAATGATAGATCTGTGACTTGTGATGATAAGTCACTGGTGTAATAACGCTGGTAACCAACACAATATTAACACAATTGTGACTTATAATAAATGTGAATTACGAGTAGCATAATGTACAGTTGCGGAATTAAAATTTCGGGCAGTATTTTTCTGTCACTTTAAAAAGTTCACAGTAAACTACCTGTTACTGTCATCATGACTGACATTTGACAAATAAACTATTATTTTGTTGTTAAAATTGTTAATTAAATGTCTTAGGAAATGTATTAATTGAACTAAGTGTAATTAAATCATCGCTTTGATTTGCTGTCTACCCGTTATTATGCCACAAATCACTATTTTTGAAAGAAAATAAGTCAAAATGAAATAAAGATGACAAGAGTAAAAAATGAGGTTATTAATGTAAGGGTTGTTTTAGAGTTTACATTATGAAAATAACAATACTGCCCGAAATTTTAATTCCGCAACTGTACCTACAGTAATGTAAATAACAAATGTATTATTTAATAATCGTAGATAAATAACTATTATTTTCATAAAAAATTAATTGTCATTATTTTTATACCGATACACTTTGGTCACTATTTTTCTTAAATTCTTAATTACAAACAATAAGATAGATGCACAAAATGATATGAGATATTTGCTTGTTTGTTGCCTTTTATTGGAGATGATGGTAGTCACAAGAGAGTGAAAAGACTTGAAGCAGTAATGGAACTTCTTATGTTAGTGTCTAGTGAAATGAAGTTGTAACAGAGAAAGTACATTTATCAATATGTACATCTTTGTATCACAATCTGATCGGCCGACAGTAGATAATTGGTAAATGGAAAGGAGATCGGTAACTTTTGCTTTCTTTTATCACTTTGTTGATTTTTAAAAAGCAATTGGTGTTTGCTCTTTAACATTTAAACTGTATTCGGTCTGGTGGATTTGAAAGGTGCATATCTGAAGTGTCTGCCTTGAAGACCCCACAAGACGTTTGTTTATGGTGCGGCTGCTCTGCTACCTTCCCCTAAATTAACCTCACGAAGCGTTTCGAAAGGACTGTAAAGTGAAAAACTGTATTCCAAAACATTATAATTGCATTGTATACGGTTGTGGTGATTTGTGTAGCTAGTATAACGTAGTCGTTTTATTTCTATACATGTCATACTAAGTCGATAACTATCAAGTTAGATAGGAACAGCTGCAGCTGGCCGGACATTATCGCATTTCCTAGTGATACTTGACAACCATAACAATAAACAGAACTAACTTTATATCTCCAACATAAATAATTTATCAGTTAATGGTCAATAACAACAACATAATGTTAATAAGTTAGTGTCGTCGTATAAGAAGGTTATAAATTGGATGTGTTACGGCGTATATTTAGCAACACTAATGTACGTGTCTGACATGTATTATAATTGAGAAAACTACTTAACAGTGACAGGAGGCTATCAACATGCAGTGCCGCTCCCTGGAGTGACCAGTCTGACAAGTGTACGCAAACGATTTCGTTGGTAGCTGTCTTTGTCGTGGTCAAGTTTTTGGTTGCTCTAAACAGAGATGTAACGCTACAACGTGAGGATAATTTTATGGTTAAAAAGTAAATATGCAAAGGCGGCTTACTGAAACAAAATATAGTTGATGTTTATTATTAATTATAGGCCAGTGGGATGCCCGTTAAACACAAAATATACCCCGAACTCGGCGTAATCATTATGGGAAATTTCGATAATGACCGGTTTATTTGATGTTCATGAATTTTATATTTAATTGAAGCTATCTTAGTAGTTCCTAATGGAGGCTAATGGGTGTTCAATAATCGCAAGAAATGAATTACTTTCATGAATCAGGCTTCTGTTTCCCAATTGCGATGAAGGATAATGTTTTTATTTATTCTTGCTGTATTTCTCTGGAAATGTTTTTATTTGACTTTTATTATTATCTTCCTACTGGTTCGTAAAATTTTATCCTGCTGACGTCGTAACCGCATGTTGTTTTACTCTCCGGAAACAGCCTTTGACAATATGCATCCTAGAAGATTGACTATACCGAAGACAGTTGCTGACATATAAGAGCGTTCTCTGCGTCATCCAACTACTCTATTATTTTTACAACTACAACCCGTTGTTGAATGGATGGCCACGTCTTGCAGATAGCTGGAGCGGATGTCGTACATTCGAGAAAATAACCTTATTTTATCTCGTCCATAAAGCATAATTTATAGAGGGGCCGCTCGACGATGAGATCACGCTCGAGAATTTGTTTTACTTCATTTGTATAAAGCCGCATCAAGAGAACGCTCTATGATATTACCTCTATCCCCTGAGCCATCTAGCGTCATATAGCGTTCTTAGCCGCCACTTTCCACTCTATACACACAGAAAAGAGCGCATATCCATATATCAGACACCCCGTTTATGTTATACGATACTGCTTGCCGGAATTGGCACTAGCATACATATAAAAGATAGCGATATGAGGCATTACGGCTTCGGGGATTTAAAGCTGTCAAGTGGATGCTGAGAGATATGTGGACGGCACTATTCCACACGGGGACGTCTTACAAGAGTATTTTCAGATTACCTCGGCAATGTTTCACAAACTTGAAGATGATTTAGTGCATCATGGGTGCATATTTTTTTCCAAAATACACAAAAAAATTGTTTATTGTTTTGAATAAAAAACATTTGGTTGAATTAAGTGTCTTTTAACTTGAAACAACCCCAAATATCCTATAATTGGCAGTTGTTTTGCAATTAATAAAATTGTAAATCTTTTAACTTACGTTTGATTGATTCTTTCTGATAATTTTTTAAATTTTAAAGTAGTGTTTCCAGTTGGTTTTTAAGTCTCAATTCTGATGTGATATATTAGTCCTCGAGTTTTGGTCGACTTACGATGATGTTTGGTTTGGTTTGGTTTAGTAAAGTCGCTTCGTGTTCGATGGCAGTGTAATGAACATACGAGTCATAAATCTCGCTTATGGTAATACATACAAACTTTTATGAGTCCATTATGGTACACCTTTTCATATTGCTTTATGCTTCAAGTTACGGCAATCTGCATACACGATCTGTAAAAATCATTTACAATTGCCAATCTCTAATAAATACTGGCGGTTGGCAAACTGAAACGTCAGTGGAGTAGATGTCGTAATCGTTGGATCCTCCCTTGGAATTCCATGACAAATGTCGGTAGTTGGTGCGCTGTTATCTATCTTGTTATGAGTGGGCATCGGACAGTGTTGGTAACGCAAAGTGACAGGTCGACCACAGAGACATTCCCGGAAAGTCCGGAGATATCCTGAAGCATTCAACAAGAGAGAAGGAAGTGTGAGGGAGTGACTGGCAACTCCAATACGCACTCTGACACTTATTAATGACGACCCTGTGCGATTCATCACTCTTCCACCTCTGCTCATCCCTCTCGCACTGGAGATCAAACGCGCATCCTTGTTTATCTACCGTGATCAATCACTTCTGACTGCCAGAAAGAAGCTCATTTATTATCCTCGGCTCATCGGGGAAAACATCTTTTAGAGGCATTCTTCATCAAAAATGAATCGGACCGGATTAATATGTCCAAGCATCACAAACACAACTCTGTCATCAGTTAGTCAAGGGGCTGTTTTTTCTAAATCTTTTAATTTGAGGAAGTTGTTCATCATGCGAACTTCGAGTGCATGTAGTTACCGCGCTTGGTAACCATTAACCGTAAAAGCTGCACTAAATATGAATTTACCCGTCATGCAACTAAACTCACACAGGGCATTAAAGTGTCTGTGATAAACTACCGATTCAGTGATCTCAGGAGTCAGGACTTGTATAAGTGCTCACTTGCAACGCTCTCTCATTTCAACCCTAATTCAACTCTATTTGACTCTACAGCACTTAACGTGAGATATTAGCAGATAAGGGAGCTTTGGTCCTAGAATTAATCTTTGATAATGAATCATCATTGTTGTGGTGTGAGTGCGGGCATTTAGAGTGCGTCGTCCTTGTTATTGAGATCATTAGCGCGAAACTGCCTGAAGGCCGACGTTGACTGACTAAGATGAACAACGCTGTCATTTCTGATTTGGCCATCAATAACCGGCTGCACATGCCGAGCGGATGATAAACGTCCTGAAAGTTGCTGGCAAGAAGTGAAGTGAAGAACGAATGTGAGCCAGATATCTCGGTCATTAGGGACTTCCATTTCTGTCATCTATCATCTTCACCGGAGCACCTTGTTTCTTTCTCTCCATAATAAGAGAATGCATAAGGCACGACACAACATCCATCATTGATTTAATTAATTGTTTAGTGAATTATACAACTATTGTTTATTATTTATTGTTTTGTGAAAAGAACTAATCCTTCAAAATAACCAAATTTGTTAAGTTTTTTCTAGAAATACAAAAAATTTTCCAAGTATACAATCAACAGGTTAAATTATATTTTTTTATGGAATTAGAGATATTTTTCAAGACGATTGACGTAACTCTTCTAAAATTCACGTACAAATTGAGGTAAATATTCTTACAATATATGGTCAAACATTTTAGTTGTATTATGAGTAATTATCAGTTATTTTGACAGTTTTCGAGGTGTTTATGATTGGGTACAACGTTGAAAACTTGAATGTATGCTAAACTAATTAACAGCCACTTCCAAAGTAACATTTCGAGAGTTTTTTTTAATGGAAGATTTTTTTAGTGGTTGTGTGACAATTTGTTTTAAAGTGACACAGAGAAGGGCAATAAATGCTAATGCCACATGAATTCTGTTGAAAGCAAGATAGGGAATTAAGGGAAACTCGGTTGCATGCACATGATGAACTCCTTTAATATTTCACGATTGGGAATCTCGAAACACGTAAACAGCGCACAAGCGATTTAACAGTCATGTTTAGTACTACCGAATGCATGCACGAATGCTCGTATCAAGATACATAAGAAGGCAAGTGACATGTTTATGAGCGGTTTATGTGTTCTTTACTTAAGAAAACGCCAAGCCATTTGGTAGTGGGCGTCGCCCATAATTCACTGATAACTTTTAAAGTTCTTTCGAGAAGTCGTATTGGCGATGAGTTTGAATAAAACAGCGATAAAGTCTATTCCTCACGCAAGTATCCGACACGATCGACGGATTTGTAGTAGCGAAATCAATCATCGTCGATTAGGCGAAATCAGTTTTTTAGATTCGGGAAGGCTTAAAGTGTCGGGATTTTTGAATGGCAGGGATTAGACAAGATCCGGGAATGTCAATCATGCAATTAGGGCCGACTGCGCTTTGTTTAATATTTTGTGAAATATTAGCGTCAGGCGCTGGTGTCGACCAATATGATAAATTATCCGACATGTGTGTAATAGGAAAGTTTATCTGCATTCAACAGAGTCGTTCATTCATCGTTATTTTATATCTATATTCAGCTTGACAGTGATGTATGGTGTGTGCACTTATTCATTTTACGACAGGCGCGTCGGAACGGCCCCGGGTTTGCTGGGGCGACGCGGCGTCACTCCCTGCTGACATACTGATTGATTGCACCCGCTACATTTACTAAATAACACAGTTTACTGCTTTATTATTGTCTGCGTGGACGCCGACTTGGCCCCTTGTCCAACTTCAGGCGCGAATTTATCATCGCAATGGACACGGATATTACTGAAAAATGTTCCCCACTTACACGTCAAACTTTTGTACACCATGTTTTTATTACGGGATTTATATCATTATTTCATTAGATAAAATTTATTTATTTTGTAAGCTACGGAACTGATAACGCTCAAATAATCTCCTATCCATCTGCTGGATAACGAATAAGTGAATAATCCATATAGATGTCACGCCAAAACGACTAAATAATTTGTTTGATAGATTTAGAAGCAATGGATATGATGGGATCAGTTAACAGTTCGACAATTGTTTCAACAAGTTTTTATTAAAATTGATTTATTGATATTAGCACGTAGCTTAGTCTTTTTTTAAATCGTGTTCATAAAAGTGGTAATGATTCTAATGATATTTCTGAAGTACCTCTCATTGATACGATAATATTATACCATCAGAATTATTTAATCAATAATTTAGAGTACAAAATGTTACATCATCTCTTGACGAAGATTTATGTGAAATATGTATCTGATGAATATCATCTTCATCTGTAAAGTGCAAAGTAAATAATATTATTTTATCCACAATCACTCTATAAAGAGACTTTATTCCACACTTTAGATGCGTATCAAATACCACTTTATCCACTAGTGGAATAAAGTAACACTGTTAATTACCAGCGCACCGCGTAACAGCTTACTACGATTAACTGAAAGCACATTTGGCGTGACGTTTAAATGTCAGTTTAATTTTTAATTAAGTTTGGAATAATTTGGGGCTGTGATTGTGGATAAAACGTTATATTGCAGTCGTGTGTTAGTCGCCTTTTTATCCACTTAGGAACTCGAACTGACGTTCTCGCGGTTAAACATTCTTGCGTGTATAAAACGCTACCTAACACACTCTTATAATAAATAACTATTATGATTAATTATTAGTTTTATTGAACAAGCCTCCCAATCAAAAGCAGTTAAAGAGTGTTTAGTAAGAAAATAGTAAATATAAGTAGGTAAAGTAGTAAATAGTTTTGGTTATAGCAATTCCTATAATTGCTGTAGCCATCTATCATGTTGAAGTAACAATAGTTAATCACTTAAAGGTGTGATTTCCATAAATTTTGTATTGTTAAGTAAAGCTTGACTGTATCATTGAAAATAATTTATGACTGTGCTTGAACATTCACAGCGAAGGTTATGTCGATAATTATGTTATTTTTGTATGAAGAAATGGAAGTCGTTCCTTTGTTAAATATTGATAATAATTGGAAAGTCCTAATTGAGTGTGCTTGTTGAGTAGCACCGGTCAGCTCCTGCTAATTGGAAGTAAGACCAGAAGCACTTAGGACGCATCGGCTGCTATTGAATCAGGCAAAGTTTCAGCTTTGTCGGTACTTGTCACACGATTAACAAAACACGCCTGAAAGGTTCTGAACGTTGTAGTCAAACACTTTAGGCGCTGTTTACCCATTCCATTCGTCCTGACAAACAAGACCACTGGGACTACGGTCCCACTTTACATTGCCAACAAAACATGGCTTGAACATGGGCTTGAAGTCCGGACATTAAAAGAGCAAACGACTAAACTCCTCATTAAGAAAAAAACTTTCGTTTCTGTTCGAAATGACAGTCCATCAACTGCAGTGTCATCCATCGAGCTGTTTGCGTTGTTCTGCTTTGATGTGTGGCTTTTGTCGCGTTGGAAATATGAGAAATTATCAGGGAGCAAACATAATTTGAGTAAAGCGATGGGTTGTTTTGTTTGTCCTGTCAGCAGGTAACACGAGTCGACTTGAAACCCCGCGGCCCGACCTAATTGACAGGGACAAGTCAACCAGCCGGATGTAATACCGGGACCCGCTTGTCATCTCGGGTACTCTTCTCATCTCAGTGCATTTGAGACAGCCGCCAACGAGTGAAGAGGGTTCTTTTGCCTGTCACACGGTAGCACATAATAACAGTGATCTGACGCCGCCCATGTTATACCCATTCGAACAGACAGACGGTCATCTATCGGACAACAAAGAGCCTGGGAGAAAGCTGGAGCACCTCAATCACCTCATTATTATCAAAGCGTTAATCCACTCAAGACGAAAACCAAAGCCGCCTCGACTTGAACCACCAAGTTTTATTTTACACAGCGAACTCCATAATCAACAAAGATTTATTTATCAGATCTATTGTGACATCTGTTCTGATTTAGGATGGATGATGTGGCATTTATTGCATTATTAATGCGAGTATAAGGGGGACCCCAATAAGACAAGAAAAAATTATGAGACGTCAGATTATTTCAGTTCATATAAAAGAACGTCTCTTCATTTGCCTTGAAAGAAAGATAAATAAATCACCACAACCAAAGAACCAAGAATCATACAGGATAAAATACTAAATACCTTCACTACCATGCAAACTCGAAATACTCGAAACCGCGAACATTGAAACATTTTGTTACCGATGGTCTATTAAATAATAAACTGTTATTGAAACTGATTTCGGCTGCATTGAGCATTGCTTAAAGTTCAAACGAAATTGAAATATAGGTACAACATTTGAAGAGATTGTGTGACGTTTACTGAAACCGACATGAAGCGTGAGCAAAAAAATATTAATTTCAAGGTAATTTTCTGTTGAATGTGTCTGAATACACTATTGTAATCAGAAACCTGTAAAGGTTACGATTCGCTTGAAACATGAACAGTTGTAAAGATAATTTTTAAATCAATTTATTACGACTTAAGAACACTATACACGTTTTAATAGGTTTTCTTTTATCTTTTAATCATTATATTCCTACATTTACATAGGCTAAGTATTCGAATGATTAATAGCTTTCAGGTTATAAATTGATTTATTTATGAGTGCCTTTATCAGGAATAATTTTAGTGTTTACTCGTTGATGGTTGTGTTTATTAAAGATTAACCTTATAATAAGTCTAACAATTAAAAAAATGATAAGCTTTATAATGCTATCCCCATTCCGTTTCCTTATACCTATATAGGATGCATAATAAATAATAGTTTCCTGTCTTGTCTAAGTCACAACCTGTTATCATCGATTCGTATGATTGATGGCTGTCGAGTGTAGTGCAGATCTGTCAATCAGTAATAACATATTAGACTGGTTTATGTTTGCTTTCCTACTTCAGTTTAGTGAAAATGTTTTTATATCATTGATCAATGCTTTGATAGTGTCATCGCGTCAAAAATGAACGTTAACATTTACCAGGCAATCAAAATAATTGACACTGTTTGTTCAGCTTTTAATATGTTTAGTGTTCCTGTAAAGAGACCATCAACTTTCTGAAAACTAATTATTTATTTTTCTGCTCCAGTGGGTGTGTTTTCTAATAACATAAACCGAATCGATCTAAATATGACAAGCATTTATAGTTGACCCAAAAATACACATACATAATGGTTCAAAAAGTCAACTGAACGATATTTATCCAGTAATCCATTAGCTAGTATTTTTACTACAGGAAGTTGTTGTGTAATAAATAAATTTGATTTAATATAGATATCAAAAAGTGTGTTGGTTGAGCGTCAGTAACTGTGGGTGTTGCCAAGCAAAAGTGCCAAATGCCGAAAAACAGTTTTATGCTAAAGGCTCATGTTTCTAGCCATCTATTTCTACGTCTCGACAAAATATTACCCACCATTAAAAACGACCCCCCCATCCCACAAAACATGTAATATAACAGGTGACACGCAATAATTTGTTAAACAAAAAACGTCAACTGTACACGGATGGGTGTCTTAAATATATAACCTGGCTTGAATTTACACCCGATGACGAACCAGCATATTACTCTTCCGGCGGCAAATGTCATCCGTGTTACTTTAAATTAACCTCGCATTAACGGCAGCTGTCGACACATTTATCGCCGTCATCAACGTGCGGCCAAATCACACCCGTGTTATCATCGTAAAAGACGCAAAGCCCTATGTGTGTTTTCCGTCTGTACGGTTTTCTATAGCCGACTAAAAACCACTGTCACAACGATGAATTGCGACACATTAGTTTCCTTCCAAGCGGTCTTTCATGGCACCGCAAACCCATTCAACGAGACTAACACTTCGATTGTCACACCGACACTCTTCACTACCCCCGATTAGCCATTATTCAGGTGAGGTGTGCTGGAATACCTTTACGAGACAATAATGGCACCCTTGCGACTTAGACTTGATTATGACCGTTGCTAGTTCGACCCAATGCCGGTTGGAGAAACAACAAGCAGCAGATTGAGCGATTGCATTAAATCAAAGCTAAATAACTTTATTTTAAATTTAGAAACGTAATTGTGGCAGTTATAACAACTATAATGTGTAGCACGCAGGGCATTTCATCATAAAAATAAAGCATTGCTCATAAACTTTTTAAGGAAAAAAAGCTAGAAGCACGCCAATTTTATTCAAATGATTTTGATTAAATCCCAAGAATGTGTAATTTCACTTAAATTTTGCGATACAAATTTTACCTTAATTTGCATATTTTCAATTTTATACATTATTTGAGGAAAAATATGTAACTGCTTTTTCTCAGGCTAAAATGTATATTTGTTTTATTCGTAATAAGCCAGCTCACAATCAAACCTTTAAAACGTGAAAAATAAATAATAGTAATGTAATAATTGAAATAATAATAAGGAATATTTGTTTGTAAATTGGACTATGGGAGGGTTGTTACATGGGGCACGTTGTTACAGCTTATGCTATTCGCAGTGTTTCTTGCAACATTCAATACTATTATTTATTATACAAGAAGCTTAGAACTTAAAGCCATCTATCGGTCAAAGATTATACAGGCTGTATTATGAAAAACGCCCCAAGCCATAACTCCATTATTTTTAAAGTTATAACAATACTTCTTTGAACAAAGTTGAATATTTTTTGTCATCTATCGTTTGACGACAACAAGTAATGTTGACAAATATTATTACTTTGCATTTGCTCTTACTATTTTTATAATGTGTTAACAGACATGATTCAAGAATATTTTGAATGCAATAAAAATAGTTGAAGACGACTACGCCCTTACACTTGGCGGTTTCCGATGAGAAAAGTTAAAATTCGTCGAAAATTTAAGCGATTTGAAGAAAATTTGAAAATATTTGGTGTTTTTTGAAAACCCAAATTAGAACAGATGCGTGTGATAAGTCAACATCACTTGCAATTTCTCGAGTTGATGTTCTAGCATTTTCTTCAAGACCTATCTAATTCTGTATCTCTTTGAAACTCGTGATGTTTGAATTTAGGTTTTTTTAAAGCCACAAACATCCTCATTTTTTTTGGCTTAAACTATTAATTTCTTGAAAAAACTAATTGATAAATAATAAATAGTTATTTATTATACAAGACGATAAAGAAATTGTTTATCTATGAGTGAAAATGTTAAGTTTACGAGTGACGAAGTCACAAGTGGACTTTTTTCACCAGTAGACAAACAATCTTTATCATTTTGTTTTATTTTGTACTCATCTACAAGAATTTCCTGAATATGAACAGTAGATAAAAATTACTTTATTTCACTAGACGATAAAATACTTCTTTATCTATTCAAATTAGTAGATAAAAGCACTCTTTAACATTGAGTACAAAATAAATAGAATTAATAATAAAGAATAACATTTTTCGAAATTTTTTATTGTTTTCGAATTCTGCAAAGTGTTTAATTTTTTAAATGGGAACCCACTTTAAACCTTTTTTTCACAAAGGCTATAATCTGAGGATTACGACTATCTGTGTTTTATTCAATTTTTATCAAAAAAAAATCATATAAATAGCCATTTTGACAAAAAACCGCATAACTCAAAAAAACAAAAGAAAATTTCATTCTCAATACTTTTTATTCACCTTGTATATTTTTTATATGTAACATCTTACCCCACATTTTGTAACAACTTGCCACATTGCAGAACACATTGATAAAATCTGCATTATTTAGTTAAAAAAATGTACTTAAATCCTGAAAAGAATCGTTTATTATTATATTATTATTAGAATTATCCAGGCTGAGGCATATTCAGGTTGGATTATAAAAAACGTCCCAAGTTATAACTGCATAATTTTTCAAGATATGACAATACTTCTTGCAGGTAACAAAGTCTTACAGTTTATTGTCATCTACTGTTTGGGATCGATACTCAATTAATGCTGCTTCCTGTTTCAACGTAACTGACATCAATTCCAATTTTTTAAATGGAACATCCTGTATATTTTATTATTTTTAAGTTCCTTATTAAATTGTTTTTCAACAAGTTTACTATTTATTATTTATCACTAACTTTTGTTTTTAGGCAATTTGAAAATTAAATAAAATAAAGTAGGCCGTGAAAAGAATAAAACATTATAAACGACTGATAACAAAAAACTGTTTAATTGTAATTATAGAAGTATTGTAATGTTTTTAAAAACAATGAAATTATGGCTCTGTAAATATGAAATTTTTACAGATAGATTTTTTACATGTTCCTGGTATCTCATCATTGGCACAAGTTCTGAAACATCCTAGATGTAACAATCTGTCCCACTCTCTCCTAAATATTTGTTTTTTAATCTTTGCTTTTTTTTGAAATTGGGTCCAGTATTTCCACATAGATATATCTTTTTGATCCTCTTACGGACTTAATAAATAAGATATGATCAAAATATGCAAGTAGCGTAGACATGTTTACATATAATGACCTTTTCTCAGACACATTTAAATTACATTGGATGATATATGTTTGTAAAAGTAATTGCATTTGCATTTAAGTGGAAATTTAATTGTGTTTATAAATATCAAATGTAGTTGTCAGATGGTTTGCAGTGATAACTTTATTTCCTTTTAGGTAGAGCATAAATTGATAGCCGTCCTCATATTTCAGAATTAACTACTTTCATTTATAAAGACTGTAGTTTTTAACCTAATTAAGCAAAAATTTATCTGATCAATTTTCGAGTAGCATTTATCTTCATGAATTTGAGACGAGATTAGTTTAAAATAAACAATACTTGATCCGAAAGAACATAATCCGAGGTATCAGAGCCGGTGCTCGTTAAAATCTTAAAATAAAGTGATGAAACGGTGCTGAAAAAGCGTCCAAGTTAAACAATTCTTAGGTGGTAATAATGTGTTGTTTTCGCGTCTATTTATTTTAAGTGAGAAGCTAAGAATAAAAATAATGGTAACAGTTTGTGGTCGATACATTAGACGTAAGTGTGTTTGACAAGAGCAATCCCACGTAAAGCCTTCCACGAAGCTTTAATGCCTTCCCGGAGGGCGACTGCCGTAATTATGTGGCAAGCGTCGAAACAGCGTCGGGGATTTGTTCGCTCGACGGCTGTCATTCATTATCCTACCGGACCAGTCTAACAGTCCAACACACCAACTTTATCCTGAATCCATTAGTTTTTTTAGCCACTTTGGTTTTCCGTTGTTTATGTGCTTTTTCTGTCGACAGTTAAGACGACGAGGTTGCAAATTTATGGCGTTTGAATTTAAAATGAAAATTAATGTAACGGTGTTTTCTATCCTGGCCGCGGCGAAGTTATTATAGCGAAAAATAAGCGAGCAGCTGAAGTGTTAAAGAGCCAGACAGATTTATGTGCATTGGCAAATAACATTCCACTTAAAATAAATGGAGCAGTTTTACAAATTATCATGGGAAACATTTTTCGCATTCGTTCGCTCTGTCATAGCCATAGAACAAAAACGAATACTTGTCAAACAATTTGTAATCTGACGCTTTTTAGATGAGTTGACCGCTCGTTGACGGTTTTTTCAACTATGAAGGGTTTATCAATCGCAAAAATCACATCATGCACTGTCCATTTGGCAACAGGATGAATGCTGACATATCGACGCTTTTATAGAGATGCAATAGCATCTCAGAAAAATCTGAACTTTTTGTCGCAAGGTGGAAATAACAATTCGCCGACAGTAAAATCTGCCACAATATATCTCTTGGTGGGATTACGCTCGCCGTACTTGTGTATTAACAATACAATGGATCTACATTATTCGGTGCTAAATACTCCTCAACCCCGTTTGGGTTTTAAACACACTATGCTACGCTCACACAAACGGTTAAGCTAAGCTAAACTAACAGACTACATCTATCTTCTTTTTAAATATACTTTTGTCTTAAATCGTAGAACTATGCTTACTGTGCGTACCTAATAATTATTAAAAAATACATAGACTAAGATTTATTACGTTATGATTATCTTATGACACAGAAGCTAATACTTTCAATGCTATTAACTTGTCTCATAAGATACATAACAAAGATTAAATAGATAACTTAATGGTGGATTTGTGTTTAATTCGGTGACAACAAAATTTATTTTTACTTGGGTGTAATAAAAACCTACAAAGTTAGTACTCTAGTGATTACTTTTTTTCGTCAAATTTATTTTTCCGTTTCTTTTTAAAATTACTCGTCGCGTTGATTTCTAGTGAACCGTCGTGTAGTAGCAGATTGTAGGTGCTATTGAGGTCGGCACTTGGACAGAACTACTATAAATTTGTGAGCCGGGATTGCATTCCCGAAGACCGAGGATTAGCTGGTTGTTATCAAAGCGGGTTTAGGGGTTTTGATGAAGTCGCCGTGCTCGGAATGTCGGAGCAAGTGTCCGTAATGGAGAGGAAGCTAAGACCAGCAGATCTCGACAGCATTAGGGAGAGACCAACTTGTGTTAAAGTCCAAAGATATTTAATAATATCGCCGCTAGATGGTAACAGAAGCCGTATGAACAAACGTGCGCTTTATTAAACAACAGAGGATAAAAAGCAGACGCTTATTAATTGTAGCAATTTTTACGAAACATATTGAATGAAAATGTGTGGTTGTTTAGAACGAACGGAGATTATTTACCTATTCATCTATGAATTATTTAATGTAGTTCGAATAACTCCTACAAATGTTATCAATTAGCGATATAAAACTAGACATAGTGTGACTTGATGTCGCTCGCACTTAAGACTCATGTAAGTAATACGTATAACAGGAGTAGGTACAATTTCAATAATATGTGAGTTAATAATAATAATGACAATAATGTCGTTAATAATAATAATAACTCCACACCCTATTAAATAATTTACTTAGTAACTAAAGTATTTGGCTTTCTTTCCCAGGTAGACTTTTTTTGTTTTTTTGTATTTTTGGATGTTCTTTTATTTAAAAACAATTATTTTTTATTTTATTACTCACATCAGCAACAATTTAAACTTACAATTATTAAATTAAAGATTTATAGTAATTGTTTGAGTGGCTTCTTGATGCCAAAATGAGAAATCGTGAAAGAGACATTTTCTGAAAATACTGTAGAAAAAATAATGTATTTTTCGTTGATATAATCAGAATCAATATTGATTGATGAAAGCATAGTCATGTCTTTGGATGTTAGTGTTTGTATTGCGTTGGATGTTGAAAATTCATGTCCTTTTTTCAATATGCATTTAAAATTTTTGATTGAAAATTTGGAATGTCATTAACATGGAAATCTACTCTGTGAGGGCGTTTGCATTGCAAATAATTTTGTACAGGTGTTCTGGCTAAACTCCACATTAGAAGTTCTAATAATGATATTTATCTAATCGGTTAGGTGCTGCTCCATAAAAATAGTTTCAAGATGGCGGTATCAACTTTCTTATTTTAAATAGAAAGTTATGTTTTTATTGCTTTTTTGAATTACTCAAGTGATTTTGCAAGAGTGTTCATCAGTCTTTCCTATACCTAAGTTTAACCATTTTTGAAATATTTAAACTATTTTAAAATTCTTTGGATTTGCACTTTTTTCTTTAAGAATCGATAACTTTACCATTTTTAGTTCTTTTGAAATTGTATTTGGGAATTAAATTCTCTTTCATTTAATGAAAAATAAAATTGAGTTATTGGTGGCTGATGTTTCCTAAACGTAACCTTAAATTTTAAGAGTTAGTTAATCATTTTTCCAACAATGAATACACCAAAGAAAAGATCTAACCTTTTTCTTTCATATGTCCAAATAAGATTTTAAAATAATTAAAAATAGTTGAGTTAGTGATTTTTGAAGAGGAAGGTTCAAATCCAAAAAAAATCATGACAGTTTAGATATACAGTGTAACAATAATTTTACGCAACATTGCAGAGACTATAACTTAAAACAGTGCAATTAATAAGGTTTCCTGAAGTAAGAGAAGGACGAACTATACAGCGTATATACAGTATATACAGCGATGAATCTAAACAATATGTTGTTACTATGCCTATGTATACAGGGTATTTCACGAGTGATAATGAGCCTGATGAAATTGAAAATACAACCCACAATAACATTTGCAAAGTTAACGTGGATATTTTAGATATTGCATTGTTTGAAAAACCAATTATGAATCGACGATAGCTATGCTTCCAATAAATTTATTTGTCACAACTAACATTAAATTTAATAAAAAGTCAAAATGCATTTGAATGATGAGAATCATTTATGGCAAATTTGTGAAAAATGCTTCTAGCGTTGAGCCTTTGTAAAGACAATGTTTCCTGAATAGAAAAGCTCCAAAAATGCTTGGATCACTAAAATGTTTTCCAATGGTAGATAGACAAATATCCTTAAAAATTGTGTTTAATTTCCTGTCTTGTCAATTTCTTTGTGTCAATCACGCGATAACTATGTTTTATTAATTTTAAAATTCATTATCAAAATCCATGAAGCCTATGCAAATGTATTGCTGGCTGCAGTTCAAATTTGGTCAGGCTCATTATCACTCGTGAAATACTCTGTATAATCTACCTTGCTTCCTCTTATTGTTTGTATATTCATCACCTACTCTCCAACTAATAACAGAAGCAATGTTACGTAAAATTATTATTTTATTACACGGTATACAGGGTGCGCCAGACCTCGCGCCCCAGAGAAAAATGTCAAATGCCGGGGGCAATAGGTCGCCAAAAAGTGCAGCCGAAGAAGTAATTTTTGCTTGCATAAGAAAGTTATTAGACTCTTAAATCCACCAATCCCAGAAGGGCACCTCAGGGTGTGATTAACAAATTATATCCGTT
>NW_025401006.1:3168993-3206329 GCF_015345945.1 Tribolium madens
TTCAGCAACTCTTTTCGGTGAATTTGTGGGCTGGTCTTTCGAGGAATCATGTGGTTTGTCAATAATATCAACTTATTTCAACATAACGTGACTCCCTTTCTAAAAAGTACATTTTTCTGTTAATTTTGCATTAAAGTAAATAAAGAAACTTGCGTACTTCTTCATGTTTTTCTGGTCTCACTCTCACTTGCTTCTTTGTTTCATAAAGATAACGCATTAGTTTTCAGGCTCTAAAATTCATTTATCGGTTTGTTAATCTGTATCAGATCGAAGAAAAAGTTGAGAAGGAACAATACCTGTGAAGAAGTCGGTTCATCAGGAATTTCCAGAATGTTTCAAAATAATTTTTGATAATTGTTGATAATAATTAACGATTCTGTCTCATTATACTCGTGTACAACCTCTTATGCGAGAAAAATATTGCAAACTAGCAGGTAATGTCACCCACAAATTAATAAACGTCAAACTAAAAATTCCAGTAGACCAGCTATTTAATGAAAATTCTGGGCAAATTGGTATTATTTTCGTAACCTAGCAATGGATATAATTTTTCAATCACACCTTGAAGTGCCCTTCTGGGATTGGTGGATTTAAGAGTGTAATAACTTTCTTATGCAAGCAAAAATTACTTCTTCGACTGCACTTTTTGGCGACCTATTGCCCCCGGCATTTGACATTTTTCTCTGGGGCGCGAGTTCTGGCGCACCCTGTATTTCGAAAACGATTAAACGCAAGTGTAAGGAAAGCTAAAAACTCTTTCAAAATCACTAGAGTAATCCAAAAACAAAGCTTTCTAGTCAAAATAACAAAGTTGATATCCACTTCCGGTATAACCGAAAGTCCCGCTATCTTGAGACCATGGCTATATATAAAATTTTAGATAAAATCATAGTTAAAACTCCCAATACTTCTAATGTGGGATTTAGCCAGAACAGTCAGTATATTTTCTATTCAAGTTTATTTAATTATTAAAATTGATTTAGACTGTTGACACCAACTATAGATTTTGAACACTAAAACCTCATTTAATCTTTTTCGTCATGTTTTCATACATCACCTTAAGATTCTCCTCAATTTCAATTGTTCTAAACTGTTTGTTTACTTTGTTCTGTCTTTCTTTTTTAAATAAAAACAAATACTCATCTGTTACGTGTTTAATTTTTCAAATTATTATTTATTTTCATTTCTTTGAAGATTTTCCTATGTAACAAATTGCCCGATATTTCATATGAAGCAAAAGTCAAATGATTAATTTGTAAGCAGAATTGGACGTAACCAGAGCAATATGTAGTTATTTTTAAATTTTGAATCTGGAGCAATAAATCGATTTGACATGATGGCGTAAATTTGACAATTTTGGCTACAGTAGAAATTAAGATTTGTTGATATTGCGTCTAAGATTTTCAAAAACAGCTGTTAAAACATATTGTCCATTTGTTAAAAATACATGTTTTAATAATAGCAGACTGGGATGTGGATTTGTGAAACCGGAGCGTTTTTTGGCTTTTTGGGTAAACGTGACGTGTCTTGGGTTTTGCAGACGTAATCGTTAAACTAAGACCATGTGTTTTTATTATGAATGACCTGACAAAATGGTGGGCAAAGATGTCAGAGCTCGGCACGCCGTGATTAATAACTCGCCAGCGGCGCGACTTGCCCAGCTAGCCTACATATTAGCCGGCGAACTCGGTAATAACCACTCATGCTGGATATCCATCAATCATGTGCAAATTATACCGCCGAGCCTCACACATAAGAATTATGACTGTCATTCGGGTAATTCCATGGCACGCCACAATAGTTGGTTTATAATCAGGAGGATTTTTTTAAAGCGCATTAATAATATGCAATTCACGTAATTACACACCAAAAATGAATAGCGCCAATTTGGCTGAAGGGAAAGAGGCGATGCGACGAGTCGTTATATGCCAAACCGAAGGTAAATTGGTAATCGACATTCCCTTGGCGTTTACAAAACGTTTCGATTTTCGTTAATAATGCAAATTTTTGGGCAGACGTTGTTCGGCGAGACGTCAAGGTTCATTATTGAAATCGGACGCCACCCTTTCTTGCCCTCATTAACAATTAATAATTTATCTGTGGAAAATGGGATTGATGAGGCGGCGATTAGGGCTCGCGCGGCCTCTCCACAGGTCCAGCTATGTCTGATGATGGTTGGACACGCTAAAGTGTAATTATTATTGAATTTACTCTTTCATATTCTGACAGCATTATTAATACCTTGCCTCGATCTATTCTTTACGTTTACATTAAATTAACGTTATTTTTACTGCTTTTATCTTGTACTGTGTGGATTTTTTAATGTATGGGTAGCGCTGGTTTAAGTTCGGTTCGTGTTAAGGTAGCCCACGTTATGTTGGTTAACTTGAATTACGGCTCTTGTCAAAAGTTTGATGGACTGGCCTGCGAGCTCAAGCCGGTTTGCCTTTCGGTTAGAAATAAACTATTGATGATTTATATCTTGTTTTTCTGCTATTGTAACTTATGAAAGCAGTTCGAAACAATTGACTCGTTCAAATATGAAATATCATTTTGTGTCCAATTCGTGACAATTTCCTACTGTTGCTCGTCAATTAATAAATAATAAACAACCTCATTCATGAATCTTAATCATATTCTTATTTCTCCCAAAATAATTCTATTCATTTTGTTTATAAAAATGAGCTTGTGATGCACTAAGTGCGAAAATCTTGGTAATTGTCGATTTGGGTTTTGTCCTACCTCGAATGATTAGAACAATTCAATCTTGTTGACAAAGCAGAAAAAAGGTTAAATTGCGGATCAGCCGTCGTAGATCTCATTGTTTTTTTCTCGTTTATGGATAGACAGTGGGAACATCCCGGCCGTTTGTGTAGCACGTGAGCGGTGGAGCGGGTGGTGGCGGTGCGCTGTCGAGTCGACCGGGTGAACAGATAAGGCCCAAGAAGATGAATTGACGGGGTTACGGGGCAGCGGACACGGCGGCGGAAGAGCAGACAGCACTCTCTTACCCTGGTGGCAGCAGCGATTACTCACTCGGCGACCTGGCGTGTCCTGACGGGAGCTCGGAAGTGGCTCTACCGTAGATAAGCGCTTTACATTTGTAGCCTTTCAGCTACCAAAGCTACAACACTAAAATTATACACGTAATAGTCACTAAAATCGCCAACGATGACGTTCGGAAAGGAACAAAGGTTAAAATCAGACGAAAATCTCCCTTCAAATTGGTTGCTGGATTTGCTCTGACGCTCGGCGTGTCGTTGACGAAGGAGCAAACTCTGAAACTTTTGAACAAATCGCAAGCTTGATTCTCTTTTAGGACGTCACAAAATATGTTGAATTTTCTTGGAAAGAGCAGACTCATAGTATATCTATTAAAAAAAAAAATTTAATGAAATTTTAGTTCTTGGAATTTTTTCTTAAGTATTTAATAAAGTGACTTAAAAACGAAAACCTATAGGGACTTTTTAATCAACTGTATAAAACTTTAAAGTCAGAATAAGAGATTATGGAAATTTGAAGTTGACGTAGATCCATCTCCACAATGCCGTGTAAATCAAGTGGAGGATTGGCATGTGGCGAGGCGCACCCGACAACTCGACAAAGATTGATCTACCTAACGGCAGAGCACGATATGCTCGCATTATTCACTGCCAGGGTTGGGCTACGTCATTCTCCAGCCACCTACCCTCCTTGTTTACATTTATTTAATTCCACCCTAAATCTTCAAATAATTTTCGTCAAGACACTTCAGTAAAATTTTCAAATGACTGTAAGGAAAAACCAAAAATTATATTCACAATTAAGTTGGAACAATATTTGTATTTTTGTCGAGATTTCACAAATTAAACAGGGAAGGTCAAAAATCTTCTACTTAGGTAGGTAATTCAAAATCGCCTTGATCTACTTCTAAACAGATCATTAATTGCTTGATCATAAACTCCAATTCACTTATTGTGGAGCAAATAGGTTTAGTTGTTCGATTTATTCGAAGTTTCTACATTTAAATAACAATAGCAGAGTTAACAACAGTCTAAAATAGTCTTTTCTTTTTATTCCACAATCGTTGAGGTACATTATTGACCTTCCTATCGGCCAATAAATGGTTATAGCAACATAACTTTAACTCACTTTATACAAGTTTTCCAATCTTATCTTTAAACATGACTTCTTTACTGAAGATTTGGTTAAATTGAAGTTTTTAGAGTTTTATTCTGACGAGAAATCTGCAGTTGCTGCTGACCGTTTCACTATCTCAGGTTAGTCTTGACACAACTATGAAACGTGGACTGAATTCTAATGTATCTGAATAGTTTCGCAGCTAGATCATCTAAGTTTACGATTTAATCCTCAAATATTCCATATTACTGATACAGATGTAAACAAATAATTAAAAAACCTAACAGTATAGTGTATTTTTTTTGTTAAATGTTTTTCTTTCTAATAAGGTTTGGATAACGAGCTTTTGTTTTAATTAATTTAATGACTACCTTACTTAAAACAATTTCTCATTTTGATTGCTGAGTCTTCTAATGAGATAATTTAATGATCAATTTAATTAAATGTTGTACAATATTTTAACCTGCAATGATCAGATACGAAATAACACCCGAAAAGTCTCTTGATTAACAAGAATTGAAAATCAGTATTAACTAATAGGTACTGCTGAGAAAACATAAGTATAATAAAACAATAAATCTAATTAATTTACTTGGTAGCTTGTAAGAAATGAAATCTATGTGATTTATAGCAGTGTGTGGGAGAAAAACTTATTTTGTAAGATGTGTTGCCAGCTAGGTTTCATTCAAAGCACCATAATTAATTGTGCTACTTAATTAGGTAAAAGAAGATAAATTTTGTGTTTTAGGTAAATTTTCTTTGAAATATCCAAAAAAGTAACATAAAACACCTGTTTACTTTTTGTGAAAATTGTTTTACAATAATAAGTATGTATGTATTTTGTGTGAAAAAATGTTGTGTAAATATAGGTTTTGATAAAAATGAGTTTAACAATAGCATGTAAAATGAAGAAATTTCTGAGAGGTATTATTGTGTAAGAAAAATAATTGTTTGAATTAATATCGCATGTTATTGCGTGAACTCTTTGTATTGTTCTGTCAGCGATGGTGAAAAATGTCGGCTGTCACTTTCTGCCGCTAAGTCGTCTGTCCGATTCAATACCAGAACGTTGACCACTCGTGTTCTTTCATTTCCGACACACCTTTCATATCAGGCAATTCTGTCTGCCGCAGCGTCTCCCTGCAGCTCTATATCCTGTGATGTATGGGCAGCACACATTGCACTAGATGGAACGCAATATGTCCGTTCGAGAAAGGCAATAACCATTAGGTTTCGAGAAAACTGCCCCATTCCGCATGACACGACCGGCGAATATAGGAAAATTTATACGCTTTGGAATATCAGATAAGTGGAGTGGGTCATTTTTGCTGCCTGTCCACTTCGGTGAAGTGTTCCCTTCGCAGCCACTTTCTGCGCTGAGCACAGAATTTTTTACATACGAGTACGGGATCCAATTTAATAATTTTCCTAATTTTTTGAAATGATTCTTTCGGTTGCGTGTCATTCTGCTTAACAGATGTATTCTCCGAGGTGAAGGAACGTGGAGCAGACATTTCTACTTCATATTTAATTTCGAGCTGTCAACAAAGTTTTATTGCCTCGAGAAACGTCCCATTTCTTTTTGCATCTGCTCATGTCAGAATGTAAATACCGAACGGAAATTGCACGACGCCTCCGGCAGTCCACTTAAGATGATTTGATGCTCACGAACGTTTTAATTAATATTCAACAAAAAAATTAAGCTGGAGGTAGCACATCGCGATTTACAAATCAAAGCATCACTACTCCTCGCTAATCATTTCATTTTTTCCTTTCTAAAACAACTCGTGTTTCTCTAATCCAATCCGGTAATTACCCTTCTGCCTAATCTCTTCCTGAAAAAGGGGCCCCTGAATAAAATATTACTCTTGCTTGGCCGGTCATGGTGTCGGCGATTTATCACTCGTTTCAAAAGCCTACACACCGTTGTGCGATGTTCATCACGATGGCGAAGAGTTCAAGGGTCAAGCAGATAATTCATGAAACGTCTTGACCTTTCCTATTTACCTGCCAACGGTTGTGCGAATTTGATTTATTCGAAGGCGTTTTCTAGTGCGTTAATTGCCTCGAAAAACTCAACGATTTTGCAAGTCGGACTCCCAATCACCCAAGTTGTGACCGCCGTCCGAAAAATCTTCAACTGTACTGCTTGCAGCATTTTTATAGGTGGCTATTACGTCAAGCTGCTGCCTCAAGATGGCCGCTGAAAAAGCAATATCGCGACACTATGAAACAAATAAATGGGACGAGCTCTATTCGGGTCGCAGTTTGGATTCCTCAAAGATGAGCAGTTTCGACGTGTGATTTACACAACGACTCGCAATATAGGCCCCATGTAAGGAGAGGTCGAGACTCGTATTGAAATTTTTATATTTTAAAGGGTCTCTAGATACGATATTTATGTCTTCCTAGATTTTAACGCAAATATTCCGACACACGTCTTGTATAAATAAATAAAACTTTCTGAATAAATTAAGAAATTCTTACTTGGTAAGTTTCTATAGTCACAAGCAACAATATTTGAAACTCATTACACAAGTCGATTGTCTCTCATAATGGTTTATATGCCTTGCGATACAGATGCCATAATAGTATGTATGTTAAAAACATGTTTTATAAGACCAGTCTTGAAGCACGAATTCAAGTTTCAAATTTTATTATTTTATTTTAAAGAATGAGTGCTTCAAGGTTTTATGTAGCTTTTTTATACTATTTTTTCTAATTTGTCTTCTTTATGCTGTTTTTAAACAATTTTTTTACTTTAATTAGAACACGTGAGGGAAAGAATTAATTATGATAAATAAAACTAGCCTTTTTAAAATAGTATAGTAATAAATTTTCATCAAGGATGACAATGTAAGTTTAATTTTTTTGGATTCCGATGGTGCTGCAATAATAGTTACAATAAGATGTTGGCTATTATTTTGTACAAATTTCTCATCTACTGTATGAGTGGTGGTACTTCCGGTACCGGTACCGGTCTAGACTTTAGCCTCAGGAGTAGATTTAACCAACTATACCTGATTTTATTTGTGTCACTTCACTGCTTAAGTTAAATTTTTTTTTGAAATAAAATAATAAAAAACAATAGGCTAACAAGCATCACTCATTTAAAATATGCTTGCAAAATTTGGAGCTCGTAGCTCTCTCCATTTGGGAGATATTAAGAAAAAATGGTAACAGATTTTAAATTTTGGCGCTATTTATCTGTGGTAAGGAAACGTTTTTGAACAATTGTTCATAGAACGAATCCTCGTTATTTCTACGTTTTCTAATTATTCCTGAATTTTCGCATATTAAAACGGAAGCAGCTGTATACAATTTTTTTTCGGCGGAACTGTAATATCGGAACCTTTATGTGTGATCGGCGTTTCATCTTTCTTTAGAAATAGGACTCAAGTGTTGGTGGAATGTTGGTGGTGACAGAGAATATTATTTATGCTAGTGTTCTAAAGTTGGCCGCTTTATCAAAGACCGTTGTTCGGGCCCGTATAATTAGATTGATGTGCGGATGTTGATATCAGTCAAGCCGGCACTCGACATCAAAGACGGCGCTGTTTTAACAGAGCCACGCGGCAAATTGATGCTACATCAGTTTTATGCATTCACTATGATTCTACAGGCAATTAACTATAATTTATTTATGGCACTGTCATTTTTAATAAATGAACATGACTAACGGCCCCCATGCAACCCAAAATAGATTTTTATGTAAACGGACAGAGATTATTATGTATGGCCGGTCTGCTTAATAATTTTAATTTATTGGACAGTTCAATTTGAGTTTTCTGATGCGTTGCATTTTTTACCTTTGATATATACACGATCCGTCATCATTATTTTCAGTTCAAGGTGTTGTGGGCGTTTCTTCACAACTTGTCAGTATTTATCATTTTACAATCTTATTATTAATTATTCTCGTCAAAAAGCATCATTTTCGATCGCATATACTCAATTAACTTGTCACATTCAATTTTCAATGAAATCGCGGTAATTTTTTTCCTTTACTTCAATAGGTTTACGAAATATCAGGGTATCGTACTGCAACATACTTAGGTTTATTTTATTAACATCTAAATTTAATGAAGCTTATTTGGTGATCATGATTAATAAAGTCATATTACGATTTTCACAAATTCTAGACTGGTTGTTGAGGTGTTCGTTGGCACCGCGAAGACATTAAAGGATAAATAGGTACTTCTATGTATTTTCCAAGTAAATAATAACTTAAGTCGAAAGTTGTTACTAATACAGAGCAATTCAGCTAAGATACTGAGCCTGACGATCTGGCAATGCAACCCAGAAAACAATTTTCATTTACGTCTTGATCTAATTTTAATTATGATTTGCATTTGCAATCTAAGTCCCGCTGACCAAGATTCAAAAATTATTTATGCCAATCGATTCAGCATCCTAAAAAACCTCCCGGTGCGTGGTTTTGTTTTTCTAATTAAAATATTAACAAAAATAATTAAAAAAGCACATTTTAAGGCCCACATTTACAGGGTCGTAACTTTCTAAGGAAACTTTGTTAGAACTATGTTGATAGAAACTTTTCTTCATATTTTGAGGTATGGAATTACCCCTAGAAGTTTGTGCAAGCAATTTCAATTTGTGTTAATTAAAAATAATATACCTACCTAATTATTATTATTAATTTAAACAAAAAAAACATTAATTTTATTGGCATGCAACTTTGTATGGAAATAAGTTGGCTTAAATCGTTTTATTTTGACCCAAGGAATCTCAGGTTACTCTTTGTCCCCATCTTTTCGTTACACTTTGTATTTATTATCTTTAAATTACAATCAACAATCTTCATTCCTCTGATTAGAAACTTTCGTAATGAGTGTCGTAATTTCCTATAACTTTTCCTGGTTAATTTTAATAACAAAATCAATCAATCAGTCTCCCAAGATTAATAAGAACGTCATGATAAAATCCTACACATTGAAAGTTAATATTTTTGTTTTTTGATTGATGATATTTTGATAATGTATTTAAAGAATATTTTTCAAAATAGGTATACAATCGTTTTGGATATGTAAAATTTTATTATTGGTTTTGTTTTTTGTCTAAAAATGTAACTTTATTCCTATCAATAATAAAGCTAATTGCGTGTTGGCGCAATACGCGCAATACCAATCCATCTTTTTACTATCACGTCACAGGCGTAATAAATGACTGATGGATGTGTTTGTTGCTTGAACAGGAAGAATAATGGAATAATTCACGTTGAATTTAACGGTAACACAATTATCATAAAATTCAATAAAAAATTATTATTTCACAATTGGAACTGCCAGCTATTATTAATGATGGCAGTTCATTGATATTAGTGACGTATCGACATGTTTAATTTAATCAGTCTTACGCTTTGATTTATACAAGTCGCTTGTAACCGAGTTTGTAACGATGGTCGGTCAGGTTTACTTGAAAAATTCCGATTGAAAATCGAATCTGTGAGTAAAATGTGCTCCGCATGATCACCGCAATAAACCGTAAACAATTGTAGACCAAGCACAATCCTCTTTAGCAATACACAGCTGCAACACTATACAAACGTTAATTGTAACTCGTTCACGGCACGATGACTTCGCATCAGGTTCGGTTAGAAAGAGATTATTAGCTATTTCAATGTGAAATTAGTGCCGGTCCAAACAATGTGAATGGTAATGGGGTTGAGTTTCCCTGTTGCGAAGGTGACGTTGCTACTTTTAGATCTACAGCAGATACCACAGACACGTTTAAAGAGGGCTATTGTTTGACGACCAACTGGTAGATCCAATACCAACCACCCGCAGAGGATATCATTAGACTTATCGCCGACTATGCCTACCAACCAACTAAAAGAATTAACTCTATAGAAACCGTACCATTGTAACCTCTCGGCGGTAGTTCATTATGGGCGACTTTGTCAAAACCCCATCATTATGACTTAATAAACAATATCAAAAGCATCGTCACAAGGGAAGGTTTTAATTTACTAGCTTTGAATATGACGTTGAATTACAGAGGGGTAGGTTTTGACACAACACGTAAAATTTGGACATGATATACCTACCAGTTAAGACTATTCAGTTTTTGGCATTAATAAACAAAAAACAAATGTAATTTTAGAAATCAAATCTGTAATTTTTACTACAGTTGTCTTAAACTAAAATTAGTCATCGTACATAACTTTATTATTTGCGCTTTTGCATGCTCTTGAAGCAGTTTTCGAAATGCTTTTTCCACTCAGACTGAGAACGCATCAACCACCTCTTTAAACTCATACAGCCGACTTTTATGATATCATAGACGTGTTTTGAAGCACCACGATCATATTTTTTTAACATTTCTTTTTCTTTTCATCAATAGACATGAGCTTTTTTTGAACGATTGTCAAATTATGTGGGATCCAATTCGAACAAAAATTTTTTGACAGCCAAATGTTCATCCAAATTAAACGTCTTTTGAACCTACTAATGCCTAAAGATGCCCCAATCTTACGAGAAGTCAGATAATGATCTTATAGTATCATTTTTCGCACAGCATCAGTGTTTTTTGGAATATCAACCGATTTTGGACGACAAAATTCGTCAGTGAGCGTACCACGGTCACCATTTAATTCGGTATATCAGCGATATACTGTTGTTTTTGACTGTGCTTCATCGCCAAAATTGAATTAAGTTGAGATAATTCATGTCGAAAGTTGTAAAAAATAATTGCACGGAAATGTTTACGGCGGGTAATTCCATTTTTTAGCCGAAATTAATTTCTTAAGTCACTGTAACCAATACAAATAGCACCTGTACATACGTCTAAATGTTTTAAGTATACCGTAAAAAAGTAGAACTTTAAATGGCAGCACCAGAATCGACCATTGCCGAAATAGAAAAGGCAATCCTCGTAAATAATGAACACATTAGAAGGTAATTTTGTTCAAGTTGTTCTTTAACAAAATGTCTTGTCTACACATCGGGTGTGTAAAAAAGGTCGGACAGGCTTAAAAGCATAAGAATTACCAAATACAAAGTGATCCATAATGAATGAATCTGTTGGCAATCCTGATTCAAATTTTTAAAGATTACCATTGGAGTACGCTTTTGATTAACAACAATTCAACAATCTTGAGGGGTTATACGACAAGTATTTGTCAAGCAAAACCGTATCCGGTTGCAGTGTTGCAAATTATTAACAAAAATTATTTCAATTCTGTCACCAACAGACACACTCTTTCTCGATCACTTTGTATAAATAAAAATAACCGAATTTTTGGTTATTGGGTATTCTTTATTGTGTAACACCCTCTTGAAGTCCATGAAAATACCTAGCAATGAAATAAATAATGTATCCTTAAATTTTATTCTGCAATTTTTAAAATTCCTCTAAGTAAACATTTACAAAATTTTGCCGCTCAACTATGAGAAAAGTGAGAAAACTAATAAAATTAATTATTTTTTAATGAATTAGAAAATCGAGCTTCATGCATCTAATACTCATAATGGCAACATTTAAATAACCTTTCCAAGTTACCAAAGAAACAAATAGTACTTTGTGAATTTGTCAAAATTTAACAATTTCTTGCAAATAAAAAAAAATCTAATAGTACCTTTGGAAAAATTAGTTTGTGTGCTAGTAAACATAGCAACATTTGCTTAAAAAGGTAAAAAGGTGTTCTCGAACTGATTGTCGATTTTCTTTATTATTTTAAAAATTTTCTCTGAAAAGTAAGTTTTTAGAGCACTCCTTTATACAGAATGGATTTAAAAAACGCCCCAAGCCATTATTTTACAGATATAACAATACTTTTTTGAACAAAGATGCACATTTTATTTACTACGTTTCTATGAGGAATTGAATTCGAATTGAAAACGGTATTGGAATTGATTCCGTGTGTGTTTCCATGAAGTAGTTTGGTATCTTTTTTTTTTTTTGAAAAAAAAGCAAAAAGCAAAACGAAACCGAAATGACTTGACTCAACAACGACAGCTTTTCAACGTCAACTTTTTGACACAAGCCCGGTAAAGTTCGGTTGGTTTCAATACGATACTGTTTCCATGCATATAATTGTACTTTTTTTTACCTTTTTCAATTCGAATTCAATTCCTCATGCAAACGTAGTAATTGTTATCTGTTATTCGGGATACATGCTCATACATGCTGCTTTCTGTTACTCTGGAAGTAACATCAACTTCATCTTTTTAAATGGAAAACTGTATATTTTATTACTTTCATATACTTTGTTTAATTGTATTTTAAAAATTTTTGGTACTATTTGCCTAAAACCAATCGTTACTGAGTTATGCGTTAATTGAAAGTTTATTAAAGTAGGCAGTGGAAAACAATAATATCAAATAATGTTAAGAAATGTTGTTAGTTCGCATTTTCTTTAGTGTTTTTATACTTTTTGGTGTTAATCCATGGATGGTATGTGTTAACAGACAAGCATATGTTATATTAGTTTGTCAATTCATTGTGGTACTGGTTGAATTACCAACCTTTGCTAATAAAAAGTTGCGTATCATAAGAAGCGCCTTTGTGAAACGTAACTGAAAAGCATAAAGTTGTTCTTAGAGACGCAAAGTGGAAAAAAGTAATTTTTGACAAATATGGTTTGAAATGATGGAAAACGGTAAAAGCTGTAGCTTGCTACTTATTGTAATCTGCCAAAAGAAATCTTAAAAAAAATAATTTTTGAGATAATAAATTTAATTTCATCTAATAGGTAGTCTTGTGGAGTGCTCAATTTGTCATTTCAGTATTTTTCTAGTCCAATAATTTAAATCTTGAGTGGTCTGAAAAGCGTTCAGGTTGTGAAAATCGGCGAGACCATCTAAAGAAGTGCAATAACGAGTGAAATTTGTAATGGAGCGACAAAGCGCTGATTTGCTCCGAAAGACTAATGGTCCTTCGACTTACAAGTTTCCGCCCTCACGTAGCCCCGTTAATTCAATTGCCGCCCCGGCACTTGATTAAACGTAACGCGTTAGAGATCGCCGGTATGAGAGGATGTCTGGCCGCTCCGCCCATATTTCTTCAATTCTTTTAATAAAGGCCCCGAGGATTAATGAGGCAAGCGCCGCGGGCTGCCGGCTGCCCCGACCCTATTGATCATAGTCGAGTTCTTAATTACCTCGCCACGCCGTCTTGGACGCCCTTCGCGCCCTTGTGCACGTTCCGCCGATTCAAACTCGATTCAAATTGAAATAACTATTTCCTTTTCTCATAAATTATGTCTCTATAACAAGCGCAAAGCGCCGAGCTTGCCGGGACTTTGATAAATGAGTGGGCATTCCATTAAAATAAGTGCCTCAATATATTTTAGACTGATTTATATGTTTATTCGAGGAATTAGTTCGAAATCGGGCTTTCCGCAGATTTTACCGGACGTGGAAGGCCACTTTCTTCATTAGATACTCTTCTTTCAAGTCTCGATTGGGAATATCAATGGGACAATAATCGTAAATTTAACGGAATTTTTCATTAGATGTGATGTGATACATCGAGGCTGCTGTAATAAATTAGACGTTTTCTTCACATACTGCAGTGGTGTCTGGCCACAATTTATGAGAGCTTTCAAGAAACCTTTGAAATGAACGCAGCAGGTAATTATATCCTGTTCTTCACCGTGAAATCGACCGCCATATAACGCGGACCTCTCGTCGGTCACTGTCAGACAACCAGTAGTTTTGGAACACCCGTCATCTGTTACTTGCTACCATTTTTAGACCGAGATATTTTTGTTACAGCTTTTTAACACATGTAAACTATCAATCTGACTACTTTAATAAATAAGCCAAAACGACCGACACTCATATCTTGATGACTCGGTGTACACTAGAAGGCTTATTCTAATCGCTCCGCCAACGAAGATTTTACTACCATTTAAAATATATTTTTTATTAAATTTATAATTAACACAAATCATTTTTAATTAACACAAATTATTATCGTTAATTACCTATACATAATAATTATAGTAAACGATACGAGTCATTAATTTTATAGCCACTATTTTATCGTTATTGCCTTTATTTACCGTTTTGTTTTGCATAATAATTATTTTCATTATTTATTGAATTCGGTCACGAGGCATAATCATTTTCACAAGATAAGTATGAGAATCATGTATAAAAAGTCAAAGCTTCTTTATTACTACAAACAAGTTGTTTTGGCTTTGTATTCAAAAATCTGCAATTTTTAAATTTAAGCTGCCGAAAAATTTTAGTTTCATATTGACCAAGTGTCTAATAGATACTTTGTCTTTCGAAATAGAGTATTTCTTTAAATAGTCACGAAATTGTAATAAGCTGTTATAACCTGAAAAAAATCTTACCATTACAAATATTATTTTAAAATGGATTAATAAATTTTTAAATAATAGGTTATTATATTGTCAGCTTGTAGAGCACAATACCATTGTAGAGAACAATAAAATTCCGACCCTTGTTTAAATCAAATGACTAAGAAAGTAACAAAAAATGATCCCTCGATTTATGTCCTCATTTCCTTGGGATTTCACAGCAACATAAATCAATTTAAACATCATTCTTTTAATTACATTTTGATCTAGTTGAACATCCCACTCATTTCGTCTCAAATCTTCACTTCGGATGATGTATTTATGTGAGTCAGGTGTAGTTTAAAAAATTCTGCTGACAGATGGATATAAAACGGTGTTTATTATTGCCAGGTGCTTTGATAGTTAAGACTGTGTATATGTGTATATAACTATGTTCAAGTGCTGACAAGAAAGCTTTGCGATTAGATAGCGAAAGCCTTGCGTTTGTCGTCACAGATGTGCTCTACTTTTACAGAAGCTATTTGTTTAAAAAGTGCGTGGGATCAAAAGCTCCACAGCGCGTGGTTTTTAACGATAATGACAAGGTTATGGCGTACTCATAGAATAATAATTAACTCTCTTCTAAACCTGGATAGAAGCGGTAGACACAGTTCGAGTGTTTGTCAGCAACTGTAACAGCAAAGTTCATAGGCCAACAAACGTACTGTATATACGCAAAGATTAACGCTATAACCCGTGTGTCAACAAACAGCTTAGTAAAATTTTACTAAGCCCAAACATGTGGAGGACTTAATTTTGGTCGGTTCTGACGCAAGTTTCTAAATCTTATATTTCCAAAGGAGAAAATCTAAAGACAAAAGTGTTGCTGCTTTTCTTATCTTTTCTACGGAGTAAAACAAAGCAAGAGCTTGAATAAACTGCAGCGACTATAAATTAATGTAACAATTTGTTTTCAGCGAGAAAGCAATTTGGTGAAACTTTTCAGTATACTATTTTATATTTTATAAAAGAGGCGACGGAAATAATGGTGTGTTAAGTTTATTTTGCAATTACTGTTATTTCCCTCGTTAAACTTTAACTATATTTGAACGTTTGTCTGTTTTTCTTATGTTTTTGATTGTGAATAAAAAATGACTACAGTGGAAATCTGGATTGCGATAGTTAAATGTTTGATACTTAGTCGTTTTGAGGTCGATGTTGAGCCTCGGTTCAAAGTTCCATTTAGGGTTAGGATAAGGAATGCAATTTTCACCTTATCTGGCGCTACCAATATGATCTTCCGCTCGCAGACATGTCTACGTTTATTGGAGCCATTTCCTGCACGACTTCGGTCGTTACCAAACACTTAATTATGATTAATGCCCCCTTCTCACCGATATTGAACCCTATATTTCCATAAAGCCGCATTAACGTCGCAATATCACGCCTATATACAACGCTCTTTAAGAGTATCGTAAACAGTGGGAATTTAGAGAGCTAGGAAAACGCTCCAAAGAGCAATGCCATCATCGCTGTTATTTGCCAATAAAACTGGAGTTTGAAAGTTATGGTACAGGGGAGAGAAACATTAGCGATGCTAATGAAATGGAAAGGAGCCTCATGAATATATCACTCGGAGCAGTTAGTGTGACAAACTGCTTTAGACTGATGATGCCATGTTACCATCATTTCGAGGCACCCTTTCGCTGTCTCAAGAGTAAATATGGACGCCGTCAGCCAGCACCAAGATTATTAATGCAAGGGCAAATTCAAATGTTAAATACCGATAAGAGGAAAGTTTAAATTTAAAAGCGACAGTTTACATTGGAATTGCCTCACGTGTGAGGTGTAAAAACAAGTTTTATTCTAACTTTTGCAAGTTAAAGTATAAAGGATATCTATTGCCTTAACTTCTATCAAGATGATTCCGACTAGATGTGGAGGATTTAGTACGTGATTGGTGCTGCTGGATATTGCTCAATGCATTACGTAGTCCAATGACGGATGTTATTGCTTCTTGTGAGGGAAATGTCCGCGAGTTGGTCGCTTTTCACGCGACATTGCCTTGTGAGACAATCAATTTGAGAATCGTTTCTTTTAAGCAGAAACATCTCCCATTCGTTCTCGTCGAATATAAAAAAGATAAATGTGCCAATTTGGTCGGTTATGTCTTTCCCTCGGCGCAATCAATTATGAAATATGTGTATCCGTAAAAGCGTCGCCTGTTGTAGAGGATTTTCCCAATTCTTTGAACCGTTTGTTTTTGTTGCACGTAGGTTTACACGAAAATCTATCAATTTTGTTTTGTTAGACGATTTCGTTCGGTAAGTCGACGTGAAAATCGCTTTATATTCGTAAGTATGAACGTAATTTAAATAAACTGCAAATAGGGATATCGCGGGTATAACGAGAACAGAACGTGGCCTTATAACCTCAGCTAGTCGATTTTCATGAAGTGCCACACTCTCTTCGCTACTAATCATATGCGGAAAGTTTAGTCGACAGGGAGCGGCTGTCATTCAAATGGTCCCCCTGCATGTCCCCCGCTCAACTTGTTCATGTTAACATGTGCTAATTATTGCGTCGATATACATGGAGAGGAAAATATGACCGACACTGACGAGTGACAGCGGACAGATGTTCCCGTGGCCGATTTCGTGCCCCACATGTTGCATGCTTAGCCCTCACCGCATTTCAACACTCTTCTGACAGCCGTTTAAATCACCTCTTCACGGGTGGACCGACAACCCCTTCGATTCGATGCATGACAGAGGACGAAACACATTCTGACAACCAATCTATCGGAAGGAGCTATTTTTAAATCTTATTCATCTACAAATCTGTGTTTCTAAGGCATAGTAGGAGAAAAATACAGTCGATGTTATCGAAAGATTGTTGCAGATTTTTGAATGGAAAGATTTTTAAGAGTGAATATAAAAATCAAATCACCCTGAATTTTTACAGATTCGGTCTGGGTGCAAAAACATTTTTCTTGATTGCTTAGCTTTAAATTAGGTTTGAGTTGGTTTAGAAAATCGGCTCTTTATGTGAGTGGATTTATGGTGCGGTTTGGAGCGATGTTAGCAATAAATTAGTCCGATTTACCGCCTCTACGACCTAATGCAACAAAATAGGCGTTTATCGGCGATAACATCGAAAACCGATAAGGGCCCGACACCATTAACATAATTAACCAAAAATGCAAATGCCAGCATTTTCTCATGGTGGAAACTGAAGCTATCACGATGAACCGAACCGCTATTAACAAGCGAATACACGGCCTCCGTGGGTCGCAATTAGATATTCCAGTCTCATTTGGCTTAATTAAACATCGCCTCCTTGGTCGACCACTGTACACATTCTTATCCCTTGGTCGGTTTCCGAAGTGTTCGCGTGATTACTGAAATTTACGGCTTTATTTGACGATGTCGACAAGATATTTAATTAGAGGTCCGCTGTAGGTGCGGACAGTGTGGCCGGGCGTGGTCAAGTAGACACAATAACATACACAGCCGGTAATTAAGGCAACACCGACAACGAGAAGAAGGGAGACATTTCGGCTGCCAAACGGGCGTGTTTCCGCCAGGACCTTCGGGGAAATTTATGGAATGGAAGCGGCCGCAATCAAATTGCCCACATAAATCTTGACCGGCACCTTATTGATGCGACAACCGCAATAGTGGAACTGTGGTCTTGTTCGGGCAATCTAATCGCTTTGGGGCGACCCGAACACACCAACGATTGCCGGGAATTGATTTACTCACGGTATTCACTTTATTTTCTTGCTAGGGCGGCGGGTTTGCTCCGATATGGGAGCTCTTTTAGATACACGAAACTCGGCATTGTTTGTACTCGAAAATCCAGTTTCAAGTCATGACCATGACAAAAACGCGCTGAATATCAAACGATTCGCGAATGAGCGACTGGTTTCGAACGAATTCGCCTCGTATTTCATACCACGTTAGGGCTATAAATCGTAAAGCTTTGACAAAATAAAATGCAGGGAATGACATTATTTTCCAAACTAATGAAATGTACCAAACGAATTCGATAGCCATTAAATTAAAATATTAAGTACACATACTTTCCGTTATAAATGAACCTGGCTCGAATATTAAACAGGTAAGTAGCAGCTAATTAATTCTTGTCAACAAATTAATGTAAGACAGTCATGGATTAGGTCAAAAGTTCTGACATCCGTCCGATAAAATTATTATTATTCACTACACTAACTTTTTCCTCTTAATTTGAAATTTAAAATCTAATCAAGAGATTCATTAAAATGCTCAATAGGTATATTTTAGTATTAACATTTAGTTGTTTCTACTACATTGAGTTTTGACCTTAAATTTTAACAAAAGCAGTATCGTAGTAATTTTTTAGAATTTATTTGAACATTAACAGTTAGAAGGAAAAAAAACAATAGCACTTGAAACGATGAATAATTAAACAGAAAATGGATTATTGTTATTATAAAAGATAGGAATCGTTTCAGTTTCAATAAATTATAACGATAAGGTTGACTTTGAATCATAACTAACTGTGTTTTTATGAACACGCACGTCGCCATACACCACAAAATTTACATAATTATTCTCTCTTTTTTTTAATTAAGATAGCAAAATGCGTCATACGAGTTTCACATGCGAGTGTCATTCCATAATAAAGTTGTTAAACATTCCTATCATACTGAATGGTCCAACTGGCACGCAATCTCCATTAATGGATATTTTTCTCTTTGTTGGGAAAAAGCATTTCACTGCTATGCAAACAAAGTCACCGACTGTTTTGCAAAGAAAAATACCACAAGTGAATAACTTCTCGTGTGTTCTAAAAAGTTTTGTGAATGAGATTTATATTCTTCGAGCAGCACGTACCTGTCACTCGCTGTTTTATGTAAAGCCAATACAGCAGATGACATCAGCGAAAATCGCATTGTGAATTATTCAAGCAATAGCAGGGCGTGCAGTTTTGCGTCCTGTTAAATCGAGAATCTAATCTCAAACAATAAAGTGTGAATGTGGCAGCCTAGACTAAAAGATAGACATAGCAGTCAAGAAAATTTGCCTCCTTCAATAAGTGTTTAGCATAGTAGCATAGTATAGTCTAGTAAATGGTACTACCTCCATGGTGTTTAATAAAGTTCAAAAAATAACTGTTTTAAAGTGGTACTGCAAAGTGCACATAGAATATTAAATCGGATTTTGCTTCTTGTGATGTTTGGGCATTTCCCATCTGTTGGTTTATGAAACGCTAAAAAGTAGTTTTGAAGAAGATATCATTCATACTCGTGCATGCTTTTTAAAAATTGTCTAAATACTGTTCTTTAGAAATTCTATCACCTTGGTGGTTTATAGTCAATGTGTTGATTTTATCTTTTTTTATATTTAGAAACATTTTGTGAGAAAAGTGAAAGCAGTAATTATTATATATTGTAACTACACAGAACTATGATTTAAATAATTTTGCATTTGGAATTTCTCTGTAATGATTTAAGAAATAGTTGTGGGTAATGTTGTGATTGTGGCGGTGAGCGTCTATCGTAAATCAAGCCGTTATAAAAGTAGATAAACACACAATGGTCGCATAAATTTAGGCATGCTATTAGAATTTATGTGTAAAAATCGCAAGGGAAATCATTATTAATGCCGGCAGGCCGAGTAATTTATCACAGGGCATTTTGGCGTGAAATGATAGATGTGAGTCAACCATGCACGGCAATTGAAGATTCGGAATGATTTGGGTGCGGACACATATTTTCAAAATGATGCTTGTAATAAAGCCATATAAAGCCGATATAAAAAACGCACACCCACCGGGAATTTGAGCGAATGTCTTCCAATTTCTCGTCTGACGAATGGTCGCATTGAAAGCCGGCATTTGTCTTCATCGTGTAAATCAGTGCGAACGGCAAACACAAACTTGAACGGTTTCCTAAAGCGGGTCGACAAGATAGAAAGATCGCCTGACAGCGCGCCAGAGTGATGAGCCCATACGTCTTGGCTTCCCTCCCAGCTCTCCCGGACGACGGAGAAAAATAACCCTCACGCTTGCAAGTCAGGAGAAACGAGGGATGTAAGCGAGCGCCTAAAAGAAAACGTTCATCTTCCCTATTTATATCTGCCAAGATGACATGTATATGTATGGCTGCAGACACATCTCATTTACAGAGAGGCATAATTCTTTAACACTTTCCGCGAGAGTGGCCGTAAATCTGAGTTTGTGCTCTCTAGTTTATAGCGAGCTGCCCGCACTGCACTGTTTCCGCACTTGATTTATCGACGGCGGTGCGAACCAGATGAAGGATAAATGTAATGGATGAACCGCTAACATTAATCTGCAAAAGCCGTCTCCCTATTGACTAATGGTCTCAGCCTCCCATCTACATATCCAAGCGGCAACATCAAAAATTTTCACAATTTTCTTTCGACCTGCAAACTATATCCTTTTAGTATCCTCTGTCATTAATACGTGTATGTAGTGAAAATATTTTAACTATCAAGCAGATGGATGCGGCTTTCTTAAATATTTCTTAATTTTGATTTTATTTATCTATTGTCATCCAATTAGGTCTTTACGAGCGAGAAAACTGATTCACTAGATTATTAAGTATAATTTAGTGAAGTTTTTAAGCCGGTGTGCCCTGCGCTGCCACCATTGACAAATCACGTCACGCGCGCCCCGACGACAATGATTAAGTGGGCGACAAGGCCCGACAAATGCGGGCAAAAATACAAGGACACGGCCCCTTTCCTAATGACGCCATTTATTCTCCTTTATGAGGCAGGCGACATCACAAAGGCCCGACGACCACCAACAATACATTTTCCGGAACAGCGTCTGTTCGTGGTGGTAGCTTCGACGCAACTCGATTTACACTGTATCATACGGAGCTCTATCACCGGCCGAAAGAGCCATTCATTTTTCTCTAATGACAGGTTGTCCGATTCAGCATGCTCTTTACTACGTCCAATTTATGTTTCTTGCACAAGCTATGCAATTTATTTGTCTCTTGTTATGCATATACATGAGAGTTAGTATGCCTCTAGTTAAAAGATTTTTTGGTTTTGGTGGTGTTGTTATAAGCAAACGAATAAACAAGTGGAGCGACTTTTGAAAAGCTTGCCATAATTGTCAGTTCGGAAAACAGAAGTTTTCGGTTTGTTGAGAATAGAGAAATGTACGTTTGAAACCATATATTAAAAACTAGCAATAATCTTAAATATAAATGGTAAGATTGGTAAGGCATATTTCAATTTTGAAAAGAAGCTTCTTGAAGAATATTGCAAGAAGAAACTGTTGTCTCCGATTGCATTTAAATTTTGTCCTGCTTGTATTTAAGTGCCCCCATATTTGTAGACCTTTTCTGTTCGTGGTATAATGAAATGATAATACAGTGAACTAAAAAGGCAACATTTCAAATGCAAATGGGTTAACAATGCGTCGACATGTTGACATTTCGTTAAAAGACGTTCGTCATTCGACAATTGCGTTCTGGTCTCTTCGTTCGCGAAGTGCATTGCACAGATTATAGTCGCGTTGCGCCACTCGCTCGTAAATCACTGAGATTTATGTTCCTGGTGGAACGGCCGCGCCTGTATAAACGCGCGCTACGGCCGCTGTTATGTAAATAATAATTTCATTATGCTGGCATTAAAAGACCAGCTGTGATGGATAACAAATATTATACTGCAGCTTTATTAACTGCGACAAGAATTTAGATAAGAACTGCTTAAATTAAATTCATAATTGCCATTAAAATTTTCTTATCTTACTTGTAAACCTTCACATTTTCAAAAAGATCGTTTCTTGGATTATTTTACTAAAAATCACAGTCGACTGTTAAAAAAATATATAAGAATCAAAAGATGGTAATTGTAACACATTGGACTAAAGCTAAACAGAAAATAGAGCGACAGATTGAGATTGCATCACGTATGAACAGAAATGGTACGGAACATAGAAAACTTCTTATTGCAAATGAGTTTTTCATAAATTTAATTATCGAAGTAAGCAGAGAAATCTCCGAAGAGTATAGAATGAGGAGAGTGTTGAAATATGCTCGTTCCACTCGCTGCTCATTCGCTTCCACTCGTTTATGTCGGCCGTCTTGAAAATTAAATATGCAAATAGAATCCTCGCGATTATAAATAAAAAATCATTTGGTGATTAATGAGACTCATATATTCACGTTAATAGGTGCTCGGCAGCGTTGGTTTACGGTGTGATGTAGGCGGCCGGAGAAAACCTCTCGCTGTAAACTTTAATGATTATCTGTTGGCCTCCGGGTGTGAGGTCACCGTTGGCAGCAACAAATTACATTATTATTCAGCAACACTCACACAAGCCATTTTATTAAATATATAGTATGTATCCGGGCACATTATGCATTGCCGGTCATATATCATTGACGAACACGCCCGCCAACTGGTAAACACAATGATATAGAGTGAGTATAATTGCTGGTTGAGATACCATCGGCCAAGCAACTAACGATTAATAGGTTCACACGTGTATCTTTATAATTTAGCAATGCAGTCACACGCGCTTGGAAAACTCCAATTCAGTTTATCACTTCCTTCAGGTGAAGCTCACCTCCGGAAACCCCCAACAGCTCTTTATTTACAGGCCGACATACAAATTAGTTTTGTCAGAAAGATGACACCTGGAATTTCTTTTTATGCATTCGAGGCACATCGTAGTCATCGTACCCACAATTAATCAACTTGACAACTTAGACAAGATACAGGGTGTCACGAAATTCCAATTAGCTTTCATTATTACAAAGTGTAGTAGCTGTCGAGGTCTAATTAAATACTCTTGACAGCGGCTTGTTTTAAAAGTTGGAAAGTCGCTTACAATTACCACTCAACACCTACACCTTTATATCCAAATAGGTAAATAAATATACAGGGGTATTCACGAGTAATAATGGGCCTAACAACATCCCGACGCAACGAGTAGATATCAGTTTATCTTTTTATTTTTTAATAAATCCGAGAATGCTTTTATTAAGACAATTTTCAATTGACGTTTCGTGACATCTATCAAACCTAAAATGTATTCAAATGACGAAAAAGTTGATCTTTTGTTAATTTACGGTGAATGCAAAAACGAATATGCAGCAGTTCAATTATATGCGCGGCGGTATACTGGTAGAAGACTACCTACCGACTGAAAAAGTAGAATTAAATGTCAGAAGAAATTTTGGTTTCAAGTTTCAACAAGACGGTGCTCCACCGCATTATCACAAGAATGTTAGACCATATTTGGATGAAATCTTTGAAAATAAATGGATAGGAAGAGGTTCCATTAATCTTTGGCCTCCTCGGAGCCCCGACCTCACTCTCCAGGATTTCTTTCTATGAGGAGCAGTTAAAGACAAAGTGTACCAAACACCAGTTGAAAGTATTGAAGACTTGCAGAATAGAATTGTTCACGCCTGTGGGTTTGTAACACCTGAAGTCTTGAGGAGAGTGAGACGATCATTTATGACACGAATTGCAATTTTTAGAAGAAACATTTTGAACACTTATAAGGGTTTGAAATAAAAGTTTGGTGTGAGGGGTTAAATTGTGTTTTTGTAAAACTTATTACGTTGATTTTTTAAGTCTTGTTATTGTATTTTTGTTGAAATAAAAATAACCTTAAAAAAATTACATTGATTTATAAGTTAAGTTCATAACAAATTGAAAAAAAAACAGAGCCAACTATGCTTTAATTTTTTTTTAATAAATATGAATGATCCACAAAGCTGATGACAATGCATAACTGGTTGCGTTTCATTTTTTGTAAGACCCATTATTACTCGTAAATAACCCTGTACATAGTTCTAACAGAATCTTATATGAAGAGGTTATGAATATAAGAGACTACTTGTAATTTTTTTTTTTCTATAGCAGATGTTAAACTATTTCTTTATCAGTTTTTTTGAGTAGATAAAGTAGCATTTTAACCGCAAGGGTAGATAAAGTAACACTTTAACAGAAAGGGTAGATAAAATGTTTTAACTTATTTTATTCATTTAAATTTAAGAATTTTATCATCCACGATGTAGAATAAAGTGTCCGATTTACACTCAAACGAGTTGAATACAACATTTTATTCTTCGAATTAGACTCAACAAGACTTAAACTTGTTTTAAATCTGTTAAAATAATCTGACGTTTCATATTGAGAAATGCCGAACATTGTATTTTTTTAATGTTATTTTTTCTCTTAAACTTTGAGTCCTGCTATAAAAAAAATGTTGTATTCTTATAGACGACGCTAAAGATTGTTTATTCACACGTGAAATAAGTCCACTCGTGAACTTAACCTTTTCACTCGTAGATAAACAATCTCTTTATCGTTTTGTATAATAAATAACTATTTCACACCGCAGTAAATGTAATAAAGTGATCAAATCCAGATATTCGAATTTTTGAGGTGAATGAGGCCTGGGTCCTTTAACCGATACTATTTCAGTAGCCGCCATGCGCCAGTCTGGGCGTAAGACGATTAATGTCGTCGAATTGATGTCGTTTGGCGTCGTATTCGCTTGCATATATTTATAGTCGTCGGTAGTAACGAATGCGTGTCGCTAACGATTTCCCGTGGCTGTTCGTCGGTGTTGCGTGTAATTGCTCAAGCGGCTGTAGCTGTCACTCACGCCATTCAAATGATCTTAATTAGTCGTCTCGTTCTATAGGATCCGTCAACGGTAATTATCTTGACAGCGCCGCGCGTTATCGGATCCGTTATTAAGGCCAACGCGACATAGAGGGTAATTTCATAGGATTGCGCATTCCATTACGTATGCAAATCAGCGAGTTGATAAAATGCAGATCCAATTTTTGCCGGCTATCAACCGTAATCACGACGGCGGGCTCACACCCGACAGACATGTAAACCAGACAGCTAACTGACAGCTCGACTGCGCGCCGCAGACAGCTGACAGCAACAACTTGCTATTCCGCCACATTGAATATTAGCCGGTGTTGATCACGTCATAAAATTCTCTCTTTTCGCACACAGAATCATTTTGACTTGCAAGAGAGATTCGTTTGATTGTGACGTAATTGATCCGGCGGGCTTCTGCGACCACCTTGTTTTACTTCTCTTCATGTTTTACCCTATCGTAAAAACTTGAAATACGAAAAATGTAATGCTTGTTAGGAAGATTAAGATAAGTGTTTATTGTTTGTCAAGTTAATATGACTGCTGTTTCCATTCCGAGATTGTGTAAATGTTTAAAACACATAAACAGAAACTTAATATTTATTTCAGTGTTTCAAGCTAATGCACAACGCCCCATGAATTATTTAATTTTATTCGCTCACGTCCGGAATAACGTAATAATTGGATGCTGTGCTAACTGCAACAGCGGATAACTACCTACTTATTTTCAAGTGAATGTAAAACACTGTTGCATTTACGGGATATTATTACAACTCGCTTTAAACATATGTTATTGTTGCTACTTCGTAGTTTATTGCGAAAATAAAATACTTCATTGATTTTACTTTAAAAGGATTAGAATCGCACCTTATATGTATATATTTATTACTTGTTACTTATACATATCTTTATTTCAACCTACATTCTCAAGTAGATATAACAGTTTTTGTGGGGAATTTTTATTAACAGACATACAGGGTGTTTCACATAATTTTACGAGGCCTGCGCCTCTAAGATGCAATCAGTAACACATATTCCGACACGAACTCGACTACAAATTTTGAAAAATTGGATAATCTTCTCTAGTTTCTCTTCATGCTTGATAGAACAAATGATAATTGTTTCTGAAAAACCGCAGTTTATGACTATTAATGAAACAGTGATTAGTTTGACAACTTCTGTCATGAATTTCCAAAAATGAAATAAATAAATGTGTATTTTTTGTATCTAGTGTTTTGTGAATTTTGTATATTTGGGAGCCTCGTAAGTTGTGTGAAACATCCTGTATGTGTGTACAAACATACAGGGTATTTTATACAGGGATATTTTTTATTAGTATTCATAACCCAATGTATACTAAAAAAAACGGGTCAATTTCATAGGGTAGGCGACCAACATTTCAAGCTTTTAGAGAGTACTAGACATTAAAATATTCAAAAGGAAAATTTTGTGTCAAGTTTGTCAAGTATCAGTCTTGAAATTTAAAGCGCAGCTTTAAAAAGTTAATGCCATTTGTGTGCCATGTACACCAAAGTGGAGCGGGAGATATGGTCGCATCGCATGGCCCCCACGATCGCCACACTTTGGCACCTAACGAATTTTTTCTTTGGGGGTATTTAAAAGCAAAAATTTATACTAATGTTTGAGCGCAAAATTTAGAAGAGCTGAAAGAACGTATTCGTACAGAATGTAATAATATAAAGTTTGTTTTTTAATTATATGCGTGTGGATCAATTAATAATTCGAAAGACGTACCAAATAGCAACAGCTCTGTTGCTCTCTCGCTACGTATTTGCGTAAGGTCGGTCACGCTATTTATCTTACTTTAACAAATGCGATTAAAATAACGCAAAGCTAGTGACGTACGTCAAAAGTATGTCTTAAAAAAAACTGTTTTGAGGCTAATATTTATACCCTCTATATCATTATAATAATCGCAATTCAAGCCCTATAAAAATCCTAATGCCAGGGAGTAGCTTTAATTTTTGACTTTAGTAACTAAATGTCAGAAGCTGTTTAATGTTAAAAACAAACAGAGGTCATGTCGTGTTGTTAATTCACACTACCCCCACCAGCCCCCCCATAAAATATAAACTTTAGATCCTGAATTTATCAGGAATGCAGTGGCGGGGTTTTCAAAATCGCTTGGGTTATTGTTTCGAACTGCAAGGACAGCATTTTGAACACTTGCTTTAATTATTGAATATTTTTCTTGTTTTAATGGGTTTTATTTTCTTTTAATTAATATTTTATTACATTTACTTTGTTGTTTTTAAAAATTTGTCTTTTATTTAACGATATTAAAGCCTTTGTAATATTGGTTGCCTATGTCTAGATTAACGGCTAATCGTAATAGTCATAGTAACATTGAAGTGGACCCGGTTTTTTAAAAAGTATACATAGGGCTATGTAAGGAATAAAAAAATGTCCCTGCATATTTATTTATTGAAAAATATTGAGACTGCATTTTAATGAATCCCCTATGCCGATGCTTGATTAAAACTTGTGGGTGTTTGGTGCAGGTCCCAGCAGCCTCCATTGATGTGAGAACTTAGGTTGTTTTAACAGAGCGCCCCTGAAGGCCTCATGTGTGCACCAATCATGCGTAATGAATTAAAGTGTGAATTTGTTTTGTCGTTTTGTATTCGTTCTTAATTATACTGTCAAATTGTCAGACAGTGCACCATCTACGGTGTGCTCTTTGTGACTGTGTGACGTGCAATGACGTGGCTGTACACGCCGTGACGGCTGCTGAAAGAGCCCGATAATAAACGCGCATTGTGTGCTTCCTTTCCGCGGCATTACGGCACACAATGGTCAATTACCTGTCGTGATACGGCACTCCATTCAGCTTTGACACGCGGACATGACGCTTAAAAGAACGCCGACGGGATCAGCTTTTAAACTAATTTCCCCCGATTATATCTCAGGTTTTTGAACAGTTCTGCTGATCTTGCCGGACTATTGTTTGGTGTGATTGACTGGTCGCCATACACTACGCATCTGAGTCTTCTTGATTTAACACATCAGCTTCCGAAATTACAGGCATTTACGTGGTTTATAGGTAGGTAATTGCGTTAATGCGGTTTTGCTCGATTTCCGATCGAGAATTGTCTATCAGCTGCGGTTGCATCAACATTACATAATACCAAATGCGCATCTACTTCGAAAATAGAGGTATAATAACTAACTTAGAAGTCTTAGAACCGAATGCAATATGTATAAAAATTCAAACGGGGTATGCATACAGAGGTAGGCTCTTTCTCGTCGAAAGTATCTAATGGATTAAGTGAGTTTCCTTTATGCACTAGTGAATAAAGTAAATCGAAAATTTTAATGAATTTTATTAAAACATTATCTCTGCTGCGTCACTCCAATACCATCATTAGCACATTTTTATCAATTATCATCGATGCTTGTATTGTTTTTTTTTATTTATTGGTCGTAAATAGACAGTAGTTGCACATACAGGTTGTCAAAACTCGCGCCTCAGACAAAAATGTGAAGTAAGATAAGATACCAAGAACATGGTAAAAATGTTCTTAAAAAAATTCTATCTGCCAAAAAATTTGGGCATTTATTTTTTGACATTTGACATTTTTTATGTCTATTTAATGATACTGATAGTCTTGTATATGTTTCTTTTTTAATTATTTAGTAAAGGTACAAAAAGTCATAAATAACATTTATTCTTCGACACTGTCAAAATTTACGGTTTTTCTCCCGTGTAAGGAAGTTTTGACAACTGTTTGGCATTTCTCAATACAAAACGTCAAATTATTTTTAACAGATTTAAAGCAAGTTTAAGCCTTGTTGACTCTAATTCGAAGAATAAAATGTTGTATTCCACTCGTTTGAGTGTAAATCGGACGCTTTATTCCACCTCGTGGATGGTAAAAATCTACTCGGTCAAATAAAGAGTCCGATTTACACTCAAACTCGTCGAATAAATAACTATAAATAGTTTAATTTAACTCTCCATTTTGTGTTTATTGTCCTTGAAATATGATAGTCTGATTGCGTAGAAAATGGTTTATAGGACACAGGGAAATAAAAAACATTAAATTCGACGTTTCGATACTTTAATTGTATCTTCTTCAGGCCAAGAATTCTCGTTGGTTGAGCGAAGAACTCTTCCAATTTAAGATACAGCTTCCTTGTTTTTCTTCTAATAGCCTGTAGCAAAAAAACTTTAAAAATTATTTTTTCAACAGAAATAAATGAAGTGCTGCTAATTTTACGCCTCTATAATTTTTTTTTAATAATAATTTATAATAAGAATATTTTTTGGGAAGTCTTTTTACTTTTTGAGTTTAGCAAAAAAAAAATTTAATGGCAACCTACTATGACAATGTTTTTAATTAAAAATTATGATCTAAAAAGAACTAATTTTCTTCCATTTTTAATTTGTCCGAAACCACCCCTAAGTACCTCCACAAAAAACAAACCTGTCTTATGACGAGCTCGGAACTCAACTTTAACAATAAAAAAAGACTACTGGTTTAAAAACACTTTTATTTAATTAGGGTTCATTTTTATATCATAAACTTTAATTTAAAAAATTGTCACGGTGGTTGCCATTAAAAAAATTGTTTTTGTAAAACTCGAAAACTAAAAAGAATTTCGAAAAATTGAAATTTTTGAAAAACGATCACATTTTTATTGTAATTTAAACAACACTAATTATTTTTTCGTAAAGTAATTAGTTTATACAAAAAGCGCTTGGTTCCATACTTTTTATTCACCCGGTATATAAACAGCTAACGTAGCCTCAATTTTGCCAATTCAGCTGTTCGGGCGTTTAGCGGGGGTTGCGAATTGTTTATTTTCCACCAGCATCAAAATTCTCAACAGCTCTAAGAATGTGTGCAACAAGTAGTGCATCTAACGGCGAGGAATTGTTTCTGGGATGGTAAACGTGTAAGAAAAAATCTACGAAACGAAGCTCCACTCAAAATGCAAATGCGCCGTTATTTATGATCTAAACTACGGAAATCATTTGCAGTTCTTGACGCGTTATTAATAATTTATATAACAGCGTTTGATAAATGGATGTCTTTATCATTTGAAAGGAAATTATGACTGCCTTTCATGGAGATTAATGTGTTTGATCTGGCCCCTCAATATTATGAAACGAAACAAATTAGGGGCCGTCCAGATAGCTGTCGAAATTTAATAGGGCCACATTTTTCTTTGCTGGATATATTTGCGTTTCAAATGACACACTCGAATACTCAATTATGACCCGGAAAAAATTAAAAACGTTTTGTTTTTGATATTTAGTCGGTTTGGATCTACACTCTGGCGTCCTCTTGAGTAGTGCATTGAAAGTTCTTAAGTTAAGATACAAACCTTAACTGAAGAGAGCTTCGAGAGACCGGTGCTTTTTAAATTTCAAATTGAACTGTGATGCTTTATGCAAAATTAATTTACAAGCACAGCACCTGGGGGAATTCAAACTGACTTAACAGGGAATAAACATCAAGCAATTAGTTTCCACTTCAAGAATTCACTAAAAAGGAATTCTGACTAAGTTATAATTCTGTTTGAGACATCCAGGTTGCTCTTCTAATCCCCTCGAGGAGTACTGTTATTATTGCCATTCCTTTTGTTATATTATCTTCGCACACTTGAGTAAATTCATTGCAATTTCATTAAATTTCTGGGAAAAAATTTAAAGGCCTGGGTGTCAGCAGCAAAATTCTCCGGGCATTTTTCATGCAAAGCGAGAACCAAGCTGTAATTTAGTGGTCAGTGAACTCTTGCAATTTGCAAAAATTTATAATTTAATTTCACCTCTTTGAAAGTCGAACTTTAAATAATTTTTGATTTTACATAGGATAATAATTCCGTTGTCCTGTTTGAAACAATGTGTGATGGATGTCGCAGCGAGATAGATAAACATCGAACCGGTCAAATCCGGTAGCGCATTAATTATTTTGAAAAATGATGTGATGAATATGTCCAATGTAAAATCTATATCATTTAAAATTAATTCCGACGCAGGCACATGAATAATACGATACTTGTAGAATTGGTTATAACATAATTTACGATAATTAAATCTGTTAATTAGTCTGGTTGGAATATTAATGTTATGGATATGTATACAGGCAGTGTAATTAACAGTGGGCTTGTTATGTTTTAATTAATACCTTTCTCTCATAACAGCCCCACAAGTAATAAACATGCATGTTATCAGCAATGATATACAGTTTATTTTTGATTTATAGTCAACTTCCTGTCATATATTCTCACACCTAACATGCACATATATTCTAATCAGGTCATATATTTTATTAATGTGTTTTTGTTCAATGTTCAAAGCAGGGTGTGGGACACATTTGCATGACAATTATTATTAGTGTAAAAGAAACACTCGACACATGTTTGTCCTTTTTCACTTCGGCCATCCCCTATATACATAATTAATGATTTATTATACAAACTCTGAATCTATTTTCATATGGCTTCGTAAATTTACATATGTTCCCGGATTGAGTTTATAAGAGGAAAAAAAATATCGCCAAAACTGCAAAGGAACAACATTTTTTGCTTTACCTGAAACGAGCAAATCTGTAATTAAAACTTTATTATTCTAATTCTGTAGAAAGAAAAAAATTTTTTTCTTGATTTTGGACTTCGAATAATGTTTCTCTTTTTTTCCTATCACATCGGCGGTTTTATTATTTTGACAATGATGTCACTTTGACAGATGAGTTTACGGAAGTTAAATAACAAAAATGGTTGTGAAATACAGATCAAAGAAACAGCTTTAAGATAAAAACCAAAGTAATTTTTAACAAAAACTATCATTATTTATTTAATAAATTAATTTTCAAAGTGACATATAGTTGTCAAATAAATAAGTCGAAAATCAAGAGAAAAATTAACTTTTCTTTTCACTGAATCAGAATAATAAAGTTTTAAGTACAGATTTGCTCGTTTCAGGTGAAACAAAAAATGTTTTTCGTTTGCAGTAAAATCAAAGATAAAAAAAATGTTTCCTCTTGTAAACTCAATCCGGAGACATACCGTATATCGAAGAAAATATTTTCAGATGTTTATAAAGAGTAAAATGAAATTAGTGCTGTTTTTTAAAATGAAATACCACAGGTAACTATCGATCACTTTAATCAATTTCAATTAAAATCAGTTGTGTGGTTATCATTATTACCTAACAGTAAATAATACAAAATTGACCTTAACCAAGGGGTTTGAACGGTCATTAGCAGTAGTAAATATTGCATGTTTGCAAGGAAGATTTGTGAACGTATATAGATGTGCAGGAAATGAGGAAATGTGTAATACTTAATCATAGTAGAGGAAATAGGTTCGAGATACAGTTGAAATAAAGACATAACGAGGTGATGATTTATTCAGAAAATTTAAATAAATAAATTACTGGTTGTTTAAAATTAAAATATTAGACATATTATGTGGGCTACTGCATGCATTAGTAAATGAAAAAATAATCGTCGTATTGTCTTTCTTTAATTAATCTTAATCTTTGTGAAAGGAAAGAAAACAAAATACATAGAGAAAAAGGAAAAATACAACATTGATCTTGATGCAGGTTTCAGGTTTGAGCAGAGTAACCGTTTAATTAATGATACTTCTTGCATTTACAGACATCGGACATGCAATAATTTTTTTCCGATATTGATAAAGTGTCGTTAGCAAGGCAAGTATTACTTAATTAAATGCCCACCTGACAGTTAATTAACTGAATAATTTGCAATCAATACTTTTATCCCTCTCAGCATTCCTGTTATCAGTTTGAATTTAAATTTGCAATAAATTACATTTATTTGCAAGCTTTAATGTAAAACAAAATCCCACATCCTTTGGTGAATGTGTCGGCATTTGCAGAGTAATCGACTTGCTCCCGATACAACAAAGGTAGGCACGGCATTGCCATATTTAACAGTAATGGCTTTATATACCGCAACCATGCATTGTTTATGCTCGTCTTGGTATTAATGTACAATTTTTTTTTATTTATTATCATTATTTTTCCATATACCTACGTGTGGTATTATTTGTTCTTAAATAGTAAGTAGTCTTTGACAACAAAGCTTAGATCTGTTGTGTACTAGGTACTGCAAAGGTACAGTCAACCGATCTGTAAATGACGTGTCTATAAAGCGAAACCCTGGGTTTGCTGTCGGCCCCTCCGACCACAACAACTCCATCGTAAAGTTGGAGATTTTTTAGGAAAGCATTCGCAACGAAATTTAAAGTCTCGTATTCACAAAAATATTAATATTTTATTACAATTGATTGTTACCCGCACATCGTTTTAAAGATAAATAATTCGTATACTTAAAGCCCAGGGGTTCGTTTTATAGACATGTCCTTTTCAGATCGGTTGACTGTACTAAATTTGTGGCTTTAGAATGGTGATTTCAATTTGATAGTGCGTAAAGATTGCATTCTGATTTGTTTTAGGTAACTGCACTTTTATGATTGTTTAGTCTTGTGCCATTATGGCACTTTACAGAGCTGCCACAAAACCATCCAAGATTGTGCAGGTGTTTGCAATTGGAATTAATGAGAAATCCTTTGGCATTGTTGTCCATATTAGTCTTGGCCACTTGGTGGTCGAATTTTTTGCCATTGGTGACATATCGTGTTTTTGACCACACCTAGTTTGCGGTTATCTTTAAATGGCACACGTTCGCTTATTGGTACCTAATAAACGCGCGTCGCACACGCGAAATCACTAGCATTTACATTGCTTATTACCGCCGACGACAGGACAGGGCAGGGCACATGAATGATGTTCCATTGTGATGATGCCAGTTGTCTTGACGTCAACTATCGACGACAACCTCTGCAGAATTCGTTAAGCAAGGCGGCGCTTCTTAACATGTAAATTAGATGGTTCGGACTGCGAGCCTTTAAACGACGGACATTTATCAATGTTAGCCGCTCTGATGCATTATTAACGCACTGTGTTGGCCGTTCGACGTTTTGGGAATACGATTTTTGTTTGTGGATTTCCGTTTGTGGTAATGCTGACTTGACGGGTAATTGATGGTTTCCTTTCGACAAGGCTCTTTCCAGTTTTTTGTAACATATATGGAACGACGATAACTGCGTGATGCAGGCTTTCGATAAATTATGACCGGTCGTGTTATTGGACACAAAAGAATGTTGCGATTTGTTTTCCAATTGCGTTGACTGCAGGATATTCATGGGGTACTTAAACCGGCAATGGAAAGGTTTACTGATAGTAAAAAACTTATTAACGTCATAAGGCCGATATCAAACGCCTCTATTATTTGCCTATCGCACGTGTGTCGTTCAGCACTTTTCATCATATTAAAAGAATTTGGCAAAATTATTCAAAATCATAATGTGAAATAATGTCAAACTTGATGTAAGAAGCCATTTGAGTGTGCTTTTTGCATAGCAACGAACATGCGTAACATCCGTTAATTCGTAGGCTGTTATCGTTAGCCTATAGGCCGTTAAAATATAACATGCATGGATTAAATTTTAGTGGACGTTGTTAGGCATGTTGCTATACCAAAGGCACTCAAATGTCTTCTTGCGTGTTATTATGATTTAGGAAAATTTTGGCAATATTTTTTAGTATCACAAAAAATACTGTTCGCCATCCGGCTATTCGGTTACCGCCTTGATTTAACAACATTTAACCGCGTTTGTTATTTGCTTCTTATTAGCCTTGATTATAAATACAACTTTTATAATCGAAGAACAGTTGAAAGAGTTTTCAAAATTATCTAGGTATGCATGCCTGCTCCCAAAAAATTTCTTTTGATGTACGACATAATTACAGGGTGAGTCATCTAAGAGTAAGACTGACGAACCTGAAATGCAACCCAATTCACAATTTTCATAAATAACTAGATGTAATAAATTATATTTTTTCAATATGTGGTTTGCATACCCTTGACATTATCAAAATATGACAAGTGAAATAATTATTTTTGAACATCAAATGCAAAAGATCGCTATGATTCTAATTTATAGTGAATGCCCTAAAAATGCGGTTGCAACGTTATCGTGATCACCAGGATAAATGTAAGTTTTGCGATGATTTGACGACAACATGACGTCGTAAATGTAGCAAAAGTATCAAATTGCTATCATTGGTCAAACACATGTAGAAACATAACCACAAAAAATAATTTGTGCAATAGCAATGGTTGGACCGCGGTCGAAAAGCCCACAACTTTTACGAAGAACTACTTTTTGTAAAGCGTCGGTTGGACAATGACAATATATAAGGACAAAGTGACAATCTATGGTGACAAAAAAAAGTCCAGAATCAACACTTTTGCAGAAATTGAAGTAAATAATAATGTCTCGAGGTTTTTTAATTTTTCTGAGATATCCAGACTCGTTTTAAAAAAATCACTCTGTATATTGTTTTTTAAGTTAATATATTTTTTGTTTATTTTTTTTTTGGAAATCTGAGTTTATGTTTACATTTTTAAATAAAGTTGTTTATTTGAATAAAGGTTTTTATTGTAACATGTAGCAAATAGAATCATTGTACTAAAAACGAGCATATAGCAAATATGTATTTGCGACACGTAGCATATTAATTAATAGTATAATAATACATTGCTACCCAACCCTGCTGATCACCAACTCCCACGGAGACATATTTAAAAAGAATTTAAGAAAAAGAAAGAATTGAAAAATAGAATAATAGAAATAGAAATAATTTTTGACTTGTCTTTTGGTGTTTTCATTCTGAGCAGCCAAATTTGTATCTTAACGTAAAGTGCACTGCTTTAATTCAACAATTATTAATAAGTAATAAAGTTTGACAAATAAGTAATTGATTAATAATTTTCTGACATTTTTAAACAAATTAAGTTTATTGAATCTAGGTATCAACGACAATTGATTTCATAATAAATATGATTGAATGCTTATTAAACTTTCGTGTCCGTGTGTATCTCAAGCCTGTTTTTTTTTTAAATGTGTCTAACAGTCTTAACGTTGGCACCACTAGTACATTTACTCATGGTAATTAATAAAGAATCTTGGAGTTTCGGTTTTGGATTTTTAAAAAATTGTCTGTAAACGAAAACACAGAAATGGAGACAAATTGGATTACCTACCGCTAACAATTTTCGAAAATTTTTTTCAAATACTAAAAAATCCCATAAGCCGCAGTGTTTTTGTCACTATGACAGCGCAAAAGTTTGCCCTAACAATTATAGCCACAAAACGGAACCTAACTTTTGAAAGCGTCTGAATCTAGTAGAACTTTCCATTAAGTTAAATAAATTAATTACAACTTATTTGTTAATTTAGTGATATACGTATTCATTAAATTGTCTTATCGAATTACACTCAAGGTTTTTTTTTACGAAGAAAACTTGACATTTTTAATTCGAGTTTTGTTTCCTTTAGGCAATTTAACTCAAAAAACTACCAGAAAAAATTACTCGTCCTACGGACTGGTAATTTTTTCAGAAGCAGTTTTTTTCGTTAAATTGCCAGAAAACAAAATTCTCATTAAAATGTCAAGTTTATTTCGAAAAAAAAAGTTCTCGTGATAAGTGATAAAAAGAGTGTAAGGGAAAGTGAGAACAAGACCACCTTTACACTTATAGTCTACAGTTACTGAAATGAGTTAAGAAACTTTAAACGGTGATAGAACTCATCAAAACAAATTACTTCTATATTTACCATTTTTTCGAAAACTCAAATTTATACTTACATTTATTTTCACCGTATTCCGTGTCATCGAGTCGTTTATGGATGGCACGGTACGCAAAAAATTAAATACGGCAAAAACCCAGGTAGATAGGTCTTGCAAAAACTTACTGACACAATTTAGTCACGTCCTTCACCTACCTGCATGCGGCCGTGTATACAATTTATTGGCAAGTGAATTTCCTGTAATTATCGTCAAAAATGGTGCAGTACATTAATCGGGAGTTAACAGACATGGTGCTAATCTACGGGGAAGCTTTATCGAATGCTGCTGGAGCGATTTCGCGGTCGCCAAGTTCAAATTTAGAAAATCGGTGGATAGGTCGTAATGGACCAGTTTTATGGCCAGCTCGTTCACCGGACTTAAATCCTTGTGACTTTTTTCTATGGGARCATTTAAAACAGATTGTGTWTGAAATTCCAGTTAACACCGTCGAAGAATTAACTGTTCGTGTGAATAATGCAGCCGAGTCAATTCGACGAAATTCCGACATGTTGGTGACAACTAAAACTTCTATGACTCGAAGGGCACAAGCATACATCGATAACGGAGGGCGTCTTTTCGAACATTTAATTTGAAGGTTAG